>NC_086382.1:4974233-5343849 GCF_036588685.1 Mytilus trossulus
CAAAAATTTACACACGTTTCCACGGGCTTGTGAGTTACTTAGGTTCTCATGTAGTGATGTTACAGTGGATTTGATTGATCACCAGCTAGAGTGTGACTTTGTAACACTATTTGTGTTTGTTTAGTTATCAGTCATATGTATACCAAATAAATTGAAATCATGCAAATAAATGGTAATACGTTTTCTTTTGTGATACTGTCCAGTAAACAATATTTCAACAACTGATGCTAACAGCTTATATGTAGCCTTGATTTACATTAAAGGTTTGAATGCTGACATTTTTATACATCATGTTGGTGAATTATAGGTCAGCGACGCAGCACTATTTTGATGTCGCCTTTAATTGAGACTCACTTTTAATTCAATCATCTTAACATTTCAATAACTGATAACTACTTTTGCACACTTAACTCATCTTACCACATGTCTATGAAAGGAAAAATTAAAAACAATGGAGTCATAAATCCGGTGATTCAGCTTTGTAGTTGCTTCCTTCTTGTTCATCCTCATTTAGATCCAATTTCAAGGTTGCACAGAAGCCTTTGATAGTGTGTAAACATATCAGATTTATTTTTCAATATTGTTAATAAGATTTCAAATTAAAACGACATGCGGCGTCTCTTTGTCTGGAATTTAATGGTACATCTGACAACCGATGAAGCTTATTTTATTTTCAGGATCATAGTGTTGTTTAATTTTCAAACGAATAATTATTTCAGATGGTCTGTATCTTGAGCAACTTACCAATCTCTCTCAATTCGATTGGACTTATGTTTTCTTAAACCATAGCATAGGATAGAGTTTATTCATCAAAATAGAAACTGAGGAGAGCACATATCGGTAGGACATAGACAATTATAATCTTCAACCATTACATATGTAATGCAAATTGGACTAATAAAGAAAAAAACCGCATAGTATGTGTCTCAATTCATTTAATATTTTATGTTGATATTGAGTATCAAATAAACAGGAGTCTTTTAGTAGTGTGTGCCTTGTGTATGGAGAAAAAAAATCTTTGTAAAATACACAGACAATACCCACAAACATGGACTTTGAATACCAGAAGAACAATGACATAACCCCAAGGTAAAATAGATGAAAAATTATCCAGATTGAAGAACTATTACAAAAAAGATGACATACAAAGAAAGATAACTCAATTATGCAATATAGACAACCTCTGTGGCAAAGCAGAGATTGGACCGGGAATTTAGGCTACAGTAAAATGTATTCTTCTCCAAATCAGAACTATAGGGAAGATGTATTGAGTGTATTATGTATTTAAAAAATTAAGAACCATGCTGTTGTCTGCTCTTTGGTCGGGTTGTTGTCTCTTTGACACATTCCCAATTTCCATTCTCAATTTTATTGAACAGAGTAAATATGAATCACTGGTCAATATTAAGTTTTTTGTTTTGGTCTGTTTTGAATTACTAAACTATCATAAGCAAAAGGGCTACTATATGTGATGTTTTAATAATTGTCTGACAGGATTTATCTTAGTACCTTGACTTCATTCTAATAGATTAAAAAGAATGTTATGTTTCAGTGATACTTTTTGTAAAACCTTTATCTTTAAGACTATCTACATTAAATAAGTGGTCAGTAAAACAAGCGAGACATTTCAGCGTGCTGACTTCGTTATACAAAGTATTAGTAAAAATATAATTTCTTGGAAACAAAATATACGTTCATCAATCCATCAACGTTGAATACCTTATCTTATCTTACCTTAAAAATTTACTGTTTGCAATAGCATGAATTGTTCTATATAATAAGAATGTTCGTATCCCGGGCATAAAAACAATGCCGTATTTGGCGAAACTTTTTCAACTTTTGATCTTCAGTGCTGTCCAACTTTCGATCTTTTATATCTGGGCGTCACTGTTGATTTTTGTGTGGACAAGGCGCGTTTTTGGCGTATTGAATTTTAAACCTGATGCTTTTTGTTATCTATTAATCATGTTTTTCTTTGTCTAATATGTTCTCCTATTTATTTGTATTGTAGTCCTGTAATATTATGTTGTCATCTTAATGTTATATTTAACTTTGCCATTAAAGTTCGAGGTTTGGCATGCCACAAAACCAGGTTCAACCCACCACTTTTATTCCTCTTTAAAAGTGTCCTGTACCAAGTCAGGAAGATGGCCATTGTTATATTATTGTTCGTTTATGTGTGTGTTGAATTTTAACGTTGAGTCATTTGTGTTTTCTCTTATTTTTGAGATATTGAGATAAGACGTGGCACGGTACTTGTCTATCCCAAATTCATGTATTTGGTTTTCATGTTATATTTGTTATTCTCGTGGTGTTTTGTCTGATGCTTGGCCCGTTTCTGTGTGTTTAACGTTTCGGTGTTATGTCGTTGTTCTCTTATATTCAATGCGTTTCCCTCGGTTTTAGTTTGATACCCCGATTTTGTTTTTTGTCCATGGATTTATGAGTTTTGAACAGCGGTATACTACTGTTGCCTTTATTTATCACCAGATTTGTTACGTCACCAGATTTAACACAAGTTACACGACGGGTTTCACTTGTAGAGTAGGAACCGATTACCTTAACGGAGCATGTTAACGCAGCTTAGTTACGCCACCGATTAAAAAAAAAGTTCGTGTGGATTGTCATATGTGTCTTGTGAAATTTCGTTTGTCCTTTGGTAAAGTGTTGTGTCTGTTTTTCTTTGATATTTTGTTTTTTGTTCCCACCTCCATGTTGTATCGTCTTCCATTTCATTTTTTTTAAATATTTAAAACCTTTCCTAGTGAGATGCTGTTTAATAAGTTAGAGTGATATGATGTTACTCTAATAACTTTATCAATTTAGAGAAAATAAGAGAGAACATATCAAGAGCCAATAAAATCTCACAAGTCAAAGCAAAACTAGCAGTATGATAAAAAAGGAAAAAGACTAAAAAAAAAACTATCCTTTACAGAAAATTATAAAGAATACATGTCAAAGATGGATTGAGCAATAACATCATCAATTAAATAAACGGTGGGGAAATCATGCAAGACGGCACCTGTCCTAAGTCAGGAATCTGATGTACATTAGTTGTCGTTTGTTTATGTAATTTATACGTGTTTCTCGGGTTTTTGTCGAGCCTGCAACTTTTGTTGCAGAAAGCCGTTTGGATGGTTTTACACTAGTAATTTTGAGGCTCTTTATAGCTTCTTGTTCGGTGTGAGCAAAGGCTCCGTGTTGAAGATCGTACCTTGACCTATATATCCTTTTCACTGTTAACTCTTCTTACCACAGTGGCACTTATGTCTATAAAAGAGGAAATTAAAAACAATGGAGTCATAAATCCGGTGATTCTGCTTTGTAGTTTCTTCCTTCTTGCTCATCCTCATTAGTTCCAATTTCAAGGTTGCACAGAAGCACAGAAGTCTTTGATATTATGTAAACATATCATTTTTTTTTTATATATATTGTTAATAAAATTTTAAATTAAAACGACATATGGCGTCTCTATGTCTGGAATTTAATGGTACATCTAACAATCGATAAAACTTATTTTATTTTTAGGATCATTATGTTGTTGTTTTATTTTCAAAGAATAATTATCTCAGATAGTCTGCATGTTGAGGATCTGGGTTTGGACTTATATTTCTTTAAACTGTTAAACCTGGGACTTTATTATTGGTATTAGTATAATTGTCCTAGCTTAAACTATATCTATTTTACGGGTATCTTTTGTTAGACATGGACTTATGGATTACAAGTCTAAATAGTACAATGACATCATCTCATGATAAAAAAAAAGAAATATTAAAAATATTCCCGCTTGAAGAAATATGTTGTATCAAGATATTTAAATGAAAGAAAGGATAACATACCAAGAAGGATAACTCAATTTTGGAATATGGACAACTAGGTACATCACAGTCGCAAGGCAGAGATTGGACCAAAATTAAAGGCTACAAAACGTGTGTATTTCAAATACAGACCAGTGACGATGTACCGGGTGTAGCATGTATATTAAAATAATCAAAGGAAACACGTGAACAGATTAACTCTGATAGTTTTGGGAAATTTTGATCAAAAACCCTTAAAAAAGAAGATGTGGTATGATTGTTAATGAGACAACTCTCCACAAGAAACCAAAATGACACAGAAATAAAAAAAATATATATGTCTACGTACGGTCGACCTTAAACACTGAGCATAGCCCATACTGCATAGTCAGCTATAACAAGCCCCGAAATGACAATGTAAAACAATTCAAACGAGAAAACTAACGGACTAATTTATGTACACAAAAATGAACGAAAAACACGAATATGTAACACATAAACAAACGACAACCACTGAATCACAGACTCCTGACTTGGAACAGGCACATACATACAGAAAATTTACACCTTCTCAGTGACCGAAGTTTCTCATCAAGGCTGAATTGGCCGCAATTTATACATTTCAATTTGCTGGAAAAAAAAAACCAGAACATGTATTTGTCTCTTATTTAATTTTTTGTATATTACATTGGAATCAGATTAAACCATCAGATTTATATGGTTTCAATTTGATAACTGCAAAAACCTCTCGGACACATTTTCATTTCTTTAAACTCCGATAACTGCAACGATAGACAAACAAAGGAAAATAACAGCGCTTATATTTCTACATCTCAAAATCACAATGTGGACTTCAACACGGATGGCCAAACACTTCCATTCTACAATCAAATAAAACATAAGCTAAATATCAACAAGAAAGATTGAAAAAGATTAGGAAAACTGATATGTTCATAAAATATCAGCTTAAATCAATCGCAAACTCCATTCGAACTTCAAAGAACACAAAACTTATTATAAATTATAGCTCAGCCTAAAAAAAAACCACACACAAACTCTCTGGAAGTTTGTAGCTGGCCTGTTACGAGACAAACTGTCTGCCCTTTTCAACATACCCTAATTTTCCAGTTTGAGTAAAGGTGGCCCGCCCTTGATGCCGGTCGACCACCTTTTTAGAACATATACATACACATTGCATTCGTTGGTTATTCTCGTCCTGAATATGAATGAAATATAATATATATGAATTTTTGGGGTTCGGTGTGTGACAATGCTCCATGCTGAAGGCCGTTATTTGACCTATAATGGTTTACTTTTACAAATTGTGACTTGTATGGAGAGTTGTCTCATTGGCACTCATACCATATCTTCTTATATCTATAAAAAAAAATTAATAAACTGGCAAAATTCTCATGTTTTAAATTGTTCCTGCAAAAGCACCGAAATTAATTCATAATAATATTGAACGAAAACAGCACTTGGAAAACTTTAATAACCGACACAACTTAAGGGAAAAAATCTTTAATTGTGTGAAATTAACAATGTTCTAGTAATAATTATATGTGTAACTTAAGGCTTTAACATTTCAAATATGCGTATTCTGCTCCTTTTATCGCATACCCACAACAAATTGTCTTTGCATGCTACACATGAAGGACTTTCCAAATCAAAAGATTCACTTAGAACAATCTCTCCAAAACACCCATCTTCACTTATCGCGAAAATACAGTTATTCATTGAATCTGCTACTATCGCTACATTAAAAATCTCACAGAAACAAATACTGTTTGGTTTTGATTTCTTAGATAACTTTAGAATCTGGCATACATCAAACTTGAACAGCATTTCTCCATTTGTGTTAAAAACAACTACTTTTCCGCTTCCCGGATCTGCTACCCATAGTTTATTATCTCTGCTACTTGCAACAGAAATCGGCGATGTAAGGTGACCTTCGTCGAAAGTACAAATCTTCGTTTTTTTATCAAAGTCAATACGCGACAATTTCTTGTCAATGTCTAGTATAATGATGTCTCCGTTTGACAGAATGTCCATGGAGATTGGTCTCTTGCAAAGGTAAATATGTTCAGTTTTATTCTCTTCGTCGGGTTTAAGATAAACTATCAAACCACCTTCTAATTTTTCTAAGCGATCTTCATAGAAATAAATACGCCCTTTTTCGTCAGTGATTAAATCCATTTGAGGTGGCATAAAATAAACCTCTTTTTCCATCCCTGATGAATAGTAGGCAAAAACGTTTTTCACTCGTGAGCCTTGGTTCCATGCGTCTGAACGCAATGAAATAAGCGCTTCATCTTTATTTATTAGACAAATTGATGAAACTGACTTATTCATCATGTTTACATAAAACGTATGCTTAAACTTTACTTTTGGCTCTAGTGTCAAGCTGATCCTCTTTCCCACAGTCTGACCAACTTTGATATTGGGTATGACTGCAAGAAATGTCGGTATAGTTATTATCAACTCATTGGGCGTGCAGATTTCTGGTCCTTCAGACAGCTGTTTTTTACAAAAAATAATGTCTGAATCAGTACCACTAGAAACAACTGAATCAATATATCTTCGCTTGCTGGTAATTTTACTTATTAATGCATCTATTTCAACTTTCTTTTCTTTGATCAAGCTGGCCTGATTGTCTGTAAGTTTGTTAATTTCGGACCAAGTTTTAGCGCACTCCTCTTTAACTTTTTTACACATCTGTTCCTCGAAAATAGTTAAACTTTGTTGTACGTTTACAATATTTTTATCAAGGTCGTTTTTTAGGTTCAAAACACTTTGCACCTTATTGCTGAAACTACAAACTTCTAAATCGATTCCCTTACTGTACGATCTTATCCACTCTGAAGCAATTTGAACACGATCGTCAAGGTCTTCGGTTTTGTGACCCTCGTGTGAGGTATGCTTGCAATCCCTGCATACAGGTACCTCACACTGTATGCAATGGAAACGTAAAGTTTCCTCTGTGTGTTTTATACAGAAACTGTTTTTCTTGATTTTAAAAGAAGGACTTTCAGTGTCGGTTTGAGTATACTGTATCACTTTATGATCTTTACACAGCTTGATTTTTTGGTGAACAGCTGAGCAGATTATGCATAAAAGTTGATCACAGTCGATACATTTCACTGTGATATTCTCCTCACTCTCACACAAATCGCATTTGATTATCTCTTTGTTGAATGAAAGTCGTGTTTGTATGTAAATGTTAGAAGGAAATTCTGTCGATTTGATCGTTGAGCGACAAAGGGGACAATTGAATTTACCTTTTTCTTCCCCTTTGTTGATTAATTGTTCTATGCAAGTTTGGCAGAATGTATGATAGCAAGATAAAAGTCTTGGGTCACTGTAAATCTCGAGACACAGCGCACAAGTCAGTTCATCCTCTGCGCCGCTAGTTGCCATTTTATTTCTACTTTCGGTTCTATACATGTCATACATGAATACCTGGTAATTTGTTGAATAACAGGTGAACCTAGTCCAAAGTTCGATAACTTAATTTGTAAAAAAATACTCGAACTATTTTTATTCAATAGTGGAAATATTTTAATTGTCTGACGTTTCACTGGAGGACCCCGAGTCCGAAGAAAGTGGGAGCGTAATAGAGAATTGGTAGTGGTGAGCTGACGGTTTTAAGAAAACATAGATGTTATAACTGTAATTGATAAAACAAAATGTGTAAGGGATCATTGGAACCCAGTTATGAAGCTAATAAATGTTTTAGGAACGAACTTTAACTGCATCTGCAAATTGTATGTTATATTTACTGGAAGAAATCTACGACATAATTAAGTATATATGCATGGACAACAGAATATATATTTTTACAAAATTTCATTCTTATTGTACTAGCTTTTGATCATAAGCAAGCTTCTGTCCCAGTCTGGTAAAAAAATCCAGGATAGTTTAAGAATGTATTAAAATTTTAAAAACTTTAACCACAGAGTGAGTGTAATGTAAACTGGCAGAAAACTAAGTCCATTTATAAGTAAAATACGGATAAACAGGATTTTTTTTAACCAAATTTATTTCTGGATACTATCTTATGATGGCACAAAAGCTTCTGTAAAAGTTTGGTAGAAATCCAGGATAGTTTAAAAAAGTTATTAAAATTTCAAAAACCTTAACCACAGAGTGAATGTAATGCTAACAGCTGGTAGAAAAACTAAGTTCATTTATAAGTAAATTAGGAGAAAAGGGATATTTTATTTTACAAAATTTACTTCTGGATACTATCTTCTGATTATAAACATGCTTTTATCCTATTTTTGTAGAAATCCAGGATAGTTTAAGAAAGTATTAAAATTTTAAAAACTTTAACCTCAGAGTGAATGTAATGTTAACTGGCAGAAAAACTAAGTCCATTATAAGTAAAATACGGATAAACAGGATTTTTTTTTAACAAAATTTATTTCTGTATACTATCTTATGATCACACAAGTTTGGTAGAAATCCAGGACAGTTTAAAAAAGTTAGTACCATTTTAAAAACTTTAACCACAAAGTTTAACTGGTAGAAAACTAAATCCATTGATAAGTGAATTACGGATAAACAGGATTTGTTGTTTTACAACAAGAAAAATCTAGATACTATCTTCTGATCATAAACAAGCTTCTGTCCAAGTTTGGTAGAAACCCAGGATAGTTTAAGAAAGTTAAAAATCTTAAAATTCAACCACAGAGTTATTGTTATGTTAACTGTCAGAAAAACTAAGTTCATTCACAATTAAAATAGGACAAAAAGGATCTGTTTTTTCAAAATTTATTTCTTGATATCATCGTCTGACATTAACAAAAACTTAAACCACATAGTGATTGTAATGTTAACTGGTAGAAAAACTGAGTCCAAGTGAAATACGGATAAACAAGATAAATGTTTACAAAATTTATTTCTGGATTCTATCTTATGATCATAACCAAGCTTCTGCCGAAGTTTGGTAGAAATCAAGGATAGTTCGGGTGATGTTTCTATTTATCTAATGCTTTCGCAATTGAACTGTTAGTTTTATAAAGAAGAGGTTTTTGTAAAAAAAAATCACGGACAACAATTATAATATAAGATCTTTAATACTGTCTTATTGCATTGTAAGATTTTTCTTTGTTATAATCAATTCAAATCAAATCTGTTTTGTCTTCACATATAAATACACTTCAACATGTGATAAAACATAAAAACAAAAACAATAAACACGGTCATATGATTAAATGATTCTTATATGCTCAAAGTCGAGTGAAAAATATGTCAGGCATACTCAGAGCGAGTCTATGCTATGATCAAATTATAATAGTGATCTAATAGATATAAATATAAATGAAAAATTTAAATAAAAAAAGGGCTATAAAAGAAGTTACTTGATTTAAGTAATTTCGAAAATTCACTTAAATGTAAGAAGGAGTAGAATCGAATACATAAAAGTCAAAACAACAAATGGCAGTCATCTGATGAATACCGTCTTTCAATATAAGATTTCAAATATAATAATAATATAAACGCTGCATACAGTAATTTTATTTTTGTGTCATTTAGTTCTTAATTTCGTAGACACAAATCCTATTCTTTTTATCGCATACCCACAACAAAATATTCCCTTTACAAGCAACGCAAGTGGGGCTCTCAAGAGCATGTCGATGGTCCAGAAGGATATCGCAGAACTTGCCATCTTTGCTTACCGTGAGTACACAATTGTTCATAGAGTCCACAATAACAGCATAGTTCAAAAAGGAATGATACATGCATATTCCATTTGGTCTAAAACTGTTGGGTAACTTTAAATGTTCACAAGGATCAAATTTAAATTTCAATTGACATTTTTTGTCCAGGACTACAATGTACCCTGTTCCAGGATCAGCAATCCACAAATCGTCGTCTTCTCCGCAAGCAATTTTTATAGGCGACACCAAGTTGATATCACATAATTTATCCAGATGATGTGTTAATAATACTTGATTCGGAAATTTTACTCTCGAAAACGTGAATTCGACATCCAATATAGCAAGGTCGCCATTGCCAAATAAATCTAAAGAAATCGGTCTCTGACATGCAAACGCCCCTTTCGTTATCTCATCTCTTTTGTACATTCTAATACAACCCGTGCAATCATTCTGGCCTATTTTTGAGGGAATTGCTTCATAATAATATAAACCTTGATCGCCCCGGATAGCTATGTCAAATTGGGATGGAATGGGAAATACCTCATTCACTTCACCCCTTGAGTTGTAAGCAATAATGTTTTCCATTTTGCTACCTATAACTGAGTTGTCGTGTCTAAATGAAATTAACACTATATCTGGGTCTACTGGACTCAGGCAAATGCTGCTGATGTGTTTATTAATGACGTGTTACACATAAATGTATGTTTCAAGACTAATGTCATTCCCAATTTCAGTTGACCTTTTTGTACGTGTCCCAATGTTGGTACAGGAAGTTGTATGTTTTCACGTTCTACAAAAAGCGGCATAGAAAGTTCCAAATGTTTGAAATTACTTGATAGATTTAAGTCTGGGACAGTTGATAATTGCGATTTGCATTGTAGAATATCAGAGTCTGATCCCTGAAGGAGAGTTTGACCTATGTACTTCTTCTTGCTTTTTGTTTGGCTCATATTCCTATCTATTTCAATTTTACGATTTGTCACTTCTTTAACCATTCCTTCTGATAACTGTTTCATTTCCGACTTCAGTGCAATGCATTTTGTTTTGATGATGGTAATTAGATTCTGTTCTAACAAATCTAAGCAATTGACATTTTTATCAACATAATCTTTTAAGTTTACCATGCTATTTCGCTGATTATTGTAACAACTTATTTCCAAATCAATTTGTTTGCATAGATTTTCCAACCAATTTCTGGCACCTTGCACAAGGTCTTGGATATCTTCTGACTTATGTCCTTCGTGTAACGTGTGTTTGCAATCTCGACATACCGGTAGTTCACACTGGGTGCAATAAAACCTCAATATTTCTTCAGGATGTTTATCGCAGTAACTGTCTTTCTTGACTTTCAGAATTGGGATACTCGACTTTTCGTTGGACTCGATCATCTCAACAACTTGATGAGTCTTACAGCTTTTTATCTTTAGGTGGAAAGTTGAACAATTTTCGCATAAAAATTGGTCACATTCTATACATTTACTCTTTATATTTATTTCTTTCTCGCATTTTATAAGTCACACTGGCTAGCATGTTTTATAAACGCTATCTGTGTTTGTATGTAAACATTCAATGGAAAATTCAATATACTGACCGATTTGCAGACTGAACGACAGAGGGGACAGCTAACATTACCTTTCTCCAATAATTGTTCGATGCAAGTTCTGCAGAAAGTATGATAGCATGTTAGAAGCCTTGGCTCCTTGTACATTTCAAGGCACAGAGCACAAGTTAATTCGTCTTTGACACACCCTCCAGTGGCCATTTTTCTACTTTCTGTTTCAAATGACAAGACATTCAAGCAAAGATCGCGAGAAAATTCAGAAATTTGAAAAGTTAATACATGTATATGTTACAGTAAATAGGTGAAATTAGGAATTAAACGTAATTACTAAACATTTCAGTAAATACCTGTAATTACTAGCCAATTTAGTAATTACATGTATTTACTAGTTGGTTCAGTGATTAATGGTATTCACTGATTATTTTTGTCATTTTTACAGCTATTTACTGACTTGATATTTTTGTTTTGAAATTTAAGATATAATCCAAGATACCAAATAAGAAAGTAAAAGGGTAGGTATTTTAGGGCTGACTGTCATTTGCAGCATGAAGACAATGATATCAATCCAAAATTGAGATAATATACATTTGTGATAAGTTTATAGGCAACTTTGCCAGCTCTTTTTGATGATAAACATTTGATAATGCCAAATTTGGTTGAATAATCTTGATAATTCTTAAAATCTCATTTTTTTTTTATATTACAATCTCCATCAGGCATACTCTGCTTACTTCATTTGCTTTAATATTTTATATTAATCAATTAAATCAAAATCAATCATATTATGACCTTTTTAACTTATTTTTAATTTACTATACACTATGTTTGAAAATTACTTTGTAATTGTTCTGCTCATTTTGGACACCATGATTGGCAAATAACATATTTGTTGTTTGTTGTTGTTGCATATAAACTTGCCCAATGACATAAGTCAAATTCCTTTTACAAAATTTTTATTTACGACTTCTTTTGTTAGACTGTTGTGATAAAGCTGACATTCTTTACAAACAAATTTATACAGATTGAGGGTTTTAAGAGTCACATTTCATATTTTTGTGTTTCTCTATTTTATGAGTTTTTCAAGACCTCCAAACTCCAGCTTATATAACCGCAACAAAATTTTATTATGTTTTTTATCTGTATAAGAATGATCTTTTGTGGATTGAATAAGCCATTCCTTTTGATTTTCTGTCAATGTTGTCATTATGTTTCTTTTTGTCGAGCCTGCGACCTTTGTCGCAAAAGGGAAAAACAGCAAACCATTCATTATATTCTGTCGTCAGCATCATTCACAAGTATTCACTATGTGGTTAAAGGTCTTTAAATTTTGATAACTTTCTGACATTGTCCTGGATTGCTATCAAACGTGAACAGAAGCTTGACTATAACTATGAGATAATTTTCAAAAAGTACATTTTGTGAAAATAAAATCAAGGTTTTCCGTATTTTACTTATAATGGACTTATATGCCAGTTAACTGATAACATTCGCATTTTGGTTAAAGTTTTTCAAATTTTGATAACTTACTCCGAATATCCTAAATTTCTACCAAACATGGACAGAAGCTTGTTTATGATCATAATATCCAGAAGTAAAGTTTGCAAAACAAATCCCTTTTCGTATATTCCTTCTAAATGGACTTCGTTTTCCCCCCAGTTATAATTAACATTACATCTCTGCGGTTAAAGTTTTTTTTTTAACATTTATTACATTTCATAAATCATCCTCGATTTTAACCAAATCTGGACAGAAGGTTCTTACAGCACCCGGACTGAACGGAGCCCGTCCTATTGTAGCCAAATTTATCCACAGAGATGAGCTTGAAGATGTACTTAAAAATACATTCAAGCTGAAAGGGAAAACATTTGGGATAAGCGAACAATTCCCGATCGAAATTGAAAGAAAACGGAAAGAACTCTACCCTGTAATGAAGATGGCCAAGAATGAGGGTAAAAAAGTAAAACTGGTAAGAGATAAATTATATATCAATGGGAAACCGCATGTATCAACCGACACAAAACCAAACGGCACTGAATATAGGGATGTTCTACTACGCCAAGCCCAACAAAATTCGCATAGAAACAAAACTGTTAATGAACGCCCTTTTAAAAGGTCCCGACAGGAATCTGGAAACAATGACGCCATTAATGAGGCAACCATAACCACGCAACTGTAGGACGGGTCGAGAGAGTCCTCGAAAAATCAGAATGATCAGTTAAATTATCTAAATCTTACTTGTATTAATTGTTGTGGAATTAAATCAAAACTCAAAT
Source organism: Mytilus trossulus (assembly GCF_036588685.1). Lineage (NCBI taxonomy): Eukaryota > Metazoa > Mollusca > Bivalvia > Mytilida > Mytilidae > Mytilus > Mytilus trossulus. Next base: position 4,987,528 of record NC_086382.1, read on the forward strand.
ATCCTGAATTTACGGAACTGCTGTATAAAACGGACATTGCTGGCATTGTAGAAACAAAACTAGACGATATCGATGATATACAATTACAGGGATATGAATTGATTTATAAAAACAGAAATAAAATTGGCAAAAGAAGGTCGGGGGGTTTAGCTGTAGCGTACAAAAACCATCTCAAAGATAATATTGAATATATCAAAACTGAAAGTAAATTTGTTTTGTGGTGTAAAATATCGAAAGTAATAAATAGATCAGATGATATTCTTTTGGGAATTATTTACATCCCCCCTGAATATACTTCATATTCATCCATTGATGCAATAAACGAAATTGAGATGGAATTATTCGAACTATCACATAGGTTTTCAAAATGTTTACTTGTTGGTGATTTTAACGCAAGAACCGGGTCAGAGGATGATTTTATATTTGTTCCCGACAGTGAATCTCATGTCGTAGATATCGAAAATATACAAATAAATGCTGTTTGCAATTTAGACCAGTATGACTTCTCTCGCAAAAGGAACAGTAGAGATAAAATCAAGAACAGGTTTGGAAATCAACTACTAGAATTTTGCAAGGGAAATAACTTCTTCATCATGAATGGTAGAACTCTAGGTGACATAGATGGAAAGTTCACATGCCGAAATTCAAGCGTTGTTGATTATTGCCTATCCAGCGCAGAACTTATTCAAAATTTTACTGATTTTAAAGTACTTGATTTTTCAAGTCTCTATTCAGATGTTCATTCCCCAATCGAGATATCGCTGAAACAAACAGATCAAGAAGTTAGCACCAAATATAGCGATGATACTAGAACAAATGAACAAAAAATAAATAATTGGACTAATGAAAAATCACACAAATTCTTAGAATGCTTGAACCTTACAGAAATAGAAAATATTAATTCTGAAATTGATGGCACGACAGTAGTGACGCAAGAAACAGTAGATACGATAATAGGTAAAATAGGCAAAGTGTTAATAAATTCAGCAAGAAACACTTTTGGGTTTAAAATCAGTGCAGGAAAGAAGTCAGAACATAGAAAAAATAAACCATGGTTTGACCATGACTGCAAAACCGCTAGGTCAGAATTCCGTAAGATGAAACGAAATAAAAATAAGTCACCGTTCCACAGAGCACTTGTGTTAGATGCCAAGAAGAGATATAAAAATACAATGAACAAAGCACATAAGAAATACAGAAGCGATTTCAGAAAGAAAATGGATGATCTAAAGCAAAAGGATGGTAAGGAATTTTGGCAACTTCTAAATGGAAACAAAAGTACAGCTCAGCCCAAGATCGATTTCGACAAATTAGTCTCATATTTCAAAGAATTAAACAGTGATCTGAGAGATGATACAGAAAATCAACAAATTGAAAGTAATATTTCCCATGAAGAAATAAACGATGAGTTAAATAGCAGAATTACAAAACATGAAATTCTTAAAGCGCTGAAAAATCTGAAAAATAACAAAGCATGCGCCGAAGACAAACTGATTAATGAATATTTAAAAACATCAGCTCATGTTCTTATAGACATATATGTGAAAATTTTCAACCTAGTTTTCGACTCCGGAAAAATCCCAAAACAATGGGTCCAAGGAATGATAAAACCTGTCTACAAGAACAAAGGTGACAAACGCAACCCCAAAAATTACAGACCAATAACTATTGTGAGCTGTTTCGGAAAAGTCTTTACAGCGGTATTAAATGAACGCCTTAAAAAATTCTCAGAACAAACATCTCTTCTTAAAGAAAATCAAAATGGTTTCCGAGAAAAATACTCAACAATTGATTGCGCGTTTCTTCTGAACTCTCTAATTGAAGTTTTACAACACTCAAAAAAGAAACTATTTTGCGCATTTGTAGACTTTGAAAAGGCCTTCGATACGGTTAATCGTAATTTCCTATGGTTTAAAATGTTGAACAGCAATATAAAGGGGAAAATGTTTAATACTATTTTCAGCATGTACCAGAATATTAAATCCAGCTTGAGCTATAATGGTCAAATTTGTGAGCCGTTCGCTTGTGAAATCGGTGTCAGACAAGGAGAAAATCTGTCACCGTTTTTATTTGCTTTATACTTGAATGACCTAGAAGACTATCTCATCTCAGAAAATGTTTTAGGCATGAAGACAATAAGTAAAGATATAGAAGAAAAACTTGGAACTTTAATGAAATTATTCATAATTCTCTACGCGGATGACACTGTAATCATGGCAGAATCACCTGAACAACTACAACATGCACTTAACAAATTTAAAAAGTATTGCGAAACCTGGAAGATGCGAGTAAATGTTGCTAAAACTAAAATCTTAATTTTTTCAAAAGGAAGAACGACAAACCCTCCACTTTTCCGATTCAACAATCATCATATTGAAACTGTAAAACACTTTAACTACCTAGGAATTATTTTCAGCAAAAAAGGCAGCTTTAAACAATGCAAACTAAATTTAAAGGACAAAGCAATAAGTGCAATGTACGAAGTTTTAAGGAAGGGAAGAATTCACAATTTGTCAATTAAATGCCACGTAGATTTATTTGACATACTGGTAAAACCTATTCTGCTATATGGATGCGAAATATGGGGTTACGAAAACATTGATATACTAGAAAGAGTTCAAACTAAATTTTTTAAGCTACTTTTACATCTTAAGCCATCTACTCAAAACGAATTCATTTACGGAGAATTGGGTCGGTATCCCCTAGAAATAGATATAAACATTAGAATTATATCTTATTGGACAAAGTTAATTACCGGTAAAGAAAGTAAGCTCGCTGCTGTCATGTTTAGATACCTTTTGAAGTTATCACAAGAAACAACATTTCGATCGCGATCATTAGACAAGATGAAAAGTATTCTAGATAATTGTGGATTTTCTTACTTATGGTCATTCCAAAATACACCATCTAACATTAAATCGACAATTAAACAAAGACTAGAAGATCAGTCTACACAGTTATGGACAGGAAAGGTAAACAATTCGCCGAAAGCCCTGAATTATCGCCTATACAAGACATTACACAATTTCGAACACTACCTTAATGTACTTGACGATAAAGATGTGATAACAATGTCGCGGTTTAGGACCATGAACCATAAACTGCCGATTGAAAATGGCAGATGGCAAAACATTCCCCGTGAACAGAGAAAGTGTCCGTTATGCAGAGCTGCTATAGGTGATGAATACCACTATGTAATGGAATGCAGCAGTCTCCTGACAAATAGAACACTACTAATTGACAATAAATACCTAACGAACTGTAATGTTATAAAATTGAATGCTATTATGAACCAAAAACAGAAATCTAAACAAGCTTTAAACAATGCAAACTAAATTTAAAGGACAAAGCAATAAGTGCAATGTACGAAGTTTTAAGGAAGGGAAGAATTCACAATTTATCAATTAAATGCCACGTAGATTTATTTGACATACTGGTAAAACCTATTCTGCTATATGGATGCGAAATATGGGGTTACGAAAACATTGATATACTAGAAAGAGTTCAAACTAAATTTTTTAAGCTACTTTTACATCTTAAGCCATCTACTCAAAACGAATTCATTTACGGAGAATTGGGTCGGTATCCCCTAGAAATAGATATAAACATTAGAATTATATCTTATTGGACAAAGTTAATTACCGGTAAAGAAAGTAAGCTCGCTGCTGTCATGTTTAGATACCTTTTGAAGTTATCACAAGAAACAACATTTCGATCGCGATCATTAGACAAGATGAAAAGTATTCTAGATAATTGTGGATTTTCTTACTTATGGTCATTCCAAAATACACCATCTAACATTAAATCGACAATTAAACAAAGACTAGAAGATCAGTTTACACAGTTATGGACAGGAAAGGTAAACAATTCGCCGAAAGCCCTGAATTATCGCCTATACAAGACATTACACAATTTCGAACACTACCTTAATGTACTTGACGATAAAGATGTGATAACAATGTCGCGGTTTAGGACCATGAACCATAAACTGCCGATTGAAAATGGCAGATGGCAAAACATTCCCCGTGAACAGAGAAAGTGTCCGTTATGCAGAGCTGCTATAGGTGATGAATACCACTATGTAATGGAATGCAGCAGTCTCCTGACAAATAGAACACTACTAATTGACAATAAATACCTAACGAACTGTAATGTTATAAAATTGAATGCTATTATGAACCAAAAACAGAAATCTAAACTCCAAAAATTGTGCAAATTTATCAGAATTATATATGACAAACTGGATTCTCTCTGATGTTAACCTGTCGACTACACTGATCATACCGTTGTAAAAAAAAAAAAATCTCATAATATTATTTAATGCTTCCTCAACAAATGTACTTGTATGTAATGTAATGTAAACTAATGTGTTTTTCTGTATACCTTTGTCCAACTTAGGTGATACCAGAATAAAATGATATATATATATACTAGTAAAAAGATTTGATATTTTTCCCCATTTTTGTTGAGCCTGCGACTTACAGCTATAGTAGACGAGATACTGGGTTCTGCGAAACCCTTACAATTCAAAATCTGAATACATTGGTAACATATCTCCAGCTAGGGGTTGAATTGAAGGTCACATGAATACGTATTCAATGAGGTCCAATTATTCACTTGCAAATGAAAAAATCATCAACCATGTTTCTCTGCTTATTTTAGTAAAATAGAACCAGATTGACTGCTAAAAGTGAATTATAATTTCACTATATAATTTTCATTAATGATTTAACAAACAAAAAAAATCATATTTAATTTATTTTATATCTCGTAGCTAATGCTCTTATAAACAAAAAAGGTACATTTTAGGCTGACCATTTTTTAAGAGTACTCACTGATCTTCTATAGCTAAAATAACCATAACTTTTGATCAGCTTATAATATTACAATATTGTTTTAACAGTCAGTAAATAGGTGTAAAAATTCATTTTAAAATTAGTAATTACTGGTAATAACTGGGCCGTTTCAGGAATTACTTGTATTTACTAAGTACATCGGGGATTACATGTAATTCCTAAATTCTAGTAATTACATGTAATTCCTAATTTCACCTATTTACTGTAACATATATATACTGACACAATTTTAAAGTTAAAAAACATATGATTAGTTTTAAAATCAACAAATATGAGTCATGAAAATTCAATAAAACATGTATCAAATCTTCGTTAAACACTGAATAGCTATTCGCCGTATATTAATTTTTTAAAATATCAAATCAATTTAGGAATTCTTAATTCATAATACAGTGCCGGCATTTATAATTTATATATATAAATCAATACAGGTCACATGCAGCATCGACAAAAAAAGATAAACACATGCAATCTAACATATGTTCATACTGATTATTAATAATAAAAAAAAAAAACAATGATAAAGGACAACTATAGAACGTATTTGTACCTGGGAAGAGGGGACCAGTACAAAGAGGGATAACTCCAACTATTCGCCGTCAATTAAATATTTTTTTCATCATAATTTATATAATACTTCCTTCAGGAGCGGATTAAGGCGGGGGCGTGGCGGGCGTGCGCCCCCCCCCCCTAAAATTTGCAAAGCATGGGTTGACTTCAACATATTAAAAAGTATCAGAAGAGACCATTCAATCTTTTTTAACATTCAAATTATATAAAACAGTCAGTTTAACAGAATCAACATGATTACTAATCAACTGACCTACGCTTTATTAAAGTTCAATAAATAATTTCAAAGGAAGGTGTCAAACGCGGAGCTGCGTTTGATGACAAATCGATAATTGGTTTCTAGCAGTTAAAGTAAAAAAAAATGTTACATTGAATTTTCGGTTTTTATAATCAATTTTATTGATAATCGAAATTCCAAAACATCCCTTACTCACTTCAATTTCCCAATTTCATTATGACACGGTCAAGAAAACAGTTGGCAGGTGAAATTCTTTTATTGAAAGATATATATAGAAATACTGTTTCAAGCGAAAGGTTAGTTTTATTAATTTGTATCTCTGTGTCTATATGTATTTCTCACTTGCAACCTAAATATTCAGCCGAATGCTGTACCGTATTATTGTATGCTTGGGATCCCAATAAAATAAATATAACTGCGTAAATGCATCTCATTCTGATTTTAGTTGTTGGTGGCGAACACAGTAAAGTCTGTCACGACCTCCGAAAATCAAAAAAGTATTTTAAAAAGCATATAGTATGAAAGGACAATTAAAAATCGCTGGTAGAAGGAGAACATTTTTAGTTTGAAAAAATATATTGGTCAGGTGAGCAATTGTGATACTGTCTCACTTTGCGTCCGTCTGTCCGCCCGTCTATCTGTAGATTGTTGCCAGGTGTGGATTAAGGCGGTTTCAGCTTGAAACTTTAATTCCTCGCTAATTTTAACACACAATAGTTCGAGATATCTACATTTCACCCCTTTAGAAGAATATTTCAATAATTTTAGCTAAAAAAAACTCCAAAAATTTGCGCCCCCCCGAACTGAAAATCCTGGATCCGCCCCTGTCCTTGATTTTACATTAGAGTTGGAGACATTTATTATTTAAAACTGAATTACTTGTTTTATCTGTCGCCAAGCAAAGTCAACCAAAACATTTTACAGATGACCTGTCCATCGTCTGACCTTTTCCAGGTTTGCTTGGTGCAGATAATCATGAAGTTGGGTTTCATTTTCGTTTTTTTCACCAATGTGCACAGACAATTTTGAAAGAAGCACAAAAAGGTCAAGTCAGCAAAGTAGTAACCACACTCAAAACTTTGCTGAAACCTTCTGAAATAACCAAATTCAACCATTTATAGTTGAAATCGTTTTGTGGTGAAAACCTCGTGTCTGTTTTTTTTTAAATATTTTATGAATAAAACATGTCTTGATGGTCTGGGAACATGTAGTCGTGAGATATGTTTGACATATTCGATATTAGATAGCCAATATGTATGCTGGTCATATAATTTGCCCTAAGATAAATTTTCACTAATATGACATGTTCTTAGATATCATAACATATAAAGGATCAAGGTCTTCTACCTTCTAAAATATAAAGCTATTAGGATATTAGTTAATGACGCCACCTCTGCTGCCGGCTAGCTATCCCTATGTCCGAGCTTTCTGCGACAAAAGCTACAGGCTCAACAAAAAGCAGGCCCTAGATTTTATCCACAAAATATTTCAAGTGAAGCATTACTGGAAAAGTTATATTTCAAAATAATAATTCCTGGAGTATTATATAGTGCATTTATAATGTTTTTGAAATGGCAAATTAATGAAAAAAATTGTCTGGTTTCTTGCCAAGTGTTAAAAGCAATTTAACACTGCATATACAATATTAGTCCTGGAAATGGTACAATACCAATGCACCTTTAGGAAGAACATTATTTTTACCTATCTGGAAGACAAGTATATAAATGTTGCACTTCCCAAAATTCTGCATTATAAGTTAAGTACTAGTATCTAATTCTATTCATGACATGTTGGTGACTAACTAGTCCTTTACCTTATATCTGATCCCTTCCATTACTAAAATATATTTTAGTGTTATAATTATACATATGCAAAACAACTCGTGTTTTGAATATGTACTTTTATCCAGTATGTTTCGTTTTGACCCAATTTGGAATTGTAACATCTTAGTCCATTCAAATTCAACTCAAGCCTGTGCTAGGGGCCATCTTAAACTTGAGGTGAAATTTTTTTCTCAGTGTTGAAGACTTTACTTTGAGTTTGAAAAAAGAAATGCAACTTTACTTCGGTCTTTGTGGTTTTGTGCATGTCTTTTTTGTGTCAGGGCTGGATACCAACTATACTTTGTTTTTCTTGTGCAAAATCATTTCAAAATTCTGGATACCAGTATCAGAGATATGAATACTCATTTCAGTCATGCATTTACAAAATTAGGTCATAACTAATTTCTTATTAAAACTGTGGCCATTAAATGCTGTTTGCATGTGGGGATTATATATGTCAAAAATATTTTCCAGGAAAATTGATTGTTTTACTGAAAAGTTTATTACTATTTTCGTGATACAAGCATGTTTTATAATGTATTCTGTACTTAAAGGATATTCTTATAAATCCTATAACATTTTCAAACCTATGCAACTTCTGTTTTCCAGAACTTATCTGTGTTTGGTAATTAGCATTATTTAGAAGTTTTATAGCAATTGGTTTAGGTAAAAAACTAAAAGTCAGAATAATTGAAACTAAATTTTGGATATGCATATGGATGGACAAGGTAAAACTTTATGCCCCCGACGAGGCATACAAAGATGAGAAAACTTGGTTCACTAACTGCTTACACTTCTAGAGAACTGGTCTTTTTTCCATTTTTGGTGGCATATATGACGTTCATCCTTTTTCTGTGTGATGTGTGTGGTGTTTTTCAGACAATTGATTGCTTGTACAACTTTACCTGGCCATGGTGTTGTTTGTCTGTCTTTCTTTGTCTGATAAATGGTTTTGTATTGCTTTTTTCTTTTCTTTCACTCTTTAAACAGATACACTATTGTGTTTCCAATTTTAGAAATATAGAACACCAATCATAACATTAATTTTGGTAAAATCATGATAAAAAAAAACAAAAAACAATTTGACACTGTCAGAACGGGATACACCAACAAACAATAATTTTGGTGAAATCATGATAAACTTTAAAAAATCAATTTGACACTGTAAGAACGGGATACACGAACAATCAAGTTAAAAATGGCTTAGGATGGCAATGAATTAATTATTGTCAAACATGGTGACTCCTTGTGATAAACATGTGAAATCACTCTGATTTTCAACCTGGTCATAAAATACCTATGAAATATATTAACCTTTACAAAAAGATAATTTAGAGTGAATCTTCCACGATCACTTGAAATATCAAGTGATTACTAATAAACTTGTGTGTACTGCATCCCTGTCATATAGTATCCTGGATAACAGTAAAATAACCCTACCAGGGGACAATCACTCCATGTGCAAAGGGAGAGAACTTAAAATATCTCATAAAAAAAACCACTGTAATATATTCAATTTTATTGTTTTATGCTCATTTTTTGTATTTTCTTTTACAAGTTGCAAAATACATCACAATATTTCTCTGGTTTTGAAAAAGTAAATGTACAGGCAAATGTTCAATGTGAACATACAACTGTATGAACTGAGTCTAAATGAAAGGCTGGGATTGCTAAATATAATGCCATTGTAATACATGTATTTTGGTGCAAACATTTAGCAAAAAGAAATTTGCTTACGCCAAAAAATACAACAGAACTATTTTTTAATATAAATCAAAACATCCATTTCTGAAATGGTCAAAATAAAGCAAACTAAAAAATAATTTAATCCTGCCATTATAAACAGACTGTTATCAATTTCACAATTTTCACTGTAAAATATTCTGTGGTGAATTACAGAACAATAATGAGTCTAACTCTACATGAATGCAAGTAGCAAAGTGTCTGTATAGAAATTATATTAAATATAAAAGAGCAATGGATTAAAAATTTATGTAATCATTTCAAGATTACAATTGCAAATTGCCATAAAATCATTTCTAATGTTTAAGTCGATAGAAAATGTCTTCTTCATCTTCTATTGAACATTGTTTGACTACTTGAAAATGAAATCCCTGACATAATATGCTCTGAAAATGAATAGCATGTCTTTTTTTACATTTAAGAAAACAAAAATTAAAGCCAAGTGAAAATATGCAAACAAACAGTCCAAGGAGAACAGTACATTAAAAACTATGCTTGTCCACTGCTGTCAGGGACAGAAACATCATTTGATTGGCTCAGATTTCCTGTGGCACCATCTGATTGGTTACTGTTATCTTGGTTTGTATTGGATGGATCTTCACCAGGTGATGTATCACATGTTTCTCCTTGCTGTGTTGTAGAGTCTGCAGAACATGCCTGTGTTTTATCATCACAGTTTGAAGGAGATGTGTTCTCTTCTGAACACACTGTTCCTTCATCTAGAAGGGGTGTGTCACCATCAGCAGCACCATCTGCTGGTGTTTTTGTTGATGTTGATTCACTAACCTCCCCTGTGGCAGCCTTCCCAGAAGCTTCTGTTTCTAATTTTGTCATATCTGTAAAACATGTTTCTGAATGTAAAAGTGAGTGTATAAAAAATAGAGCAGTTTCAAAGGTTTTTAAGATAATAAAGTGAGATATCATCTGGAAAACAAAAGATGGATTTTCACTGCCTTCTGAGAAAAATAATAATGCAGTGCAAACCATCTTATTGTTTTACAATTGGTAATAAAACTGTGTTGACAAATTTGTTTTAACAACAGTTTTGAGTAGATGACATTATCTAAAAATTGTATTCCTTTTTAAATTTAAATTTCACATAATTTTCTTATAGATCTTTTTGTGTTTACCTGATCAGTTATTCAATCAATAACCAAACATATTCCTGCATCTTACATTTTTATTTGTATTTTCAATATAGTACAGAAGATATAAAATTAGTGATATAAGGGAGATAATTCAATTTTCCAATACATGTTCCACTAGGAAATGAATTCTGCTTGATTTAGGAGATGGTTGGTGTAAATCATTCAGAAATATTCTAATATGGGACACATGTTAATGTGATAAATATAAATCTTACTACAATAAATAAAACAAGCATTCTGTGAGTACTGCATGGCAATACATAGTCCCCTACCAGTTAACATTTCATTGTATTGGAATACAATTCTAACTTGATCTATAACTTAATTTGCTGGACTGACTGATGTACAGACAGACAGAAGGAGTGCAAAACCTAAAGTCCCCTTAGACTTTGTTGGTAGAGGATCAATAAGTCTGTTGAGCCAAAGCTTTAACATACTTTATCATCCAGAGATATTGGTCTGATACAGAGCCAAATATTGAAGTCAAATTAGCCACATTTAAAAACAACAACATACCCATTCCTGATGCCTCCAGTACTTTTCTACCTAGCCTTTCTGCCTGCATGGCTCTACAGAGAGATTCTAATTTGTTGATCTTGGCCATCAACATTGGTTTCTCTTTATCATAGGCTTGTTTCTGAAACAAACATACAAATTAATATTATTTAACATACTATACCAATTTAATATTATTTAACATACTATACCAATTTTTGAAATATCATTTAAAGAATATATATATGTCAAGTTCATCCAAAATACAAAGAAAAGGGTATCCTTAGGGCAATACATTAACCAATAATTAAAGCATTAGACTGAAAGTATGTATTTAAAGGTTACCCGACTGACATTTCTATTTTATAAGCTGTACCTGCACAATTTTTTCTTCATTCATTGGAAAATTAGTTTGTCTATTTAGGTACAAAATACCTGCATGTATAGACAATATACATCAGACTATCTAAATAGCATGTACATGTATGTACTATAGAATTGAATAGAATAGAATAGAATGTTTTTATTTCCCAAATTACAGGGCCCATAAAGGGCATAAAATCAGATACAATTGATTTACATAATTGGTAACAACAACAATAATAGAGGCATATACAAATATATATGGAATATATGGTCAGAATCAAGCTAAAAACCACATATTTATTGTGAATAAAAGAATAATAAAATTACATTATACATGTATATGTATTTATTCTTAAATTATTTACTTGACTTAGTGTCAGTGTTCATACATGATCTCCTTAATTCAAAACAGTCACAAATATAACAGCCCATAAATAGTACTTTTTTTGATATTATTGAAATACTGACCAATCAAACCTATTTTATAGAATGTAACTGTATTTTGTCAAGGTGAAATTTGCATAAAGAAAACTGCTCTTTTGTATACTACGACTATTGAAGGAGATTTTACAGTTGACAAGATTGCATAATTTCATTTTTTTTCAAAAACAACAAAAAATGCATTTTTATCTATCACACTTTTTTTAATGGGAAAATATATATGTATATAGCACATGCAATGCACACACCAATGACATATATACATGAAGTTTTGTTTATCTCAATAATAGACTACCGAAGCCATATTCAGTAAAACCTTTTTGGAATTTTGTGTCCTCAATGCTCAACAAGTTTTGTCCTTTTTTTTTTTTTTTTTTTTTATCTTTTTTTCATTTGAGCATCACTGATGAGTTTTAAGAAGTCAAAATTCATGTCTGGCGTACAAATTTTGGCATGTATGATGATTCTATTGTTTATCCTTTTAAATCTTTTGTTTGTTATATGCTATATGTAAATACTTACTTCTTCTACCATATCTAATAAAGCTTTGTTAGCATTTTCCCATTTGTTTTTCCATGCTGCCCCATCTTTCTCTAACTTCTTTATTCTCTTTGTCATCTGAAAGTAAACTAAGGTTAGCAACTCTACCGAAACATTATATACAATCTAGTTGTCTATCTTTTTTTTGGTCTCCCAAAGAGAGAAATCAACGGAATTATTCTTTTTTTTTCTCAATGTTGTAAAACTGACTTCTTTTTGGTATTTAACAATTTCTCTATCATAATCATATCCACAATATTGAAACAGTTGTGCAAATAAATGCAGTTGGAAGCATTTTTTTTTAGTATTATATAGTATTATTTCATTTATACATGTGATGCATGTTATACCTTTATATTAGAGTATCTGAAACAATTTTTACAGAAATCAGTTTCCTCTTTAGAATCTACAGGCCCAGAGTTCAAATTTAGGAAAATTTCAGTTAGGTATATGTTGAACTGTGGAGATGAATGTTACAGTCCCAAAAGCAATTTACATGTCTGAGCTGTTGAGTCAGCATGAAGACTGAAATATTGTTCTATTTGTTATAACCTTCAGCAATATATTATCCAAATAACTTATATTATCTCCTCTTTTTTTTTAAATCTTTGTCTAGTTCATTCTTCTTCCTCCCTTAATGTACATTTTGAACATTCAAACTATTTCTGGTTTGTCTATTCAAACTTTGCTAACAAATAACTATTGAGCAAAGTTTTTGTAAAATAGGTCAACCGCTTATTTTCATATTTCAACAAAGTACAAGTTTCCTGGAGACTAAAATTGTCAAAACCAAGGAATCAAGTATTATTGAAAATACAATTGTTCCTCAATCCACAAAAAAATTGAATCCATAAAATAAATGTATCTACATTATTCTATACATATTCCACTGACCTTATCCATTTCTGTTTTAAATTTCTGGAACATGTCGTTACTTTTATTAATGGTAGACTGGAATTCCTCATATCTCTCTTTGTACATGTTTAACTGAAAATAGTGTGATACATAGGTGATAAAAGTCAAATGAGGTCTGTTTCAATCATAACATATATATTTCTTACAATTTAATTACAAAGACTTTAACAGCCAGTCATCTACATGTACCAATAGTCTATTATTTTTGTAGAATAAGAAGCAATTACCAATCCAATATTGTTTGATGAATGAACATCCATAATATGATTTTAAGCATTAGAAACATGACTGAATCCACTTATGAGGCTAAAACAGTTCAAAATTCCAGAATATAACATTAACCAACCCCCTGTTTTGTTTATTCAGCTAAATTTTTAACCTTCTTTTAAGCCTTTTGTGGCTGGTCTTTTTTGGCTTTTTTATGACCTTTATGTTGTTTGTTTTTCATTTTACGTAAACAAATCAAAGTTGACCTTTTTTCATGATTAATGCTGATCATACATTTAACAGCAAATTTGTCCCCCCTGATGTGTATTAATACTTTCAGATTTTGTAAGCATATTTGTCTCTGATAAAATAAAATACCTGTGCCTCCAAAAGGACTGATTTCTTTTGTGCTTCTGTTGCTTGGAGTAACAGCTAAAAAAGAAAACAAAAAGTAAAGCAAACATTAGAATCAACATATTTTTCACAATACTAACATTAGGACATAACAGGTTTTGCAAAAATGAATAAACTAATAGTTTTAATTTGGAAAAAAATCATTGATATGTAGCATTTCCTGAAACCACAATACTTCTTTTTGGTATTATCATGACTATATATAAAATTTCATGTATACAGGAAAAATGTAATTTCCATGGAATCATGACTTTGTGGTTTTCAGCAACTAACTGTGCTTATATTAAACAATAGACTAAATTTTCTTCAGTATCTGATTTCTTTATTTTTTTGTTGTTTTCTTACTATTTACATTTCTAACTACCATTTTGAACTTCATTTTAAATTTAAAATAATTTTCATTTATCTTTTAAAACAATCTGACAACAAAGCTGTTCGTTTTTATATCAAAACATTGTTCGACTGAATTTCAACAGATTTTTTTTTCCATTTGATTGAATTTCACTTTCCATTCAACAATTGAAATGCTTTCTTTTTTTGAAAATTACTTGCATAAATATCTTTTTAAACATTATATCAATATCGATATTTGACAAATTTTGTCCTAGTTAACATGACAGGACCAGCCTTACCACTTCTTTTTCTCTTTTTGATCTTTCTTGTTCTTCCTTTAGTATTGCATTTGACTGAGCTAACCTGGCATCAGCTAACTTTTGTTCTAGTTCTCTATGTTGCATCACCTTTTCTACTTGCTGAAAATGACAATAAAAATATTGTTCTTTTGAATATCAAACATGTACAATTAAATAGGTTGTCTTATCCCAGATCAACCACATTTATATAACTTGTATTTCAAAATGTTTCAAATGTAGGCTTTTGTATGTGAGAAATAGACTTTGAACATGTTGAAGTTAAACATGAATAAATAAAGAGTAAAATATAGGTCAGAGTGACCAACTTTTCTGTAGACTTATACTCACTATACATGCTATATATACATAATTTCAACAGGATATTTGAATTCACTACATTAGCTGGCAAGCTCTGTGTTTACATTTTGTAGCATTGCATTCTTTAATACATTTGCTCTAGTTTCATATATTGTTTTATGAACTTTTAAAGTTTGCTAACTTATCCTATAGATCAGTGGTTGTTCTTTGTTGCTGTGTTACAAATTTGTTTTTTAAGTGTTTTACATTTTTGATTTCAGGGCTTTTTATAGCTGAATATGCGGTATGAGCTTTGCTCATTATTGAATGTGCACAGTGACCTATAAGTGTTAATTTTAATGTCATTTGGTCTCTTATGGAGATTTGTCTTATTGGCAATCATACCACATCTTCTTTTTTATATCTATGTCTTCCTCTTTTACCTTTTCTCTAGTTTCGTATTGTTCTATAAACTTTTTAAGTTTACTGGCTAATTCTGTATTTTCCTCTCGTAACTTTGTATTTCTTACCTTTTCTCTAGTTTCATATTGTTCTATAAACTTTTTAAGTTTGCTGGCTAACTCTATATCCTCTCGTAACTTTGTATTCTTACCTTTTCTCTTGTTTCATATTGTTCTATAAACTTTTTAAGTTTACTGGCTAACTCTGTGTTTTCCTCTCGTAACTTTGTATTCTTACCTTTTCTCTTGTTTCATATTGTTCTATGAACTTTTTAAGTTTGCTGGCTAACTCTGTATTTTCCTCTCGTAACTTTGTATTCTTACCTTTTCTCTTGTTTCATATTGTTCTATAAACTTTTTAAGTTTACTGGCTAACTCTGTGTTTTCCTCTCGTAACTTTGTATTCTTACCTTTTCTCTTGTTTCATATTGTTCTATAAACTTTTTAAGTTTACTGGCTAACTCTGTGTTTTCCTCTCGTAACTTTGTATTCTTACCTTTTCTCTTGTTTCATATTGTTCTATAAACTTTTTAAGTTTACTGGCTAACTCTGTATTTTCCTCTCATAACTTTGTATTCTTACCTTTTCTCTTGTTTCATATTGTTCTATAAACTTTTTAAGTTTACTGGCTAACTCTGTATTTTCCTCTCGTAACTTTGTATTCTTACCTTTTCTCTAGTTTCATATTATTCTATAAACTTTTTAAGTTTACTGGCTAACTCTGTATTTTCCTCTCGTAACTTTGTATTTCTTACCTTTTCTCTAGTTTCATATTGTTCTATAAACTTTTTAAGTTTGCTGGCTAACTCTATATCCTCTCGTAACTTTGTATTCTTACCTTTTCTCTTGTTTCATATTGTTCTATAAACTTTTTAAGTTTACTGGCTAACTCTGTATTTTCCTCTCGTAACTTTGTATTCTTACCTTTTCTCTAGTTTCATATTGTTCTATAAACTTTTTAAGTTTACTGGCTAACTCTGTATTTTCCTCTCGTAACTTTGTATTTCTTACCTTTTCTCTAGTTTCATATTGTTCTATAAACTTTTTAAGTTAACTCTGTATTTTCCTCTCGTAACTTTGTATTCTTACCTTTTCTCTAGTTTCATATTGTTCTATAAACTTTTTAAGTTTACTGGCTAACTCTGTATTTTCTTCTCGTAGCTTTGTGTTTCTTACCTTTTCTCTAGTTTCATATTGTTCTATAAACTTTTTAAGTTTACTGGCTAACTCTGTATTTTCCTCTCGTAACTTTGTATTTCTTACCTTTTCTCTAGTTTCATATTGTTCTATAAACTTTTTAAGTTTACTGGCTAACTCTGTATTTTCCTCTCGTAACTTTGTATTCTTACCTTTTCTCTAGTTTCATATTGTTCTATAAACTTTTTAAGTTTACTGGCTAACTCTGTATTTTCTTCTCGTAGCTTTGTGTTTCTTACCTTTTCTCTAGTTTCATATTGTTCTATAAACTTTTTAAGTTTACTGGCTAACTCTGTATTTTCCTCTCGTAACTTTGTATTCTTACCTTTTCTCTAGTTTCATATTGTTCTATAAACTTTTTAAGTTTACTGGCTAACTCTGTATTTTCCTCTCGTAACTTTGTATTCTTACCTTTTCTCTAGTTTCATATTGTTCTATAAACTTTTTAAGTTTACTGGCTAACTCTGTATTTTCCTCTCGTAACTTTGCATTCTTACCTTTTCTCTTGTTTCATATTGTTCTATAAACTTTTTAAGTTTACTGGCTAACTCTGTATTTTCCTCTCGTAACTTTGTATTCTTACCTTTTCTCTAGTTTCATATTGTTCTATAAACTTTTTAAGTTTACTGGCTAACTCTGTATTTTCCTCTCGTAACTTTGTATTCTTACCTTTTCCCTTGTTTCATATTGTTCTATAAACTTTTTAAGTTTACTGGCTAACTCTGTATTTTCCTCTCGTAGCTTTGTGTTTCTTTCATGATGATCTTGCATTTGTTGTTGAATCTCACCAATAGTTGTCTAGAAATATCAATGTACAACTGGTCAATATAGAAAGGTTATCAAAATAACTTACTTTCAAATTATTTTTAGAGAAAATTCATAAATTTGCATTTCAAACTTTATAAAATATTTTGCAGCAAAAACGACATGTTAACATTCGCAGAAAAGAAATGACTTCTCCGACTAAACAATGAATGTAGAGTAAAAAACAATCAATTAATATGGTAAAACCATATAATTTTCCTGTGGTTCACTTCAATAAGACAAAAGATATTTATTCAACTTATTTGATGGTTAATCTAAGGATTGACTAATTTAAGACTTTTTACCCCTGATTTTATATTGAATAAATAGCCAAGCTGGTGACTGCAGTCTAGAATTGGTTTGATGTGATCATATGTCTATCCTTTAAGACCTTTGGTGAACTAGTATTGTTAGGTTGCTGTCTCAGTGTTGTTTAAAGTGCATATTCACAAATATATACCTGGAATTTCCCTGATATTTCTTTTCTCTTTTCATCTTCTTCTCTGGCTCTTTGTAAACTTTCTTGCTGAAAAATAAATTAAAATTATACAATAATGCACAAAAACAGCAATCAATATCTAATACAGGTTTTCTACAACGGGCTTATAAAACATACATGTTGACATTTAAATATTTCAATATCCTGCTTGAAAATTATATTTTGTTCCGCTATTTAGTTTACCAACATATTTTTTGGGGGGGAAGGAAGGTAAAGTAACTCTCATGACTGACTGACTTTGCTTTTAGCTAAATGCCAGGAGTGTTCTGGCAGTAAAATCTACAGAATCATAACTAATTCCCATGGGGAAACAATTTAAAACAATACAATTTCCTCTTCAAACTTTTACATCTTTACACAAAATCTTTTGGAGGTGTACTGATTGCCATTTTAGTCTGGGAAGATATGGTTTCATTGTTTGTTGAAATAAGGATTCAAATAAGTAACTGCAATATTTTCATTGACTCTTAGACCAATTATTCTTGTATTTAATCTTTTTTTGGGGTAAATAATACCAATGAGGGAAGCCGTCTCGAAACTGAAGTTTGTTGTTACACTACTAACCCTAATAACTTGGTTGTGTTTCTGTAACTCTCTACACAATCCCTCCAGTTTACTTTTAGCCATTACTGCTTTTGTGTGCTCAGTTTGTAACTGATCTTTTTCTCTTGTTGTCTGAAAATATTTATGTGTATTGTATATTAAAAAGACATTTTTATTTTTTACTAAGATTTATGAACAATGATGAAGATACTGTGTATTCATTTACATTCAATTTTCAAAAAGGTGTCCAATTTTCATGGATTTACTGAAAACTTGCATTTTCATGGATATTTAATTTCGTGGTTTTCCCAACCTTTGTACATGTATACAAAGTTAAATGAAATATGTTATTTGTTGAACATTTGAATTGTGGTTAACATGTACCAGGGAACCCACGAAAATTGGTATTCAACAAAAGAATCCACAGTAGTGTTGAAATAGATTTGACAGATATTTTACATATCTGATGCATTTGCTACAGTGGTTCAAATTGCAAACTTTTTATGTATATTTAATCTTAATTTCTCACTTTTATCATTTAAATGTACAGTCAAACCTGTATAAAGTAGTCACTCCTCAGAAGTATTAAAAGTGACTGTTTTAAATGAAGATTCCAAGATTTCCAATTCTGACAATGCCTTAATCATGGCAAATTACTTTAGACATGTTAGAGTTCTCAACTGGTAGGTTATTTTTTTGGAACAGTGAAATAAAGAAAGCAAACCGGATTTCCTGCAGAGGTCAACCCTGACCTGATCAGCTCTGAATATGGATTGTGATTGTATATTTGACACAGTTTTGGTTTGTGACACAAAATGAATGTATACAACTGAAAAATTTGAAATTGGACATTTACTTATTATAATATTTATGGTCCAATATCCAAAATATAAGTACATTGTTAGACTCAGCATATTATAGAACCCCAGGAATTCACTTCATGAAAAAATAAATGAATAGCATTCAGAAAATTAGTTTATAATTAGGAATAACAAACAATAAAAGAGAGAATGGAAATGGGGAATGTGTGAAAGAGTTAACAACCCAATGAGTCTTCATTTCAGATAGAAAATCCCACTCCTGGAGGCTGGCTTCAGCTGGTCCCTGTATAAACTTATTTTCTGAATTCTATGTATATTTTTTTTAAATGACATTAATCTGTATGTACAAATGTCTACTCACCACACTAAGTTTACGCTGCATTTGTTTGACTGTAGAATTTACAGTTCTGTGTTCCTCATGGAGATCAGCATACTTTTTACACAAGGCAGCTAATTTTTCTTCTGTCGTATGTAGGCTGTTCAAAGCTCTCAGAATATGATCTACAGAAAAAATAAAACTTCCAAAGTTTTGAATCGTAATCTAGCTCTCAGAATGTGATTTACAGAAAAAAATAATCCTAGATTTCAATTGTACTCTAGCTCACAGAATGTGATCATCAGAAAAAACATATGCAGATTCCTAACCTAGCTCTCAGAATATAGAAAACACATAAATTTTACAAAGCTCTGAATCTAGTCCTTTTTATAGAATTTCTTGTTACTGTTTTACCTGTCAATATGATATGAAAATTTCAAAAACCTTCATATTTAATTTAGCTTGATGAGATTAAGACACATACCAACGACCACAAATTTTGCACATCCAGTTACGTTTTTGGTTGAAGAAAGAACTGCGTAAAAACCAAGATCTCTATTTTTAAAACTTTAAAAACAACAAGCAGGGCAAGAATTATGTGGGTGTTGATTAATTACAAAACCGACTTTTCTTTAATCTTTTTTCAGGTGTTGCTGAAAGATTCAAGATGATTGTGCAATCACATCAATAATTTGTTATTCTGATAATGCTAAAAAAAAAGCTTAAACATTCCATGGAGAAGTGCCAGAGTCAAAATGCACCAGTGATTTGTTTTGAAACGAAATATGAAGTGGATTTATAAAAACACATGCTAGTCTGTTTCTGTTCAAAAATAAACAATCAACTTTGAAGATAGTAATTTACAGATCATTAAATTATAACAATACACAAATGTAATGTAATAAACTGTTAGATATTACGTCAATCAATCCTTTCCTGTGGCAAGTGGTTTATAATCTGTTTAACTTACTATCCTGATATATATACTAGTACACATGCACTATTGTTATCATCAGTGAAGTTCAAGGACACCAAGATAAAACAATTTTCTTTTTTATACAATCAACAAGATAAAAGTTTTTAAGTTATTAAAAAACAAACTACAAAAATATTTTTTTCAGTTAACACCTGTATCAGAACCTAGACATGCTAGATACCCCTTGGTCTAAAAATATCAATATAAGATTCAACTATAAAAAAAATACTGTAGCAAACCCCCCAAAAATTGCTTCCAATTTTTTTTTATTTTTTCATCCATTTCCAAAGTTTCTGAAATTGAATCTTCAAAATATTACATTCAAGAAACAGACAGATGTCTCTTCTTCACAGAGGAAAAATGCATCATTCTTCTCACATGGAATCTAATCTGATATCTATCTTAACGTTTACTTGTTATGCTACTGAAATTTTGACAGATGGTGTCCTTGACCTTCACTTAAAACATATTGATCAATGATGTTGAATACTCTGAACATTTGGAAATATTTTTGGCTCCTAATTTACATTTTTATACAAGCCAGGTTGTGTAATCTTTGTTCTAGACGGGGTTCACTGAATAATAAAAATTGTATGTATCAAAGAGAATTGAATAACAAGAATATGTGATAGTAAAAGTGTTAGTCTTTGAAACTGAAAAATTTAATTCCATGACATTTACCATTTTTACCTATAGTTTTATCCTCCTTCTTTTTACTTTTTTTGTCAATTTTTTTGGAATCAGTGTCCTCTTTTTTCTTGTTTTTATCTTCGGATAGATCGGTTTTCTCCCCATTTATTTTCAGATCTCTACTCAATGCCTCCTCTAACCCTTCCGACCCAGTACTGGCATGCATGGAGCCATTCTGACTGTCAGGAGATCCATCTCTCTCAGCAGGGTCTGGGGCTGTCATCTGTTGGACCAGGGAAGACAGAGCACTCTCACTCAAACCGGAGATCTCAGAGTTCACACCTTGTTCTTGATTTAATTGTTCTGTGGCAAAATTTTCTATGAATAGAGAGAAAGTGACTTGTATACATATACGATAATTAATAATTGATATAGATACATGTAGTGCATTGTTTCTATAAATAAATTCATGATAAAAGTCTATTTATTGTTGCATTATCAATGATTATTGATCACCGATACATCCCCCTTTTAAGTATATCTTTTGAACCGTAACCGTAAATGTGCACAAAATTAAACTTGACCTGTATATTACATGTTTTAAGGTCAAATCAGTGTCTTCAAAGTGTTTAAATTTCAAATGAATGTGTTAAGTGGATCATTAACCTTCATCAAGCTGCCATAAAAATATAGTGGCTGCTTGGAAAATGATCATCATGATCATTGATGATTCAAGTACATGTATTATACTTAATAATTGTTCTAGATCTACATGAAGTATTCTGTCAATAAATAAAGAGACAATGATCAATTCTGTTATACATTTTGATTGAATACTATGCAGTTATAATCATGATCATGGTTATACATGTACATGCATGCAATTTTTACATGTAACAATTTATAATGGTGTTGTTCAGTGATTGACGCTGGTTCATGTCTGCTTTTTGTTTTTTGTAAATGGTTTTGTTATAAATTAGGTTAGTACATGTGCATGTACATGTAGTAGTTTTCTTATTTGAACTATTTCACATTTTTTTTCATATTTCATGTATTTGGACCTTTACCATTTTGTTTACAGCGGACTATACAGTGTGGGGTTTTCTCATTGTTTATGATGTTGAATGCCATTCATTGACCTATAATTGCTCAATATGAACTCTGGTGGATAGTTATCACATTGGCAATCCTACACATATACTTCTTTTATAATAGCAAGAAAAATATTTATTGTTTCCATAATAAATACTTTATGAATCCTGGACCATATGGCCTCTTTGTACTCAAGACGGAATTCATACATGAACCTACCAACTTTCTCCATGACTTCAATTATGCGTAAATCCTCTGCAATAAGCTGATGATAATAATCAAAACTTTGAAGTTCTCCGACAGGAAACGATTGTTTTTGTTCTACCTCTTTTAAATCCTCAACGTCAATTAACGATTCCTCTTTACACTTGCTATCACTATCAAAGCTATCTTGCTGATAAACAGTCACTGAATCTTTCCGTGGATACTTTAATACAGATTTAACTTCCACACCGGAAAGAGTCACGGGCTCGACGAAACAATCTAAATCTGAAAGATCCTCTGACAGTACTTCTTCTCCTAACCAAGCAACTGATTGATTAGATGCAGAAAAAGTATCTGGGGCTTGGTCTGTGTCTATAGAGACAAGATCGGGAATTTGTTCACAAGCAGTCGCAATCTGAACTTGATGCTCAAAATATGACGAAAGTTCTGATTTTACTTCCTGCTTTGAAAAAGATTCGTTCACTGGTTGTGCTATCTGAACAACTTCTGGTTCAGCTAGTGGTTCAGGCACAGGCTTTATCTCTTCTCTTTCGTCTGGATGCTGAAAAAAGAAAAGCAGAATTATTGACTCAAGTCCAAAAACAACATTATTTTGTCTACATGTAGATCTATGCTACTAGCTACATGTAGCATGACTATACATACTGGTAGCTAGTTTTATATATAACTTATGGTGTAAGCTAGCGCTGTTCCCCATGCTACCAGTCTTATTGAAAAGTTGAGATGAAGAACAGCATTAAAAGCACATTTTCTTCACTTTTACAGGTATTATGTACATATGTATGTAAGGCATGTGTACATTTGTAGGGATGTTGTGTCATGAGTGATATCATCTTTCCATTACTGCAATAAATCTGTCATTCTGTATAACAATTGATTCTTATCATCATAATCATTAGAACAAAAAGTGTGTAAAAACATCTAAACTTTCATCCATGCTACATGTATTATGATTATCTTTCAATATTGTTACATTTATTTACTACTCATTCTTAAATTATGTATTGTTTACAAAAATATTTGTTAATAATTTATAATTGCTTAAAATGTTAGCTTAAGGATGTTCGCTGCTCAGTTTCAAAATAAATAACTTTTCATAAAACTATTATGTACATTGATAGGGAATAAATTGAGGAATCCAAAAAGCAAAAAAAAATTATGGGTCATTGTGCTTGTTTTCAAGATATTAGCCTTTGTAATTTTAGCGGGAAAATGTTCTCTCTTGATTTTTCATAGCTTTATCATTGACCAGTTAAAGTTCTCAAATACTATTAAAAAATAAATAAAATTTTATAAGACTTTTACAAATGACTTATAATTATACAAGTAAAAGATTTATAAAAAGAAAAAGGGGGGTTCATGGGCAAAAAAATTTAAGGCATTCAAATGGTTAACACAAGAGGATTCCGAAAATCTGACAAAAATTCCAAAACATGACAAGCAGACATCCTTAATATAAAATCTCTTGATTGATTTTTGGTGTTTAATGCCACTTTGACTTTCAGCACCTTCAGCTACATGTATACATGTATATTTTGATGGCCAGCGTTAATTGGAAGAGGAAGCTGGAGTGCCCACAGAACACCAATCAAGAAAATCAGTGATACTTATCAATTAAGATCAAAGTATAGGCACCTGCAATGTGCGAGTCTAATTCCCAACCTGAGTTTACAGGTCAGTGATACATTAGAGGACTACTTAGACCACTCAACACATTCAACAACCAAGGTCCCCTTATGAATCAATAAATAAGAAAAGCAGGTAGTTTTAGACCTTTACTGACCATTGCCTAAAATGATTCTATGGATATGTAAACTGTACATGTAAACTGTATAGATCTATAATTTTAAATTTAAAACATTCACCTGAACTTTAGTCAACAAATTTGCTATTAGTCATCATAGCACTGAGAAATTATGGTAGCAAATTAAATTATATTTCTCCAAAAATACATGCAATTAATTAGTAACTGATTCGAACCATTTTACTGCACAGTATGTAAAGAATTGGAATACATTCTGATGTAGCTGTGTAAAGGATTGGAGGTATTAAAGTCTATGTATATCAACAGAAATATACAAGACGTCTTATATCACATCACGCAATATACATCAACAGACACAGGAATATAGCATTCCATCATGACAACCTGGCTACACTCCAAATCTTCTACAAATACATTTCTGTTATTATATTTCTTAATTAATTTCTTATCATGTTTACAATAAAATTCAATTTCCCAAAAAATTAGAAAAAAAAGATCAAAGAGAAGAGAAAATTGGCTAGAATCTCAACATACCTGTTTAATTTTTCTTGATTTTCCACGAAGAAAACATGAAGAGAGAGTTCTAAATGTTGAGAGGAACCAGGAGAATGCCATGCTATGTCATCTTCCTGGTATCAATTGTTTAGTCAATTTGGGGTTCAAGAAAGGGAGAACCAGGGGTAATACAGGTGCATGTGATTCCACACACACATATAAGATAACATCTAAGTATTCCCAGGCATTTACATAAAAAAACATGGAATGTCATATGGTTGTACTGTTACAATTGTATTGCTATTACTAAATGCAGGAAATTATGCACATGCATGCCATGGGATGGGACAATCATCAACACTGCTTGTTTGTCATTACTAGAGGTCTTTTTCTTTTTTTTAATTTATAAGGTAATTTAATTATCATGTATGGATAATAAAAATACACTGATATCTTAATAAGCTCTTTTGGATTTTAGTATACATGTATTTGTATTTCAACATTTAGTAGCTCTAGAGTAAAGATAGTACTCTTTGTTGTTCAAATCTCATAGAATTATATGAAAGATTAATAAATAATAATCACTGAACACCAGGCCTCCAAGAGCATTTGTATTTACTACATGTATGTACATTGTATACTATACTGTACAATGTTTCGTCTTCTTTGAATGTGTAATAGTTAGTCACTATGTCTATACATGTACTAGATGAGGAAACTTGTCTGGCTGCAAAAATAACACAGGAAATAACTACATGTGCTTTATGTACCATGAAAGTGCACTGAACAATAGAACACTTACCCTTAGCAGTGATATTGTTTGCCTTTAATTTGTGGAGAATACAGGCTTTTTCCCCTGGAGAAGAATCCCAATTTGAAAAAAAATGGCTTAAAATTATTCCCAAATAGACAACTTTTTTCCCAAACAGTGCAGTCTCAGTAGTAATTGTGCATGAATTCAAACTGAAAAACACTCATCTAAACATTTGTCATGCCTAAAATGACTATATGTGCACATTTGAGGGTCTATTTATGTATCATCACTGACAAAATGGGGTCTTATTTTAAAGCAGGGTTTGACTCTTGAAAGTGAGTCTGTAAAATGAAGTTTCAGTCAAATTCATGGTTTATTTTAAATTTCCCAATTTGATGAAAATGACACATATTTTCCCAATAAAAAGGGTAGAGGTAGTTATGAAAAAAGACAACAATATCACTGCTTAGTACAGTTACATGTATAATGTATAGTTCTAACTAAGACAATCCAAGTTCTAGACTCAAAGTAAATCAAGCTGTATATTTATTCCCCATTTTTAAACTGGTGATTCTTATAAAATATCATGAATTCTATTTACCAAGTTCAATTTTTATTATTTTTTTTAAAAAGGTTGAAATAGTACTTTGTGAATTTCATAGATTGTTCACCTTTGTTATAATAAACAATCATAATAAATTAAACATGAACTGAGGTAGAGATAATGTTAATTTTCAACTGAACTAGCTATATAGCTACATGTACATATCAAAGCCAAAAGTGTTCAGCTGATTCAATCCCAGTTCTGTTTTATAAACCTACAATGCACATTGAAATAGACCCCCTTGACTGCTTCCTCAATGTTAGATAGTAATTATAGGTGCAGACAGCCCCAATATTGAGGATGATCATGGTGATAAGTTTCTATAATTATCAACAAGATCATCACAGCTGGGGAAATATACATCTGGTAAGAAATGAATTCAAACTGAAAAACACTCATCTAAACATTTGTCATGCCTAAAATGACTATATGTGCACATTTGAGGGTCTATTTATGTATCATCACTGACAAAATGGGGTCTTATTTTAAAGCAGGGTTTGACTCTTGAAAGTGAGTCTGTAAAATGAAGTTTCAGTCAAATTCATGGTTTATTTTAAATTTCCCAATTTGATGAAAATGACACATATTTTCCCAATAAAAAGGGTAGAGGTAGTTATGAAAAAAGACAACAATATCACTGCTTAGTACAGTTACATGTATAATGTATAGTTCTAACTAAGACAATCCAAGTTCTAGACTCAAAGTAAATCAAGCTGTATATTTATTCCCCATTTTTAAACTGGTGATTCTTATAAAATATCATGAATTCTATTTACCAAGTTCAATTTTTATTATTTTTTTTAAAAAGGTTGAAATAGTACTTTGTGAATTTCATAGATTGTTCACCTTTGTTATAATAAACAATCATAATAAATTAAACATGAACTGAGGTAGAGATAATGTTAATTTTCAACTGAACTAGCTATATAGCTACATGTACATATCAAAGCCAAAAGTGTTCAGCTGATTCAATCCCAGTTCTGTTTTATAAACCTACAATGCACATTGAAATAGACCCCCTTGACTGCTTCCTCAATGTTAGATAGTAATTATAGGTGCAGACAGCCCCAATATTGAGGATGATCATGGTGATAAGTTTCTATAATTATCAACAAGATCATCAC
This sequence comes from Mytilus trossulus, assembly GCF_036588685.1. Classification (NCBI taxonomy): domain Eukaryota; kingdom Metazoa; phylum Mollusca; class Bivalvia; order Mytilida; family Mytilidae; genus Mytilus; species Mytilus trossulus. Next base: position 5,014,519 of record NC_086382.1, read on the forward strand.
AGCTGGGGAAATATACATCTGGTAAGAAATGGTACACCTCTAATCATTCCTATCTGATTGATGCTAATTTGAAAATGATAGTTCCACATTGAGATCTTTGATAAGATTACATGATCAATACATTGTATCCTTAGGCCCTAGGGATCAGAAATAAAAAATGTGAAGACTTGTGTTCTAGGACCTTTAAGTTTCAATTCCAAAAAGAAAGTCCTTAATTATAAATACATAAAATAAAACTATATGGTTTTAATAATAGAATCAAAATATATATATATATATATTTTAAATTTTGTGTGACGTGCCTAGAATTTTTTTATTTTGTATGTAAATATACTTCTTTTTTTTTTTTAAATAATTACAAAAATGTAGTACCTTTTTAACTAATACCAGTTGTCAACTGGTATAAGTTAAAAAAAAAACTTGTATAATACTTCCATGGTTCTACATACATCATGTACATGTGCATTCAATAATTATGGTTGGTACATTTTTGACTTTTCTCAATTAAATGATAAATTCATCTTGCCTTAGTGTTATCTATTAAATATATATAAAAAAAATCATCTAATTAGAATTATATGGTCTCTCAAAAGTATTTTAATGCAAATTTTTAATTTGACATCTCTTGATTGGTTGCAATTGATGTTTCAATCTTTGGATAATTGGACCAGGACAGCATGAATTTCGTTTGATCAATTACAGCCAAGAGTGATTGAAACATTATACTATATATTCTATCAACACCATAAATTTGTACTCAATTAAGCAAGAGTTATTGAAACCTTAATGAAATTTCTAGCGGAGATGCTGTTTCAAAAATTAATTCTCAGCCATGCTACATTTACATGTTCAAATAGAACTAAAACAAAATAACAACATCTAAAAAAACATAATGTTTACAGACATACAATGTATATATGTATCAAGAATAAGAAGTACATACTTTGGTGGGATGTTTTGTATCTCCGTCATGGTTACTAGTTATAGAATTCCCCATTTCATTCCGAAAAAACAAAACTCTGACCAATTAATTAGAACTGGCCACTGACTATTACTTCTTTTTTTACATCTTATCCAAGAAGGCCAGCCAGAGAGCAATAGAAAACCCACTGGCATCTATCTAAATGATATCTGACAAATAACATTTATTATGTACATGATGTATTTCTTTGTTTATGAAATTAACATCTTGGAACTGTTGGCAAAGACTGCATGTGTATAGTTACAGCAGCTGTCTCATGCTGAAGTCTACCTGCTGAAGTTATGTAATTCATATTCAAATTCTACTTCTTTTAGAAACATCTTGAAATGATTTATGTTTTTTATCCCAAAATAAATCCATGAGCTTGAGGCCTCTTTTAAAAACAGCATGAACAGAGGGCAGATCAATCATTTGGGGCATATTGACTTTCAACATGTTCAAGTACATTTTTATATATATTTTCAACATCCATGTAATTATCAAAACTGATCATTGCCAAAAATAATATATAGTCCAAATTTTGACTATGGTAATAAGTTTAGAGACCATGTACAATTTATAATTTAATACAAAATGGTTCAGTAAAAAAGAAATCACTCCTGGGTGGGAGGAGGGTAATAAATACAAATGTACATAAATTTATTTTCACTTTTTACTGGTAATATAGTTGACTGAATGCGTGGAACACAGAAACAAATTTACACTGGGGAAATGAGGAAAAAATGTATGAAATCTTACTTCACCACAATTTGCTAGTAGAACACCAACAACACCACCCATACCATCTCTGACAAGATATAGAGATACACTGTAGATATGTCAATCACCAGACTAGACTCTCACATGCCTCTAATTACTGTCAGATGCTCTTCATTAATTACACGAGGGTCAGAGGGAGGGGTATTGGGACTATTGCATTTTTAATGATTTTTCACTAGAGATATATTGAACTGTGATGATTGACATCATTGGTGTACATACATGCATAAGTGATAAATATTTATTAATGTATCTGGCTGTATTTTCAAACTATGAGCCCCCTCCTTTTAAGAAGTTTTCCTTCTTCCTATACATGTACATGTACATACATCATGTACATGTACGTTTACATGTATATAAATTCATGCTCTTTTCAGTTGAAATACATTTTGTAGAAATCACCTGAACTTTTACACCACTTTCACATACAAAATCCCTTAAACAAATGTTAAAATTTTGAAATGAGGCCATAATAAATAATAGGTTTGTTTGCCCAAACGCTACCTACCCAGAAAAAAGCTGCCTTCTCAAATTCTTTTATTGTCCTGATTTGAAGAAGTTTTTTTTTAATCAAATACGCATGAAGACTAATAAACATCTGATACTTCAATTTCTTTTTTGAAAAAAAAAAAAGAAAATGCCTACCTACCTTCCCACTGTCTCAACCTTTGGGTATGGTTTGGGCAAACCAAAATGTTTAAGTGTGGCTTGATCAAAGATATATCGATTAGTATAATTAGAGGAAGAACAATAGCTGTGTGCAAAACTTTTCAGTTTCACATCATGTGGTAAAATTTTAGGGACATTTTATCAATTGTAAAATGTGGAAAAGGATTAAGTTGTATTTTTACATGTAAATCAAGTCAGTGTACAAATGCATAAATGTCATAGCAACTTTTCACATAGAAATGGACTGTTACATCGAATGTTTGTAAACCTTATTTTTGCTTTTTTTACAGTTAAATTTTACCATGAAAGAGGTTGTCCTGTAATGGAATTTTTATTCAAATCCCTGTTAATATATTATAGCTCATTTTGGGAAAAATATTCTTCAGTAAGGAAATAATCAGGTGGAAAAAGCATACAAAATTTCATCTGTAGTCTGCATGTAGAGCGTGTGGACCCCAGTGAACACATTAATCACAACAATTCTAAGGTTGAAGTGAAACTGATCAGAGTTCATGTAAAGCAGTTTAAAGAAGGTCATTTTGACCAACAATCAGAAATTTCCATGATTTTTTTCTGAATTTTTACCAACTTCTGAACTTAGCTGCACCTACAAACTGAAGTAGTCGTTTCCTAGGTGTATTCAATAAAAAAAAAATCATCAGTAGGTACAAGGCCACAGGCAAATGACAGGTTTTCACTTTCTTTGGAAGTTTGAGGCATCTGAACTTCTTGAGTCAAACATCTAAGGGAAACCCATCCCTCACAAAAAAACAAATTTTATCATTTTTTTAAAGTTTGTATTTTAGCTCAAAATTAACATTAAAACCAAAAAACATGACAATGAATTAATAGTGTAACACTGATGAAACATGCATACACCACAAAATACATAATGTATAAGTCATAAAATTGTCATCCAAAAGTATGGAGCAAAATAACAGTATTTTGAGTATGGCAGTAATACAATGTACATGAAAATACTATTTAACCTTGTAATTAATATTCCTTAACTTAATAGCTGTTCCTTATATATAATCTACTACAGCGTACATATTTTGCCCAACATACAAAAAGTTGAAAAAAGTATTAGTTACTTTAGGGGAATTTACATTTTTGTATATATGTACATGTTTCTAAATATATAAACCCTTTCACTGATTGCTGCCCAGACAGAAGCTACTCTAGAACTGAGACGATGGCTTCCCTGGCTACTATTACTCAAGTTGGAGATCTTCATAATAAATGTCAATAAAAACTTTGTAGTTATTTGTGTATTTTTTTGATTCACTAACACCATGTTCACAGTTTGTTCTTGTTTTGATAATTTTTTATTCATAAAATTTTCCAAATTTCAAATTTTTGGCATTATCTAGGTGAAATCCTCAAAATTCTGCTTTTTGATCCCATATCATAATTTTTTAACCCAAAACCAAAATTTTTTTTTAACTTTTAAGAGGCTGTACATGTACAAATACCTCACATTGAAGGATGTTCATTCCAAGTGTTTTGTACATAAAACAACATTTTGTCAAAAAAGTATACTACATTTGTAGTTAGGCTTCAATTCTTCCATATTTTTTCAAAAAAAATGCTCCCTCATTTCAAATTCTCGTAAATTCCATAAAATTCCTCTAATTTTGACACGGTTTTTAACAAACAGAATCGCCATGTTTAACAGTTTACACTTTCAACTGGGTTTTCATCAAAGAAAGATAACTCTTGTTTGCACTGTTTTGAGCGGGAAATATAAAAAGAGGTATTCCGATCACGGTAAAACAGGACTCATCGTCAGCTGTCTGAAGCGTGAATCCCGGTAAACTGGCACTCATCGGCGAAAGGGTTAAGAGGGAATTCTGAACATGCTGTGTTGAGACATAAACATTTTATATCGACTCCTAAATCAAACCGTTCTTATTTCTTGAAAAATCAGAGCTCTTTCCATTATTCAACACTTGAAGTGCAAATATCCATAAAAAAAAATGGTCAAAAATAGTGTTATGAATAAGAGAATTTCACTACATATTCTTTCAAATTTTGTTGTCATAAAAATACTTCTACTTTTTGAAAGATAAGCAATCAAGATGTCCTGATGGTGTGTTGATAGAACCAGAAAATGTAGACTTTAATTTAATGGCTGTAAATATTATGCAGTTTGTCGATATTAATTCATCAACAAATGTGTTTGCTTTTTCTTTGTACATGTTTTAGTGCATAGTTTGCAATATAAACCCCAACACTTATCATACATGTCATAGGGAAAAACCCAAATTGTCTGTATGAAAACTGAAAAAAATAGCAATCTATTTCTATGATGTACAATAATGGACTTCAAAGTCATGACACAGTTCTCCTTTTCTTTCTTCATTTATCATTAATGATAGTTCATTTATTTTTTAAATCAAAATAAATCATAAGTTAAGACATTTACTTACTTACATGCCTTACTAAACATAATAAATGAAAGTACTCACTGCATATTTTTTTTTATTATTATATCAATATTTAACACCATTATACGATGATGTAATCTTCTTAACATGTAATGGGCCCCAAGCATGGGAGGTCCTACATGTTCAATGCAAATAAATGTGCATTAACTTCTTGTTATAAAATTTTCCACTATTATTATAAATTTATATGGGCAGTGCAAATTTTAAAACAATTATAGATTTATGTTGTGTAAAATATTTTATGTAAATCCTTGAATGGTAATTAAATTATCTGGTCATGGAATATAATGAGTTACTGTACATATTTGACATGATGCACACCACTAAAAGGTTAAATCAAAATGTGGTGTAAAATTTCACATATCTAACGAGATTTCAGAATGCATTTCTAACAATCATATGGATGAATGACCATAAACAAATATTAGGCCAATTGTAAGCATTTTTAAACATGCAATAAACAAAGTTTTAACATGTCCATGCATGAATGAGTACCCACAATCTTTCTATTCCTAAAATAATCATTTTTAAAGTTTCAATTTTTTTTTTCATGATATCAATAAAGAAAATGCTTAATTTTGTACTGTGCTTATTCATAACATGTATTTCTTTTTTGCTTCAGGGATCAAAGTTCCAAATTTATTACTTCTCAGATCAAAGAGAAAGTGGTTACTACGGTTAAAGCTAAAAGATGTCGGCTTTCTACAATGAAACGTGTTCTATTATGATTTAAAGACAAAATTCACTTTTGAATGCAATAATACTGTGACATACAAACGTCTAAATCAAGCAGAAAACCGGCGATAAACTCACCAAAATTAAACGAAATTTTTTTCAGTGGTGGCTGCCATGTTATGACGTAGAAGGCATGCGTTCGCTCGTGACTTTTCGATCTTTTCAGTGTTCTGACGTCAAAGCCCGAGAACACAACGATGGCTGCTGACACGAAAACCAACACAAAAAATTCTGTTGCTGAAATCTTTAAGAGCATGGAATATGGACCTGCTCCTGAAGCTGACAATGTTGCCAAGGTTAATTTTAAAACATTTCTATACATATTACAAATGCACAAGAGCTGTCACATAATAATTACCCCACTGACCTCATTACAAGCCAACACATAAATCATGTTTTCCCCATGTCCATGACTTTGTACACAACATAAATGTAAACTATTGAGCAAAACAAACTCCCAACAAAAACAATGTTGTCAGGGGGAAATATAATTATTGATTGACTTTAGACAGCATAATTTTTTATTTTTTTTGCCGTGTTAAATAATTACATCAAAATAAGACCAGAAACATGTAATTTTCAGAATAATGAGATATACATGGGGTCTCATTAGGGAGTTCTGATCCCAGATCCTGCTCACTGTTTTGTCAGATTCCTGTATCCCGCTTACACTATATACGTAAGCAATTCTCATTTTTTGGTAATTTCCTGTGTCCCGCAAAACTTCATTTCCCCATTTTCACGCACAATAATTTCATGAATTAGACTTTCACGAGTCCAATTAAAAAATATTGGCAATCCCATGGCACACTTAGACCCCAATGAGACCCACACATAAACCAGTCTGTTTGCAAAAAATTTAAAAAAGTTGAAATATAGCAAAGGAATAGAATATTTAGATGATAAAAATCACAATAGTTGGTATAGCAGTGTCAGACACCTATGTAAAATTATTGATCTGCCTAGTAACTTTATTAATTTTAGTAAATACAAATTCAGAAAATGTTTACTTAATTGTTTAAAAGTATCCTATTAGTCCAGTCAATCTAGCATAAACATGATAAATTTGACCCTAACCCGAAAGTAATTGCAACAGAAGATTTTTAAGTTTTAATCTTTAGCATTATACCCCATATATACACAGTAAAAAGTCCGATAAAATCTAACTTGAGGAAGACTAAAAAAATCACCATTTAAAATTCCTAAGGAGATTTGCATTGAAAAGGGAGATAACTCTTGCAAAAAAGGCAGAAATATCAATACAAATTGATACAAAATTATTGCTTTACCGCTTCTATTCATCAGAATATATTGATTCTTGATATTTTAGTGGTCAATCCTATATTAAAAAAAAAAAGATTTATACCTGCGAGGCCCCTTAACACAATGAATACCAATCATCAGTCACCTCATCAACAGCTCTTGGATCGTGTTGACAACTTTAAGAAAAAAAGAGTTCCAATGTTCCTTTGTGCTTATATAAATTTATCTTAAAAAAAGCACAAAAAAATACAGTTTCAGAGAAAATGCATTGTGAATTTTTTTATACATGTTATAATTTGAATTACTATTACCAACATTTATCCAAGGGCAAAATTTGTTTATTATATTTGAAATTATTGTCTAACATGTAAAACATGTAAAAGATATTGCTGATATAAACCTATGATAACATTTTCATGGTTTCTGACAAGAATTGAACTTACAAGAGTTCTCAAATATCTTACAATCATGACAATGCAATTTTTCTGTATAATCAATATTTCCATGGGGCATACCTCTAATACAAAGTTTGTGATTCAGACTGAGCTTTGAACTCATGCAAGACATTGCATGTATTAAAGTATGATGGAAGTTTCGTAAAATCCATGAGAGCACTAATGAATCAATTTTCCTTATGTTTAAATGCATAGGGACCCAATTAAAAAGAAATCTACATAGTACATCAGCATCATGTTGTTCCCACACTTTTGAACAGTTTATATTATGTCTGACATGTTTGAAGAATGTTTTTATCAAATGTTCCAAAGAATTAATTTTAAAGCTATGGATTCATTCTGTTGATATTATTCAGGCATGGCTGAATGACCATGACAATGGTGAATTTGGGCTGTTCATTGATGGAAAATGGGTAAAACCTGATGGCAGAAAAACATATCAGACAAAAAATCCTGCAACTGGTGAGTATACTCAGTATACAGTACTAATTGGAAAGAACATGGATGTTGTACATGAATATAATTCATAACACAAAATGGATACACCCATGTGACAAAAGAAAAACAAAAAACACAGTTATTTTATTGCTGTTCACACCAAGAACCATATTTGACCAAAAATGGTTTACCTTTGCAAATTGTGACTTAGATAAAGAGTTGTCTCATTGGCACAAGTTTATACCACATCTTAATATATCTACTTCAACACATGGCAAACATTCACACCTCACTAAAAGTTCAGAAGTTCAGGGCTAGCAAAATATGATCAGTGGGTGCATGTGTAAAAATGACAAGATCTGCTTAATTTTGAGTGTATAGTGTGACATTCATTTAAACTGAACTAGTACAAATTTGTATAAAGGAGCAAGCTGAAGCCTTTCTCTGGTTGCATGATTTTCTTGCTTTGTTGAAGACCCACTTGTGGCTTTCAGCTGTTCTTTGGTCAAGATGTTGTCTCTTTGACACATTCCACATTTCCATTCTCAATTTTATTTGAGAAGCTTATATAAGATATGTCTTATTTATTATATTAGGTGAACCACTGGCAACAACTATACAAGGAGAACAAGAAGATGTAGATTTGGCTGTAAGTTCAGCAAAGAAGGCTTATGAAACTTGGAGTAAGACACCAAATCATGTCAGAGCTAGACATTTATACAGGTAGATATCATGAAAAGTTGTAATTAATGTTATTGTGTCACTGGATAGCCTTTTTCTATCTGTATTAAAATAAGGAGATGTTGCGTTATTGCAAATGAGATGGCTATCCACTAGAGGTAAATGAAGTGGTACATTGTAGTAGGCAATTATAAGCCATTGTACAGCCTTCAACAATGAGAAAAACTTATACAATGTAGAAGGCTTTTAATTTATTTTTTTAAATCAAACAATTCAAACAGGTAACCCAACATTAAAATTAGTAACAAAACAAACATGACAGTCATTAACCAATAACATCCACTGTACTACAAGCTCCTTACTTAGGAAAGGCCGATAAAGAATATTACAGTGTTAAACATGATGTTTAAAAAGTTGAATCATATATGAATCAAGGATATCCTCTTTACTATAGGCTACTGAATCAGGACAAGCTCATAAAGAATAATAAAGAATTTAACATGCTTTAAAATAAGTTGGATGAATTCAATTCACAGTCAAAAGAAAAAAAATCTTCTTATTGAATGAACAGGAAACAGAAAACTAAAACTAAATCTTTTGATATTTGCAGCATTGCTAGACACATCCAGAAACACATGAGGTTGTTCAGTGTTGTAGAAGCTATGGATAATGGTAAAACATTCCGTGAGACCAGAGATGCTGATATACCAATTGTGGTCCGTCATTTCTATCATCACGCTGGCTGGGCTCAGTTAATGGACACAGAAATGAGAGGATGGAAATCTGTTGGTAAAGAAAATTAACAATTAGTGATTGAATATCTCAAGTTAAAACTATAACATACATGATAAGAAAACAAATTGTGAAAGAAATGCAGAAAAAATACAAGGATTGATTTTGTGTTTCATTGCAATTGAGATACATGTAATGATGTACATTTAGGAAAACTGTCAATAGATTTTTCATAGAAAATATATCTGAAGAAATGAATATTTTCACTGATTAATAAGTTTTTCTTTGCAACTTTAACTTATATGAGTTTTCATGGCATGTCTTGTGATTTTCCTAGCAAATTTATTGGAAGAAATGAATGTTTGGGGATTTTTCATAGAAAATGTATAAAAAAGTTGCTATTGGTCAGAAATATTATGGATGAATTTAACCGCACTATGTTTTTCCAGTTTTTTTTGTGATTTCAAGATTACCAGTATCTTTTCAAATGTATGCATTTTTTAGGTGTTATTGGAGGTATTGTACCTTGGAATTTCCCTTTGATGTTACTGACTTGGAAGATTGCCCCAGCTTTAGCCATGGGTAACACAGTGGTCCTGAAACCAGCTACATACACCAGACTCTCAGCCCTGTTACTGGCAGAGGTTTGTGCCGAGGCAGGACTGCCACCTGGTGTGTTTAATGTGGTCACAGGAAATGGAGCAATGGGCAGTAAACTAGCAGATCATCCTGATGTGGACAAAGTGGCATTTACTGGGTCTACAGGGGTAAATATTCACATAACAGGATACAATTTAGTCCAGTTTGAAAACAATTATATAATTGTGGTTGAAAAAATTATTTGGTCCTAAATGTATATGGTCTTTTATACAAATATCTTTAAAGGTTTGCATTTATTTTGTTTGATTTGAATGGATATTGGACTAGGCAATTTATTTAGAATTTAGTTTTGATGGTCAAATATTTGACCATTTGTTGAATCTATTATGCTAAACACAAGGCTATCTAGTGATTGTTATAATGGTGCTAGTTTATGATAAAAGTCTAAATTACAACATTTACATGGGTGTACTGGTAAATGGATGTTATTAGGCTCTGTATGGTTGATGTTATGGTTAGGTTATCTATAACTCATGCATGTTCACTCCTATTATATCTGATATTGTCAGGTAAAATATAAACTATACAAAACATTTTTCATGCCTATTAAAACATTAAAATGTGATAGTAATTCACAGAGTAAGAATATACTTTTAATGTCTGTTGTGTTGATTAAACCGTATTTTTGTTATTTTTAGGTTGGTCAGACATTACGTAGATTGACTGCTGGAAGTGGGAAGAAATTATCGTTAGAGTTAGGAGGGAAATCCCCTGTTGTTGTATTTGAGACAGCAGACCTAGATAGTACTGTGGAAGGTGTTGTGGATGCAATCTGGTTTAACCAGGGACAGGTAGGTTTTATCAAAGACAGTAGACCTGGTAACCTAAAATATTAATTAAAGAAGAAGAGTTTATGCTGTAAATATTAATTACAGAAGAAAAATTTATGCTGTATGTCAATAATATGTAATAATCAAGAGAAAAAATAATTATTTAACATTTTTGACCAAGGAATAGTTCAAAATTAATTTGAAAGCATGATGATTGGGGTCAATTTTTTTGTCTTTTCAAGATTTTGATATTGCCTATATCTTACACGATTTTAATGCTTAATAATACTGTATTGGAGTGATTGGGCGATTAAGAATTTGATATTCTGAAGAGAATTGAAAAAAATGGATGAGTGTTTGGAAAGCCATTTGATATTTTTTGTTTGTTTGTCTGATGCATCTATTAAAATACCTTATTTACAAGTTTACTATCTACAGGTCTGCAGTGCAGGATCTAGATTACTTGTACAAGAAGGCATCCATGACAAACTGGTGGCCAAACTGAAAGAGAGGTTGACCCACTTTAGAGTAGGTGATAGTTTAGACAAGACAGTGGATATGGGAGCTATTGTTGATGAATCCCAGAGGAAATCAATTGAAGAATATGTGGAATCTGCTAGACAAGAAGGAGCAGAGGTAGGATAGTAAAAAAGTACACATGTGATTTTAGGAAACAGTAAATATGTTAACCTAAAGCAGATACAGTTGTCAAAACATAATTAAACTATGCTATGTTAATTGACTCACTTATTACAGAAAGTATCAGGGCTCACACTACTTCAGAATTATAGGGAGAAGTGACTTCTCTTTTTGAAACTGATAGGGAGAAGTGGTGAGATTTGAAAGAGAAGTGGTCATTCGTGTGGTGCTTTACAATGTTTGGATTTTACTGTAGTATAAATGGTCATTTGTAAATAATGTTCTTTTTATATTGTTCAATTTTTATCTGAGTATTCAATTAAAGTAACATTTCAAATTAAAAGTTGTTTAAATTTTACTTAGGGCCTTGTGAAAAACTACCAACTAAATATCAAGCACTAAAAAAAAAAAAAAATATTTTAAAAAAGGTAAAGAAATTATAAAATAACAATTACAATTTAATTAAAAACTAGCTTGTGTATGAAATTCAGTGTTTCTCATCAAAATATATATAAAGGTAAGCTGGGCCATAATATATTGACATTAGTGTTATAGTCTAAGAGTTAAGCAACTTTACAATAGTTTACAACAATCCATTTAAATTATAGGGAATGATATACACCAATCAATGATGAGTTTATTTAGATGTAACCAAAATCTTTTAATGCGTGTGGAATGCGTAATTTTCCCTTTTGGGATCAATATTCTTCTGTCAGCTGTTCCATCCGTGCGTCCGTAGTAATTTTTGTAAAAATACGGATTCCGGTCAAAAGCTGGTCCGTTTCCGATCCATAGTTTAGAAATCGGTCAATGGCGGACGATTGCAAGAAAATTTACAAAAATAAATGATGTTTGACAAGTTATTTGGAAAGGATCATGACGTTTTTAATGCAATAAATGGATTGATAATTTACTGGAGGCAACTGTTATCACGTTTAAATGAAGTAACAAACTTATTTTGCAGCTGAAAGTTAGGTTGATGTACGTTTTTGAGTAACAAGCACCGGAACTTTCGGAAGTGCACGAAGTGATAAAAAGTTGTATTTTTATTAAATAACTTGCTACACACTGCAAAAACAATGCTTCATCCTCTTTTCATAAGATAATGAATCGATTTTGTCTTAATTTCTTTAATAATCAATAAAAATTTGATGTTTCATCAACTTGGTAAAAATTGAAAATGTCCGATGATGGAAGCGACTGAAAGCGAGTATCTTAAACAACAGGGCGACTTGTCTTCGCTTTTTGGGGTCGGAGAAAGCGAAGTGACGGTCGGGAAAGCGACTTCTTCCCCCAAGTCGCCTGGTAGCGTGAGCCCTGAAGTATCTTTGAAAACTATTTGTGATGTTAAATGTTTCATCTATTTACTGCAATTTCTGAACATTTTTATTATTGCAAAAATTGCAATGAGTTTATTAATTGCTTCATACAAATATTAACTTGCATTTAGAATTTTTGTAGCAATATATTGCCTGAAATCTTTTAATTAAACTTGCATATATATGAGTCAACTGTCCAACAATCACAATTATTAATTCATGCAATAGTTGTGATTTTTATGCCCCACCTACGATAGTAGAGGGGCATTATGTTTTCTGGTCTGTGGCTTCGTTTGTCTGTCTGTTCATTGTTCGTTCGTCCACAGGTTAAAGTTTTTGGTCAAGGTAGTTTTTGATGAAGCTGAAGTCCAATCAACTTAAAACTTAGTACACTTGTTGCTTATGATATGATATTTCTAATTTTAAAGCCAAATTAGACTTTTGACCCCAATTTCACGGTCAACTGAACATAGAAAATGAAAATGGGAGTTTCAGGTTAAAGTTTTTGGTCAAGGTAGTTTTTGATGAAGCTGAAGTCCAATCAACTTGAAACTTAGTACACTTGCTGCTTATGATATGCTTTTTCTAATTTTAAAGCCAAATTAGACTTTTGGCCCAATTTCATGGTCCATGGAACATAGAAAATGATAGTGCCAGTGGGGCATCCGTGTACTTTGGACACATTCTTGTTTTTACTGAAATATATTTTTCAGGAGTAAAGGGACATAACTCAGTTTATCCTTTATCATATTTCTATATTCTTTTTTGTCATTGTTAATTAAAGTATTGGTGCCTTGGGCCGTGTTCTGCTCTTTGTTCAGGTGGTTTGCAAATTCCCTTTTCCATTCGCAATTTTATAATATACTCTTATTGCTGCCTGCTTAACAAGATAAACTAGTTTAAATTACTCTGAAAGATGAATACTTGAAAATTTCTCAAAGGAGTCTGTAACTAGTGAGAATGAAAAGTCAGGTTACCGGGGGTAACTGTTTAAATATGACATGACCGACAAAGTGAACCAAAATATCTTTAAGTTTGTTAAATGTCAAATTCAACACACATTATACATGTTATATTAAAAGTACATGTAATTTTCAAGGATTAAGAGAGTATTTTTCCCAGAACAATCATAAGCCAGGGATCTGCTGGTCATAAATTAAATAACTTTAATAACATAATAATTTAAAGGTAGCATGCTTAATTACAGATATTTAAGATTGATCATTTAAGCATATTTATTAACATTTAGATAACCTCACACGTTTTAATGTAATGGCATAAACACATCACATGTTAGATCTTTTCTAGATTCGAGACACATGTCCTTACATATTTGTCATGTGATTTCATTAAAGAGGTATCAATACAAACGATAAAAAAACTAAATTATGATTTTTTTTGTGTTCAATCATCAATGAAAGTAGTGAAATGATAATTTGCTTTTAACATGTTTAACATGCAGGTGAATAATTCAACCTTATTACATCTGTATTCATGTGACCTTCAATTTTACCCATCAGCTTAATAATTAAAAGGAAAAGAATGTCAACATTGAAAGTGAAAAAAGGATTAACCATTTGGTTGCTTGGTTCAATTTACAAAATATCATTTTTATACAGGTAAAAAAGATGATAAATATATTTTTACAATACAAAATACAAAAAAACATCCCTAGAAAAATCAAATTGCATGTGGTTTCTATCTATTTTGTATGTATATGTATGTTGATATCAGGATATATGAACATCTGCAGTTTTCAGAGGTCATATTAATGGTTTGTTAGATGACATCTAGACCCCATTACACATGATGAAATATTCATTCATTTTATTGAACCACATTATTGAATTTCAAAGCTAATGCCCCTTTATAACAAATCCCATGATTTCTCTTACAGATATTCCAGATTTCACCCATACCAAAGAAAGGTTGTTTTTATCCTCCAACTATAATCACCAATGTACAGACAGTATCTAGAGTGGTTGTTGAGGAGGTGAGCTTTATCATTTATCTTCTTGAATTATCCTAGTTCACTTCCACCTCATATGGTCATGATGGTCAACAATACTTAGTTTAAATTAAATTTGAATTGGAATATATAGTAGATTTGAGGAAAGTTTAAAACTGAGATTCATTTTATGTATAATATTGAACACTTTTACGACATAAAAATATTGCCTGATATAATAATAACACATTTGATAAAAGTGCAAATATTGTCAAAAAACTAGTTTTACTTCCTTTTTATGTGAAATTACGGCTATTTCTGAAAGAATTGAATTTGGGAACCATTGGCCATTTTAAATATCAATGCAATAAAAATGTTATTGTTTCTTAGGGTTTTCATGCCAGAAATTAAAATTATCTGACAAATATAATATTTAATTGCAATATATCTACTTATATTTACTACTCCATAAATAAGAAGATGTGATATGATTGCCAATGAGACAACTGTCCACAAGTGACCAAATGACATAGAAATTTTAAACAACTATAGGCCACAGTACAACCTTCAACAATTAGTAAAATCCATACTGTATATTCAGCTATAAAAGGCCCCAAATGACAGCACTGTTCATTTATGAAATACATCAAAGAGGTAGTGACGAAAACAAACTTTTTTTTTGTTCTTTAGTAGTTGTCTCATTGATATATTCCCCTCTTATATTTCTGTACTAGTATCAGGGTTCTTGTTCTACTTTGCAGATATTTGGTCCAGTATTGGTTGTTTTAAAATTTAGGACAGCTAAAGAAGCTATTGCCCTGTCTAACAACACTATCTATGGACTAGGAGGGAGTGTCTGGACAGAAAATATACCATTAGCTCTGGAGGCAGCACTTAGTATCAAGGCTGGCACTGTATGGATCAACTGCCACAATCTGTTTGATTCTGCAGCTGGCTTTGGTGGCTACAAACAGAGTGGCTATGGTAGAGATGGTGGCAAAGAGGTATGGTTTATTTAGCTGGTTGGTGGCTTTGTTGTAACTTTTTATTTTTATTTTTTTTTAATAACATAACATTTACTTGTGTCAAAAATTATCGCCTTTACAACGTTCTCATAACTCACAACACCTGAATGATTTCAAACATCTATCTAACATTGATCGTCTGGGCTTTTACCTTCGTCAGTTTATCTGTCTGAACAAAATATTCCCTATTCCGAAAAATAATTATAACTGGGGTGGTGGTGGGAGCATTGATACTGAGGGCATTATTGTTGGAAAAGTATTTTTTTTCATTTCTTTAAAAATGCAATATTTGATGACTTTCTTGAGCATGTTGAGTAGAAAAATAACACAAATAGAAATTGTTGTGATTTGTAGAACTTGGATATTTCCTTAATACTGTGGATTCATTATTATTTGTTGGGTACCAATTTTCGTGGGTTTCGTGGATACAGCTGAACCACGAATCTAAATGTTCAACGAAGTACATGTTTTCCCTAGGCTCTGTATACAGAGATTGGCAAAACCACGAAATTAAATATCCACGAAATTGCAAGTTTTCAGCAATCCACGAAGATTGGTACCAACAAAAATAAATGAATCCACAGTAAACTACATGAAGTAAATGTAAAATTGCGAAAAAATATTGCTGAGAAATGGGCTACAAAAGCTAAAAGCAAAAAAAGTTGGTTTATAGAATTCAAGAAATTATTAACAGATTGGATTCATTGATTTTGGTTAACTAATTTGTCTCACAATGAGGTAGTGGTTAACTTATTCGTTGACCCACAATGATGTAGTTTTGGTTTTCATTTATAGTCAAAAGATATCAACTTGTGCAATTGGTAGTTATGAAACATTTACACTCTGATTTGAAGATCTCAATTCTCTATGCTTTCTTCCTATATATTTACAGAATGTTTCATGTTAGTAAAATTTTTGAAAGACATACTTTTCTTAGGTGTGTGATTTATACCTTTATGAAAGACAAAAGCAAAACTACAGCCACTATTTTGAGTATTTGAAGTTTAATTGATTCAGCATGTGCATATTTATGATGGTCAAGGTTTTACACTTTTATTTTGACTTTTCATCACTCAGATGGCACATGGGTTGCTGTCTTTTTGTTTATGAATTTCTGATATTGATTATAATTGTCATTTAGTCATCATTACAGTTAATTTTAATATATTAATCAATATGATGACAAAAGTAAACAATTTATGACTATAATTTCTTTTTAGAGATACAGTATGTCAGTACTATAATTCTTTTGCAGGGACTATTTGAGTATGTCAGACCATCCTGGGAAAAGAGGCCTAGACCAGAACCTGTGCAGTTGGACCTAAAAGCTTTTGGACAGATAGTTCAGGCTAGACCAACTATAGGAAACAACCAGAAAAATGAGATATCAGCAGATGGTAAACTGCCAGGGTAAGTTTACTAGATATCAGCAGATGGTAAACTGCCAGGGTAAGTTTACTAGATATCAGCAGATGGTAAACTGCCAGGGTAAGTTTACTAGATATCAGCAGATGGTAAACTGCCAGGGTAAGTTTACTGCAGGATTTTTGTCTTATCATTGTACAGAGTGGCGGATCTAGAAATTTTCATAAGTGGGGGCCCACTGACTGACCTAAGAGGGGGCCCGCTCCAGTCACACTTCAGTGATTCTCTATATAAGCAACCAATTTTTTTCCCAAAAAGGGGGGGCCTGGGCCCCCACCCCCTAAATCTGCCTCTGGTACAAGCAAGGTGAAAGATACCAAAGGGATATTCAAACTATTAAGTCGAAAACAAACTGACAACGCCATGGTAAAAAACAGGAAACTACCAAAACACAGACAACAGACTACAAAACACAACATAGAAAACTAAAGACTGAGCCAAACAAAAACCTATTAAAAAAGATGTGATATATGATTGCCAATGACACAATTCTTCACAAAAGACCAAATGACACAGAAATTTACAACTATAGGTCATTGTACTGCCTTCAACAATGAGCAAAGCCCATACCGCAAGCTTTTAACAGCAGTTTTGTATAAAAATATGCCCAGGATGTATTGCTATCTGTTGCCATGGTTCTGTACATGTCTGATCTTCTTTCAATTTGAATTTCAAAAGCAAAAGGATCTGTAAGTTTTGTAAATTTAGAGTCTTAATGCATGTTCTTATTATTTCAAAACTTGACTGATTAAAATGAATTTAAAAAATAACACAGAACCACTTTCTGTTTCTGGTAAATATTAATAGTAAATATTCAAAGGGTAGGATTTTAATTATTGTTTTTCAATTAATTTACATTTTTCACAATAATAAAGTATTTTAGTTTTTAAAACAACATGTTTTAATCATTTCTATTTTTAAAGACTTTATACGCTTTGTACTGTTGACAGAATTGACAGAACATATAAGATGTACTATGGTGGTAAACAAGCCAGACCAGATGCTCCCTATGCCAGACCTGTGGTGAGCCCCAATGGTACTGTTATTGCCCATGTTGGTGAGGGTACCAGAAAGGATGTCAGGAATGCAGTAGAGGCTGCACATGCTGCCTCTGCAGGGTAGGTAGCCCCTTATTGGGCCCCAGTGGTACTGATATAGTCCCTTCGAGGTGCCCTAATGGTACTAGTATAGCCATGTTATTAGGATAATAGAAAGGATGTACTGTGGAGTTGTTATAGTAAGACCACCAAATCATACTGTAACACAGTTTATTGAAATGGTTGTGTAATCTCTTCATTGACTTGGTACTTTGATGCCTTATATCTGGTACATAAAGTATTCCCTCTGGTTGGTCCTTGTGGTATTATTTTAGGCAAGCTCATAAGGTTACTTTACTGAAAATAGTACTCAGTAATATTAGACACAAACTATTTCTTCAATAGAGCTTACCAACAAAATAAAATATACACACAATTAAAGTTTTGTACCCTAAAATGTAAAATCTTAGACACTAAATGTGAATGCCAAAACTCTTCACAGATTCATGGATCCATCTTAAAGAAAATTAGCCATATGATTGGAGTAAGTTTTTGTTATAAATCCTACAGTAGCTTTGTTATATGTTACAGGATATCTAAATTTAAAGTATTATTTTTAAACAGCTGGGGAAAGAGAGCAGCTCACAACAGAGCACAGATAGTATACTACATGGCTGAGAACCTTGAGTTACGACGAGATGAAGTGGCTAACAGGATACATCAGATGACAGGACGATCTATGGACGACTGTAAGACTGAGGTGGATCTGTCAGTTCAGAGATTGTTCCACTGGGGAGCATACTGTGATAAATATGGAGGCACTGTACAGGTTAGTATCTCTCCACACTTATCCTGTTTATATGTACTGTTGGACTGTCACATTTTCATCAATACAAAGACTTAAACTTTAAATATAAAAAAAAAATGAAAATTGAGAAACAGGACATGTTCCCTTAATTTGTTGCAGTGTTTCAAATCAGTATGTGTAAAGATGATTTAATCAATTAATCTTTCCACTAGATGCCCTAAATATGTGCACTTAGGAGATAACTTTATTGTATTTTATTTTAAGCTCTGACAGTATCAATTGGTGATTTGATGGTCACAAATTAAGTTTACTGGCGACACATTAGCGGAGACAGTAAACGATATTTGAGACCATCAAATCGCCAATTGATGCCATCAGAGCTCAAAATACAATATTGTTATCTCCATTCTAATGAAACTGACAGAAAATAACATAAAAAAAAACCAAGTATTTAAAATCTGTCATATATCATCTGCACTTGGGCATACATTCCAGAGCATCAATTGTCAATTGATGACATGAAAATTATTGACCTTATCCAATCTAAATGAACATTACAAACGTTGTTGCATTAGAATATGGATTGTGGATTAATTATGGTGTTACATTTTCATGGATTACATTGGGATTGGTGAACCAAGAATTTAAGTGTTCAACGAAGTACATCTTGTGTGCAAACATTGGTAAATTCACAAAATTAGTTTTCCACAATTCAAATCTTTACTCCATTTAGAAAAATTGGTACCTATAAAAATTAGTGAATCCACAGTATTTCATTTCAACTGGTCATTATTTATGATTGTTTTGTCATAATTTCTTATTAGTTTAAACATATCAATTTATAGTGGATTGGGGAACAAGTTATTACAACTTATATCAATCCCTTTCCATTTTGCAATACATGAATTGAAATGAAATATGATGTAATCAAAATTTTAACCAAGCCAACTTCTAACTAACTAAGCAATAAACCTTTTAAGAAAAAACCCAACATACAACTTGAAAATAAGATATAAAAAGACAAGAAACTTAATTTGTTACAAGATATAATTATATACAACTAAAGAAAATTTGTTAAATTTCAATAACACTATTCAAGTGCCATTAATCACCACGAAAGATAACCAGATCTTTGTTTTATAAGTTCACAAATATAACATTTCCTGTGTTCTATTTTACAGGAGACCACATTATATGGTTGTACAGTAAAAGTTCATGAACCTATGGGTGTGATTGGTATTGCCTGTCCAGATGAATATCCCTTGTTAGGTTTTGTGTCACTATTTGCTCCGGCTGTCATAAGAGGAAATGTCATTGTTATTGTACCAAGTGAGAAATACCCACTGTCAGCCTTAGATCTGTACCAGGTAAGACGTCTGCTTTGGTTTCTGGTGCCATGTACTTCTGATTTCATGACAGAAAGTGTCAAAATGAAGCGATAGTTAAATAATTATATTAGAAAGAATTCCTTTTCAATACCTGTATTCAAATGGTTTGCATATGAAATCTATGTACGAAAACAATTTAGGATGTGTGTACATGAAATAAAAAATCTATGACAAAATAAAATAACCAAGAAAGAGACTGAACATTAAACTGTTAGCCATTTTTATAACAGACTTAACTGCTTCACTGAAAAGTATTAGATATAAAACTGATAAATGGGGCAATCAATGATTTTGGTCTTCCAGTTCATCCCCTATATTAGAATTTTTTTATTACATAATTTACAACAAAAAATCAAATGGATGATCATTTATATCAAAACGCTTCTTTTGAAAGTTCCTTGTTCTCAGCCTCTAATATATTTTTAATATTGGAATTGTTTATTTTATTACAGGTATTTGACACATCAGACCTTCCTGGAGGTGTGGTCAACATTCTGACAGGAAATCGTAATCACCTGACCAAATTTCTTGCTGAGCATCAGGATATCCAGTCCATGTGGTACTTCGGAACGGCAGAAGGGTCCAAATTTGTGGAATATATGTCTGCTGAGAATGTAAAGAGGACGTGGGTCAATTATGGACTGGCCAGAGATTGGACAGACCCAGAACAAGGACAGGGAGAGGAGTTCCTGTATCAGTCGATACAATGTAAAAATATCTGGATTCCAATGGGGGATATCTTTGCTAATTAAACAAAAAATGACAGATGTGTTGAGTGAATTAGTATATGACAGTCATGTCCTGTAATGTGTTCTTCGAATAGATCTGTTCACTTAATCGAATTAACAAATAAAATCTAGACTTAAATTTTTAAGGACCAACAAATTGAAGGTCAGTGTAGATAAATTCTCAAATCATTTCAGTATTGTTTAGATTTTTAATTTTAAGCCATGTTTTAAGAATGTTAACGTTTAAAAGTATTAACCGTCCAAAAGTTACTTTTACGCTTGAGTAGATAGATATATCCTTGTTTCTTGTCTGATAATATAGCTTAAGTCATACCTAGAAATGGTTGTGATTAGTTTTAAAAAGGTTTGATTTATGATAAAAGGAGAATATATTAATTTCATAAAAATCATAAATTATTTAGTTTATCAAATAACATACTGTAAATTCAGAAATTAATGCGAGGTTTATTTTATTGCGCAAAATGCGACTGAGTTGTTAACGCAATAATTTAAACTCGCATTTTGAAATATTTTATATGGAATAAACAGGATTTTTCTCAAAATCGTAAAAATTAAAATCGCATTTTAGTCATAAATGACAAGATCGCAATAATAAATGCACGCAATAATTTCTGAATTTACAGTACTGTAAACCAAATTATTTTCGATCAAACTGTATTTGGGTTAAGTTCTTTCAGTCAAATTTATAATGATTTATTTTCACAATCTAATATAGATTATATATTTACTAAAATATCTTAAGACTGTTTTTAGTAATGAAATTTTCAAAATGCATACCCATAGCCTCGGGGGGGTCGGACAAACCCCCCCTTGAAAACAAATAAGCACTGTTAAAGTCAATGTTCTGTTCGAATTGTGACTGTTAAAGTCGAGTTTGTGAGTCCAACGAACCCCCCTTTGGAAATTCCTGGCTATGGGCCTGAAATGTTTTGTATTTGTGTTGAGGTACTATCTATACTCTTGAAATTTAACAAGAATACAACTGAATATTTATAACTTTTATATATTATTTTTGTATGGTTTACCTAAAAATTCTAGTCTTCCATTCATTTATCTTACAAATGTAAATAGTTTAAAGGAAGGGTTATTCATGCAGTGCATATGTATATATTTAATATTAAAAACAACTGCCAGTATTGAATTATGTATAAGAAGTGTGTGCCATTTCAGAGCAGTTGTCCAACTCTTAATGATAACATACCATTTAGATAGGCTCAGCTGAAACTCTAGAAATGTTTTTATTTTGTTTTGTAATATTAGCATTAACTATTTTACTATATTATCCATTTATTATCTGCATGACAATCTATATCACATGGTTTTGATGTAAGTCAGGTATATACATCTACACCACATTTAATCATATGGGAATGGTTAATATAAATGTTTTATACATATATGTCTAATATTAAACAGTGCTTGTTTATATCAATATTTTAAGTAATATATTATTTTGGTATTACTTTAATTGAGTTTTTTAAGGCAGCTCTTCACATTTAATATACAATCAGGTAAATCATGCTTTAAAAATGTATTTCAGTAATTTTTACTTTGTAAAGATTTTAAGTGGTAATGTCTTGGACGGTGGCATAAGTTTTGGACTTTACAGCCCTACTTGAAATATATTCCTCATGTGATTAAGCATTTGAAACTGGCTGATATCAATATTATCAAGGTTGTCTGATACAGTGAGTGTATTACACATACAACATATACAAAGGCTCCATGTTGAAGGCTGTACATTGACCTATAATGGTTTACTTTTTTAAATTGTTATTTGGATGGAGAGTTGTCTCATTGGCACTCACAACACATCTTCCTATATCTATCTAGTATATGATAAATGCATTACTAATTAATAAGTAAAATAATAAAATTGTGTTGCTTTTCCCTTTGAATAAATGCTGTTTTACTTCTTATGTACATTATTTTAGCAGTGTAAATTACTCTTGACAGATATTTAACACAGGATGTTGTGAAAAATTAAAGATTGTATAGAATGTTGTTGCATATATATAATAGCTGTGGACAAATATGTGAAGATCATGATTTTTTTAATTCACAAATTCAGGGAAACTATTGTATTGTAAAAGAAACAATTATGTTTGTTATAAGTTGAAATTATGTTATTTTGAATCTCACTTAATAGTTTTGTATAATAAGAATTCATGTCACCGTATACTTTTTGTTTATAGTGCTAAATCGTTTGTTTCATATAATAATCAAGAACTATAATAAAATTGTTGATTGTTGATATTGTATTGTTTGTCTTTGTTATTCTACATTTGCTAGAGTTATAGTGGTCCCGTTATAGAGAGAGGAGAGTTTTGAGATCTTACAAAACATAACCCTGCCACATTTTTGTGTCTGTCCCAAGTCAGGAGCCTCTGGTTTTAGCTTGTCTTTATGCTGTTTAATTTTGGTTATGTGTTTTGGTGTTTATTGTGATATTCACTTTTACTGAACTAATGCACATGTTTGTCGAGGGGCTAACTGAAGCTGCCTCTGGTGTCAGGATTTTTCTTCGCTGTGTTAAAGACTCATTGATTGCCTTAAACTGTTTTCTGCTCTTTGGTCAGGTTGTTGTCTAGATCTTTGACACATCATGATATTCCCTGTTTCCATTCTCAATCATGTCAATTTTATGTGTTGATTGCTAATGTAATTTTCAGTTTTGCAAGTGTACATGATTTCCAATTGATGGAAAAGAATTTAATGCCATTTTTCTTCCTTTTTAAATGCCCAGAACATATTCAACTGTTTAAGGAAAGAAGAAAAAATAAGGAAGACAGAAGCAGGTCCAGAAATCCCTTGACCCTCCTTTGCCCGTATGTTTATCTTTCTGTCAAATATTTCTTGGCTTCTATGAAAGGGAATGATTTAATATTTGTTCTGCAGATTGATAATTTTGAGTTGTAGTAATTTTAAGCAACTAATGTGTAGTAACATCCTTTTTGCTAATATTTTGAAATTTTACAACACTCATCATACAAGAAAATTTCTGTCAAACTTTTCTTGGCTACTTTTAAAGTGAATGATTTCAATATTTGGTTTCGGAACGAACAGTTATGCTCAGGTATACAAGTCAGGTTACCTCAATCAATTGCATGCAATGATGCACATCAAGCATTATTATTGATCTTGTTGAAACTTACAAAGAGGTTGAACATTCTACAACTTACATTTGTTATATTTGTGTCTTATTGCAATAAAACATGGATGTTCGAATTGTCCTAAACTTTAGATGGGGTTTGTAGTTGGCCTGTTGCAAGGCAAAATTTCTAACCCTATCAAACATGCCTTTATTTCCAAGTGGCAGACCAAATTTCTCGCCCTTCATTCCTGTCAAATTGCTATGCAGAACCTTCCAAT
This sequence comes from Mytilus trossulus, assembly GCF_036588685.1. NCBI lineage: Eukaryota > Metazoa > Mollusca > Bivalvia > Mytilida > Mytilidae > Mytilus > Mytilus trossulus. Next base: position 5,038,823 of record NC_086382.1, read on the forward strand.
TTTGTAAGTAAATTTGCTTTCATCCTGAATATGCATGAAATATTTGCCACTGGACTTTTTCATGTAACTGATTGTCACACCCAACCCTAGAAATGACATAAATTCCTGTGTGTTACACATGTTACTGGAGCAGAGCAATATTACTAAATGTAACATGGTAACTTGTTGACACACCTGTTCACAGGGGTGACACATGTTCATGTGACATATTTGTAACTGGAGTAAGAAAATGTTGTAGCTATATATACATGTATATCGGATTTGGCACGTTGTTACATCTTTCTTGTTGTCCCACCTGTTCAGTGAGGTGACACATGTTCCTGAGTGTTACAATGTTTACATGGTACCGGTTGCAATACCTGTTCCTTGAGGTGACACAGGTTTTGAGTGTTACATGTTAACAACACCTCAGGCGATTTTGGCAAAAACAGTTAACAAAAAATGCAAAAATGTTGATGATAACAGTGAACATCTTAAATTGATCTCAGATAACAATTAACAACACCTTGAAAAGGGTCATAATAAAACACAAAAAAAGGTTAACACAAAAAGGTATTGCCCCTTATACTGTGTGTTACACGGTTGTCATACATATTCTAGGAGTCTGGACACATGTTACAATTATTTGATGTAAATGTAACGTTTAATTGAATGATAATTAATAAATGAAAATCAAGATGATAGACTTTAGTGTTGATTGAATAGTGTCCTTTGTCTAGTGTTATATATTACATGCACATCAGGATGAGACCAAATTTATTTTCATATGAAAAAAGAACCCTTGTTTGTACGAAACTGACATTTTGAGCCTAGGGTGTGTTTTACAAACTGTCCATGCATAGCAGAGAAACAGCTAATACCGATTTTAGGAATTATACCACTAGATCACCGAAAACATATTATATATGATTAATTTGCAAAGGCATGTATATTGGAAAAAATACTATAAAAGAAGATGTGGTATGATTGTCATTGAGGCAACTCGCTTCAAGAGACCAAATGACACAAATTAACAACTATAATAGGTCACCGTTTGGTCTTCGACAATGACCAAAGCCCATATCGCAGTCAGCATTAAAGGGTTTGGGTTTGGGTTATACACAAGGGCTAGCTTTATACGGTATTGTGTCATACAATTCTTGTCCTGAAGATGCATATTAATCTGCCGCTGGATGAACAGCCATTCATCATCATCATCATCATCAAAAATTAATCGATTGCTAAAACTGGTAACGGTCGGTGGGAAATATTTCATGTATGTTCAGGATAAGAACAAATTTAAAACAATACACCTAACAGATAGATCATGTAATGAGGTTTTACTATGATAATGTCTGAAAAGTTGAACTACCACAAAAAAAAGGCTCTCTGTGTCGCTAACCTTGGTCTATGTGAATATTAAACAAAGGAAACAGATGGATTCATGGCGAAATTGTGTTTTAGTGATGGTGATGTGTTTGTACATCTTACTTTACTGATCATTCTTGCTGCTTACAATTATCTCTAGATCTATAATGTACTTGGCCCAGTAGTTTCAGTGGAAAATGTTAGTAAAAAATTACAAACTTTATGAAAATAGATCTTGACCTGATAAACCATTTCACTCCCTAGTCAGATTTGCTCTAAATGCTTTGGTTTTTGATTTATAAGCCAAAAACTTCATTTCCCCCTATGTTTTATTTTTAGCAGTGGCGGCCATCTTTGTTGGATGGCCGGGACGGTTTTAAACTAGATACTGGCCCAATGATAATTGTGGCCAAGTTTGGTTTGATTTGACCCAGTAGTTTCAGCTAGAGGAGAAGATTTTCGTTAAAGTTAACGACGACGGACGATGGACGCAAAGTGGTGGGAAAAGCTCACGTACTTTGCCCTTCGGGCCAGGTGAGCTAAAAAGGAAGAGTTAATTGAAAACGACCGAAAGCCATGCACTGAGAAGGCCACCTGGCTACGGATCAATCAAAGAGTTGGCAAGAGTTTTTTCTGTTGGTCGCAATGAGACTAAGAGTGACCATATTTCTATTCCCCTATCACCTTTGGGCTCCTAAATGACGAATTATTGATTGTGTCTCAGTGGCAGATCCAGTCATTTTAATCGAGGGTGGGGGTGGGGGTATGTAACCATATGTCCAAATTCAAAAGCATTGGTCGTTTTAAATTAAAAGGTTACAGTGTTCAAACACCTTGATCCCCCACTGTGTCTTCTATTTGTATACTTGACTGCACGCATGTTGACGTGCATGTATATGCATGCAGCGTGATGTATCTAGTTCTTAAAATCGTACTTACAAGCAAGGATTGATTTTGTAAGGGAGCTACAATTGTGTATTTAGGGGGCTAGGATGCTGAAAGTTTGTTAAAGGTAGGACAGGAGTTAAAAAAAAAAAGGCATGATGAACAATTAACTTGTGACAAAAAAAGCAGGGTGATAATTTATGTAAAATGATCAGTCACGATAAACTAATAAAAAGGCAGGACAGAAAATACAAATTAATAAAGCAGGACAACATTTTCATCCTGGGAGGTTTTAGTTAAAAAAAAAAAAAGGCAGGATGAGCACTGACTACCGTGACAATAAAAAAAAGAGTAGGATATGACAATTTATTTAAGAAAAACCCGTTAGGCATGATAAACTAATAAAAATAGGCACTACCGAATAGAGTGAAACCTCAATTAAAATGACAGGACATAGCAACGATTACAACAGAAAAATGCAGGACAACATTTTTCATCCGACTTAGCCTAACATTGCCTAATACACCGGCAAAACAATTCGCCTTTTCAGAATCTAAATCCTATGGATATAAATATTTAAAAGGGCGATACGTCTTTGGGACGAAAGGACACAATACTGGGTACGCTTGTTTCTTCGCAGAAGTCCGCCATGTTGGAAATAATGTGGTTATAAATAATCTTAGGTTTCTAAAAGGTGTGAACATTATCGAGAATATAAAAGTTACAACATATTTATATAATTACATTGCCCACAATTCACATTTAGTTCCCTATATCGAAAATATATTTCTTGGTTCAGATTCCAGAGGCAAAAATGTTTACCTTTTACACGGGACCCGGGGCCGGGTGTTATCTTAGATTCTGGAAATAAAAAGTAAAACACACCTTTGACATCCAAGACTAAAATAGGTACAAATCTCAGATTATGTATATATGCACTATTCGTGCTAATATGCAACTCAAACGGCTTTTACAAATTATCTCCCTTTAAACAAAAATCCTCATCTATAGACTAGTCCTTGGCTTAGAAATACACCTTCTTTTTCTTCTTCCATATAAGAGTTGGGTTCCTTGAATAAAACGTTTAAACTCTATCGCTATTTGTCCGCCATTACTGGATATCACACAGCTTCCCGTAAAATTTTGACGTCATAAAACAAAATATCTGATGCCACAATGAAAAAGTGATTGTTGTATGCGTCAAAAGGTCAATCAGACGTTTCAACTGGCCGAGTAGGCTTATAGAGATAAGGTGTATACAGGGACTAAGCAAGGATTTGTATTAAAGTAATCTCACTATACAAATCCTTGGACTAAGCTAGTATTCATGGTTCTTTAAAAGTGTTCCATATCTGATATACATGATATATATGGCATCGACTCTGTCAAATGATTTAAATTCAAACAAATTCACACTAAAGGCGATTTTTCCATGGAAACGTTTTACAAAACAAAGTATTAATTTTTTGGGGGAATAAGTACAAAAATGTATTTAAATAAAGAACATGAGTAGTCACTAGTCGGTAGTATAACAGTGAGCTGTTCATAAGTCTTAAATCTATTCTAGAGAGAAAATAAATTTGGGTTACTAACCAAAACTGAGGGAAACACATCATCTGCAAGAAGAAAACAATTTGGAACAAAAGAAACATATAAGTTACAAACACCAACATATATAGATAAACAAACTATTTGATAACAGAGACAGAATAGGACCTTTATCGGGACTCTAGGATCCGGTGTTTTTAAGCTTTTAAATTTCGGAAAAATTTGGTTGATTGCACAGGTAATCACTAAAGCATGGCTGAAGCAGCCCCCCTCTTAGAACAATCAGTGCCCCCTCCTACTCCTTTTGACAATTTCTATATCTGCCACTTTTGTATGCCTGTGCATGTAAAAATAGGAAAATAATTAGAAAACAATTAGGTCATGTAAAAACAATGATGTTCAAGATATTGATTTTTAAATCTAAAAAGTGATATTTTTTTTGGCGAAAATGTAAAATCACACATTACTGTATCCATTAAAAACTAAATATATATAGATGAAATTATTCTTAACAAAATCACACACTTAAATAACAATGAATATTTATGTTGAGAAAAAAAAATATGTTTGTAAGTCTATACATCTTTGAAAGTTGATAAAGTTAAAAGAAAAGCACTTAAAAGTAGTGTCCTGCTTTTAAAATCCAGTGGTTCTTTTCATAAAAAAAATTAAGTGTAAAATTACTTGGGACGTTTCAGTGTAACTAAGTTTTTTTTATAAAAAAAATTGCTGAATTTAAAGGCTCATTCAGAAAAATAAAACATTTTGCTGACATTGTTGATATACTGCCTACCCAATGAATGATTGTAATGTTTTATGTTTCTTTAATCACTCTGTAATGTTTATGTCATGTTGTAATTAATGTTATGCTCTTAATGGGGCCTTTAATTTGGAAAATAAAAATATTGTATTGTATTGTAATACAGTAGGAACAATAAATATACATTAGTCTCATGCCATTTATTTAGCTGCTTGACTTCGTTGTAAAAAATATATATTTCCTTGTTTTTAAATTTTAGATAGATGAAGAATCAACAACAATAACTGCACAGCCATGGAAACAGACACATTAGAAGAACTTGATAAAGACCAGTTCCTTGAATATGTAATTATAAAGTTAAAACTATGGTTTGAATCATAGAACCCTAACTGTTTAGGCTCTAACAGTAATAGTCATCTAATAGTGCAGTACTTGAAAGGGATTTTGTTTCACAAATAACTTGTTGTCAATGAGACAAATCAAATATACAAATTTTGACCAATTCATGCTTTATTGAAATATTCAAAGTTTAACCAATATTTTATTAATGCAACTACAATAACTTGACTTGAGACTAATATGAAATAAATAGAATGTAATAAAATAATCAGGTACCATATTCATGTACATTTTGTACATGTATCATTAACATATACAAAATGTACATGTACCATGTAGTATGTACATGTATTGTGTTTTAAACAACATGACTAGCAATTGATATATTAAAGAATCAAATATTGTACATTTTGTATAGCATTTACAAATTACTTTTGTACTAAATAAAGATTTTTAAACAAATGTATGATAAATTGTTATACTCTGTTTTTTTAATTTTTTTTTAGTCAAGGTTAACAACAAATAAAATGCTACTAGCTGTCACACTGGAAACTGGTACCATGACAATGACTTCTTTTGCTTCACAGCTTGGGAACAGCTTTCTACAGCAGAGTGTGCAGTATGCAGGAGTAGATTTTCTAGATGAACTTCAGGAGTTTCTGTCAGGTGAAAAATAAAAATTATACCAGAGAAAACTTAGTTAAGGTTTGAAGTGGGGTGTGGGTGGGTATAGGAATCAACTTACTTTTGAGTCATACATTTTAATGTGTCAGCTTTCCATGCTTTCAGTATGAAATGTTTTACACACATACTCAAAAGACAGGTTTATACTAGTGTTTTTCTGTCAGTCCAATGTAATTTTTGTCACATATTTCTCAGACACTGTAATCATGATAATTTGGAGCTTTCTGAAATAGTTTTAATGTAAGCATTCTTAACTTTGTGTCACAGTGATGCATTTTCACTTAATTCTACAACAAATTCACATTTACCTTGTTTTATGACTTAGTATGCATATAAATATGTAAAAAATGTTTGTCACTATTTTCTTAGGAGCTACAAATCAGACCTTGCTGTCATTTGGTATGAAGCATCATTTGGTCGCTTGTTAAAGTCATGTTTGCAGAATACTTATGTCATCTTTTAATATGTTAATAATGAAAACAGACTGAAATTACAATTACAACAAGACCAACCTTCACCAACACTCCTAATAAAAACCTATGTAATCTGATCCTGATCGATGGCCTTGACTAGGTATGGGCACAAAACACATATGTAACAAAGCTATGTAATCTGATCCTGATCGATGACCTTGACTAGGTATGGGCACAAAACACATATGTAACAAAGCTATGTAATCTGATCCTAATCGATGACCTTGCCTAGGTATGGGCACAAAACACATATGTAACAAAGCTATGTAATCTAATCCTAATCGATGGCCTTGACTAGGTATGGGCACAAAACACATATGTAACAAAGCTATGTTATCTGATCCTAATCGATGGTCTTGACTAGGTATGGGCACAAAACACATATGTAACAAAGCTATGTAATCTAATCCTAATCGATGGCCTTGACTAGGTATGGGCACAAAACACATATGTAACATGAACAGCATAGTAGAAATTATGATCCTGATGGTCTCGACTAGATACAGACACAAGATACATTGGGTTTTAACCAGTATTATGTCTACACATACCTCCTTCTTTGCCTATAAAGACAATGCATGTGTTGGATAGACACCATATATATACAATGATATATAGCCTTTTAGTGAAGCAATCACTAGTGACCAATCAATTATTAATCAATGTATTTTGTAAAACTAAACATAGTAAAAAATCCTGCATAATACAGCTACCAAAATGATGACTATTATAAATATTTTATGCTAAAAACTATTTTTTTAAATATCTGACTGTAATTTAAAAACCAGATTCAAAATTGCTGTTTAAACTACTAGCAGAAAGGTACAATTTGTCCAGTTATTTTAAATAGATAAGTCTTTACTGTTTTCTGATGATTTACAATTTATATATTATTATATTTCAGACTACTATAAAACTAAGAAACTGAAAATAGAGAATAAACTGTTGAAAGATGATAGCAATGATGAGGACCGAAAGAAAACAGTAAGAGACAGAAAGAGAAAGCAAGAGGGTTCACCACTCATAACAGACAAAAAGCAAAAAGTGGCAGAAAAAGACCTCAAATTAATGTCTCCAAATAAAGGTATTTATGATAAAGTACTGTACATGTGATATTTAGACCAAAAATGAACAAAACCAATTAATATGCATTTTAATAGCAAGTTATAAATACCTGAAATGACAAATGTAAAACAAGTATAACATGAAACTGGTTTTCTTTTCCGGACCATTATTAAAAAGAAAACTAGGAAACTGGCTTTGAAAATTTGAAACAAATCCTTTGAGGGACATGCGACACCATTTAACCACATTTCGTTTCATAAAAATAAAACAATAAACACACCTATATAAATTAGTTCATTGTTGCAATCAACCAATGATTGATTTTCTGTTTAAGTAGCAAGTTTAAGGTGAATTCCAAATATTGTCTAAAGTCCAAGAAACACGAAAAAAGAAAAATAGATTGATGAAATCTAATTGTATATCTTTCTACAATGATGAATTTTAATCACCATAATTTTTATTGTTTTTAGCAAAATGCTAAAAAATAAGGGCTGCAAGCAGAAAACCTGAAATATAATGGTTTTGAATTATTTTACAACTATTTTACCTTGGTTGACCTATTGAATAACAGAAACATATACAAAAGCTTGAAATATATGGTCCTTTTCTACAATTCTATACTATACCCACAATACATTGTACCAATATTGTGACTTTTTACTTTGTCGGACAGTTATGGTCAATATTGACAGTATGCAAGACAAATTGCAAGAAGGTTGAACAAGATTGTCAAATGTTTTATTTCATAATATATTTTTATTATACTTTTCAGACATGACAAGACTTACATCCATTCAAACAGATAATGGAATGTCAAGAAGTGGAAGGAAAATAAGAACACCAAAATGGTTGCTGGGAAATGAAATATCAGGATCAACGGGGAACGAGAAAACTTCAAATGTCGCCTTTACAAAATCTAGGTTGAATGAATCAGCTGATCAAATACAGAGTTCAGTTTCCAGGACAAGTTCAGTTCTTAAAAATGTAAATAAATCAGAAGCAACGAAGGAAAAAATAATTCCAAACAAAACTTATCTTTTGAAAAAAATCGTGAAAGAAATTAAAGTTGAGATCAAGAATAAAGACACCAGTCAGGAAAGCAATAAAAATAACAATAAGAAGGAAATTGCAGATAGTAAAAATAAGCAGGATGTCAACAGTGGACAGTACACCAAGACAAATAATAATACTCTAGACACTAAAGATAATGGAAATACACAAAATGACAAGAACATAAACAGTGCACAGCACAATGAAGATGATGAGATTGACCAAGAGATCAAAGGTTTAGGCAAAGTACAGGGTAATAAGGTCACTATAAATGAAAAAGATATCAAAGTAGACATGGTAGAAAGCTGTGAAAAAGAGGCTAATGATAAAAACAAAATGAATAACATTCCAGTGGAGGACAATGGACACGACGAAAACCATATAGACAATGGACACGACGAAAACCATAAAGACAATGGACAAGACGAAAACTATAAAGACAATGGACAAGACGAAAACTATAAAGACAACGAACACGAGAAATTAAAATCAAATGATTATGATGAAAAACTTTTGCATTGGGCTTATGGGGTTGCAATCGACTGTGAAGACAAAATGAAAGATAACAAGGGAATCTTTAAATGCCGAAAGTGTGACAAGGAAATGTCATCTCCATTGGAAAGGGTTCAACATGAAGTAAATGAACACAACTTTATTGTAATGTTGAAAATGAAAGATCACTGTGCTAAACCATATAAATGTCCTTTATGTAGAAGATGTATGAAGTTTGAAGAATCTATGCGTACTCATATTGTTGAGCACGCTACTGCAGATGTAACAGACCTCACTTGTAGTGTTTGTAAATTACAATTTATTAATAAATTACGGTTGCGAGATCATATGTTAACGCATGGAGAGGCAAAATTTCCCTGTCCGAACTGTGGAAAGAAGTTTCGGATGAAGAAATATGTCCGTCGTCATATGATCGAAAGCTGCTGTTCAAAATTTTCAGCTGATAAAAATGAAGAATGTGAAAATGAGCTACCAGCCCAAGCAGATACTAGCAAAGACAGAAATTTAGCAGTTAATAATTCATCTGAAGATGTTACTGTAATGAGGGTCAATGATAATGGAAGTCAGATTATGACTGGTCAAATGGACAGCGTATCGGTATTAAAGAATGAAGATTCATTGGATAAACATTTTGCTGCTGGTGGGGATGCAGAAACTTCAGATTTGTCGTGTGATAAATCGTCTTTGAAATTGAACAGTGATGAAATATTTGCTGATGAAAATGAGCAGGCTAAAGAGAACATTATATCATCTTCCCCACTAACCTGTGAGATTTGTCAAGAAACATTTATGAAGAAGTGGAATTTGCAACGTCATATGTTTCGAAAACATAGTAATGAAGATTTTCAGTGTGAAGTTTGTCAGCAAACTTTCAAGAAAAAGTTTGCTTTGAATAATCACTTGGTACGAGAACATAATTATGACAAAGACTTTAAAGTCATATGTTCTAAGGCTGAGGTACAAAGTGAAAAATTCAAATGTAGAGAATGCAATGAAATATTCTTTTCTGCAATGGAAAGAGTTCGTCATGAGCTTTATGATCATGAATTAGCAGTTCTTGAGAGGTACACTGGACCTGCTAAAAAAGGGAAATTTAAATGCCCCATTTGTAAAAATAAAAGAGAGACTGTTGAAAGCATGAAATCACACATTCGTGATCACTTTGAAACTGATGTCAGTGAATTAACATGTAGTGTTTGTAAGTTGCAATTCAAAACTAAAAACAGACTTCAAAATCATTTACCAATACATAGTGAACCAAAGTATCCGTGTCAGAAATGTGGTAAAAAGTTTCGTATGCTGAAATATGTCAAAAGACATATGCTTGAAACACATAAAATTGCAGGAACTCCACTTAAAAAAGGGAAACAAGACTGTGAAAAGACTAAAGAAATAAAGAAGCAAAAGAAAACACCAGGAATTTGTGAAGTTTGTGGGAAAGTATTTTCTTCACTTGCGTCAGCTTTACAGCACAGATCAGTTCATACCCAAGAAAGAAAACATTCATGTAAAGTTTGTCAGAAAAGATTTCGATTAAAATCTGCTCTTCGTAATCACATGAGACTACATCAAGACAATAAAGACTTTGTTTGTGAAGTGTGCGGAATGTCATTCAAGATGACACAAGGATTGCGAATGCATCGACTTCGGTACCATGAAAGAGTACAGTATAAGTGTGATCATTGTAACAGGAAGTTCAAATGTATAGGCGGCAAAAAGTATCATTTTCTGAAAGAACACAGAGAAATTGCTGAGCTGGCAGGATTAAAAATGTATCCATGCAATTTTTGCGATCGTATTTCATCTAGTCACCAGGAATTCTTACGACATGAGAGTTCACACATTGATAATAAGATACATGTTTGTGACCTTTGCAATAACAGATTTCCAACAATTTCACAGCTGAATGAACATAAAAAGTCACATTTTGGCAGACAGAAGAATTACATGTGCTTAATCTGCTCATTTAAGGCAAGCTCGCCATATAAAATAAGGCGTCATCTTGCCTCCACAAAACATCTTGAAAATTGTTCAGCTAAAGGTTATAATTCAATAGCAGCAATGAACATGGATGATCCTGATATTGTTAAAGTACCGACTAAGTGTGAAAGACGATTGTCTGAAAATGACGTTAAAAACGAGGATGAAAATTTATCGACAGACTTTAGTGTTTCTGTAGTAAATGAACAAAAATTACTTAATCAGGTAGATATTTCAGTAGGAGAAGATGGGAATTCTCAGACTGAAGATAGTGTTGTAGAGGTCAAATATGTAGAAATTCCATACAACATAGGAGAAGGCTCTCATATTATTTATTCAGAGGATAATAATTTGGTCTATAGAGTTATTGAAGATGGTGAAACGGGCAGTTTAGTTGAAGGGGAAAATACTATTATTTACGATACCTCAATAAATCAAGCTGTGGAATCCATTTTAAAACTACAACAAAGCTCACCAACGAATTTATAATTTATTTTTTGTGAAGATAATTATAAGAATCAAATAACCCTACAATAACGAAAATTCTAATTTTGTTTATTTTCTATTAGGGGACGACCATTTGATATTCTGGGGGGGGGGGGGGGGGGGGGGGGCAGGAGGATTTGTTTTTGATCGGTTATTTATTTTTGTAAAGCGAGAGGACAGATTATTCATTTCCTGCACTATTGAAGCAAGATTTTTCATTTTCATTAAAGCAGGGGACTGATTATTCATTTTCACAACTATATTTATGATATTTGAAAACATACAATTTTTAAAATATTTGTTAATTATGAATGAATTATCAAGTATAGTCAAGTTATTGTCATCTTCGCTAGCCAAGGGTTATGATCCACTCCCCCTCTCTTCAAAGAATAGATCAGATGCGGATGTGGATCCTAACCCTTGGCTAGCAAAGATGAGTTATTGTGTCCATGCATTTAATCAAAATTAATCTTTATCCCCTGCAAACATTTTAAGATTCAAGATTTTATTCATAACCTCAGACACAAACTTGTGTAAAGAGGAAAATATATACAAACATAAAAGAGAATACATAGCGAGACAGGACAACCGAAACACAAATGCATTGTCTATTATAAACGATAATTGGTATATAATTAGTAGTATTTTATACTTTTCTTTACGAAATGAATTATTTATATTCCCAATCAGCATACATGTATTGCATTTATACATGGTATTTAAGTTTGGTTTTTCCTAACCTCTTTCAAAGGTATTGTGAAGCGTATTTTGCCGAGCGGAGCGAGGCAAAAAAAATTTTGAAGGGTTTTGGAACTGCTGAAGGCCCAAGAAGCTATAGACCTGCTGAGTTATTTATTTTCGATACATTGCAAGTCAGGTAATTTATTTTCAAACTACTGAAGAACAAACCATTTATTTTGGTAATTATCAAGGCTGAGTTATTTATTTTCAAAATCCTCCTGGCCCCCCCATCCCAGAATATCAAATGGTCGTCCCCTTAGTACAATTTGACAATTGCCAATCCCACCACTAGACAAGGATTAACTCTTGCCCAAAGTTGCTTCTGAATTAAGCTTTAAAAACATCTTTTAGATGTTTATGGTTCATTTTTTTGGTGTCTAATAGGGTTCTAATTACACAAATTAGAAATATTAAATTTCATCTCCTTTTTGGACAACTAATACTATCCTTCTAATAGAATAACTTGCAGTCCTTTGTCATTTCAATTGGGAGATCTTATAAACATTTCAGTTACATGTCTTTATGTTTTGTACTTTATCAATCTTTCAAAAAACACCTTTTTTTTGCTACATTTTCTTAATGTTACACTGCCTGTCCTGGTAAATTGTTTTTATGACTATCAGAGGGGAAAAGATGTTTGCATTTCCTGGGATCAGGTCTGCCCCAAAACCTTTTCAGTCATTTCTATCCAAACATGCACGGCTGTAACATCATGAACATAGATTTTTTTTAATTTATTGTTGATTTATCATGTTTATTGTTGAATTGAATTGCATAAATATATAAATGTTTTTATCAAACTATTTACTTCAATGTTATAATTTCCTTTTCAATCTTTATCAATTTAGCATGCTGACTTAAGATGTACATATGATTGTTAACATGGTTAATGAATTTTATAATACCATTGATATTATAAACAAAGAATATTATTTCATGAATTAGAGAGTTGTTTGTTTTTACCAGCTGATAAAAAAATACCAATTTCCAAGGCAAATTTATAAAGATGGAAGTTTCATGAAATGATGAAGACAGTCAAACAAAAAATCCTATCAATCAACAAGTGAAAAACATTCCTGACCTGGTACGGGCATTTTCCAAAAAAAATATGATAGATTGAGATTAAGAACCTCAATGATAGAAGTTAGATGGCTCTAGATTGATTTGTACCCAATTATTAATTTCCATTCAAGACTATAGCAACATCACTAAAAAACTCATACTTTGATTTTGGTGTCCTATTAATGAATACATCTGTCAAATGTCAAATGAAAAGATAAAGTCGAGGATGGAAAATGGACGATGTATCAAAGAGTAGACAACATCAAGGACACAATGGGTGCTGAACGCAGTGAAACAAAGTTTCCTACTTATAAAGACCCTATAAACCATCAATTTGATGTTCTATATTCATTGATATTGTACATGTAAAGTATCTTACATATGCCTTCACAGGTTACTTTATGGTTATGGAATATCTAGTTCACAGATGACTACAATCCCGTCCTTTTTTCCTCAAATATGATCTACAGAAAACACATTTATCATAGGTTTGAACTAGCATTAACACCATGACGGGTACTAGATCTTCTTGCCCTTCAGGAACACGTGAGATAGCTCCAGATTTTAGGTTGGGTTCGAGTTGCTCTGTCTTTCGTTTTCTATGTTGTGTTTTTGTGTACTTTTATTTTGTCTGTTGGTCTTTTTCTTTTTTTTAAGCCAGGGCATTTACTGATTTGGTGAATTTTAGTGTCCTCTTGGTATCTTTCGCCCCTTTTTAATCAACTTTGTTAAAATATAGATTACAGTGTCCGAAGTTTCTTGAAAGGATCAAACGATTGTTCACTACACCAGCTAACACATTTTGGACTTCTTGTTAGAAAAATCTGGTCTCCATGCTTTTTCATGCAACTCTACAGCCTCTTGTGATATACCGTCGGTAGGACTTCGTCCCCAAAATGTGCCATGCTACAACATTGAGAGATTGTTTGAATCAGTGGGTGTTCGTTTAATCAATGTCTAATGCTTGATTAATTGTTTCCGATATTTCAGCTCACATTTTTAGCTCACCTGGCCCGAAGGGCCAAGTGAGCTTTTCCCATCACTTTGCGTCCGTCGTCGTTGTTAACTTTTACAAAAATCTGAAACTACTGGGCCAAATTGAACCAAACTTGGCCACAATCATCATTGGGGTATCTAGTTTAAAAAATGTGTGGCGTGACCCGGTCAACCAACCAAGATGGCCGCCACGGCTAAAAATAGAACATAGGGGTAAAATGCAGTTTTTGGCTTATAACTCAAAAACCAAAGCATTTAGAGGAAATCTGACAGGGGTAAAAATGTTTATCAGGTAAAGATCTATCTGCCCTGAAATTTTCAGATGAATCGGTCAACCCGTTGTTGGGTTGCTGCCCCTGAATTGGTAATTTTGTGGAAATTTTGCAGTTTTTGGTTATTATCTTGAATATTATTATAGATAGAGATAAATTGTAAACAGCAATAATGTTTAGTAAAGTAGGATTTACAAATAAGTCAACATGACCGAAATGGTCAGTTGACCCGTTTAGGAGTTATTGCCCTTTATAGTCAATTTTTAACCATTTTTCGTAAATCTTAGTTATCTTTTACAAAAATCTTCTCCTCTGAAACTACTGGGCCAAATTGAACCAAACTTGGCCACAATCATCATTGGGGTATCTAGTTTAAAAAATGTGTGGCGTGACCCGGTCAACCAACCAAGATGGCCGCCACGGCTAAAAATAGAACATAGGGGTAAACTGCAGTTTTTGGCTTATAACTCAAAAACCAAAGCATTTAGAGGAAATCTGACATGGGGTAAAAATGTTTATCAGGTAAAGATCTATCTGCCCTGAAATTTTCAGATGAATCGGTCAACCCGTTGTTGGGTTGCTGCCCCTGAATTGGTAATTTTGTGGAAATTTTGCAGTTTTTGGTTATTATCTTGAATATTATTATAGATAGAGATAAACTGTAAACAGCAATAATGTTTAGTAAAGTAGGATTTACAAATAAGTCAACATGACCGAAATGGTCAGTTGACCCGTTTAGGAGTTATTGCCCTTTATAGTCAATTTTTAACCATTTTTCGTAAATCTTAGTTATCTTTTACAAAAATCTTCTCCTCTGAAACTACTGGGCCAAATTGAACCAAACTTGGCCACAATCATCATTTGGGTATCTAGTTTAAAAAATGTGTGGCGTGACCCGGTCAACCAACCAAGATGGCCGCCACGGCTAAAAATAGAACATAGGGGTAAACTGCAGTTTTTGGCTTATAACTCAAAAACCAAAGCATTTAGAGGAAATCTGACATGGGGTAAAAATGTTTATCAGGTAAAGATCTATCTGCCCTGAAATTTTCAGATGAATCGGTCAACCCGTTGTTGGGTTGCTGCCCCTGAATTGGTAATTTTGTGGAAATTTTGCAGTTTTTGGTTATTATCTTGAATATTATTATAGATAGAGATAAACTGTAAACAGCAATAATGTTTAGTAAAGTAGGATTTACAAATAAGTCAACATGACCGAAATGGTCAGTTGACCCGTTTAGGAGTTATTGCCCTTTATAGTCAATTTTTAACCATTTTTCGTAAATCTTAGTTATCTTTTACAAAAATCTTCTCCTCTGAAACTACTGGGCCAAATTAATCCAGACTTGGCAATCATCATCTTTGGGGTATCTTGTTTTAAAAATGTGTCCGGTGACCCGACTATCAAATCAAGATGGCCGCCACAGCTAAAAATAGAACATAGGGGTAAAATGCAGTTTTTGGCTTATAACTCAAAAACCAAAGCATTTAGAGCAAATCCAACACGGGGTAAAATTATTAATCAGATTAAGATCTATCTGCCCTATAATTTTCAGATGAATCTGACAACCCATTGTTGGGTTGCTGCCCCTGAATCGGTAATTTTAAGGAAATTTTGCTGTTTTTGGTTATTATCTTAAATTTTATTATAGATAGAGATAAATTGTAAACAGCAATTATGTTCAGCAAAGTAAGATTTACAAATAAGTCAACATGACCGAAATTGTCAATTGACCCCCTAAGGAGTTATTGTCCTTTATAGTCAATTTTTAACAATTTTCATAAAATTTGTAAATTTTTATTAACATTTTCCACTGAAACTACTGGGCCAAGTTCATTATAGATAGAGATAAATGTAAGCAGCAAGACTAGTAAAGTAAGATTTACAAACACATCACCATCACCAAAACACAATTTTGTCATGAATCCATCTGCTTCCTTTGTTTAATATTCACATAGACCAAGGTGAGCGACACAGGCTCTTTGGAGCCTCTAGTTTGTGTTTAAAATCAAGTAGTAGAGCAAACAGATCTATCTTTTTCTAGGGACCTGTTATGTCTTGAATTTGTCTAAAAATTATTTGATCTAGACTCAAATCGTTTCAGTTTGTTAATTTTTTTATCTGATGATAACAGGGGATTTCTCGCTACATTGAAGACCTGTTGGTGACCTTCTGCTATTGTTTTTTTATTTGGTCGGGTTGTCTCTTTGACACATTCCCCATTTCCATTCTCAATTTAATTTTATGATTAAATTTTCTTTTCCTGTAAATTCTGTAGAGACTGTAGTTCTTTGTTTTAAACTAACAAGACACACATTTAACAACAAATCATTATCTTAGTCGTATTTAGTTCTCAATGCTCTTCAACTTAGTACTTTATTTGGCCTTTTAAGCATGTTTGATGCGAGCGTCACTGATGTGAGTCTTTTGTAGACATTCATTGTTTTCTTTTGTAATTAACTTCGGCTGTCATACAAATTAGATCGAGGTTAAGGTTGATTTATCAACTATTTTCTATATATAAAGGGAAATATAAATCAGGAATATGACGGTTGTTTTCCGTTCGGAAGAGGTGATGGAGCGTTTGATTTTGGAAAGACTCCTCAATGAATGCAACAGTAGTATAATGCTGTTCGAAAGTCATAAATCAATTAAGAGAAAACAAATGCGGGTTACAAATAAAAACTGAGATGACCTCGAAAAAAAAAGCCAAAATAAAGTACGAAATTGAGCATTGTGGACCAAAAATTCCGAAACGTTTTGCCAAATATAGCTACGGTAATCTTTTTATGAGGAAGAAAAGCTATAGTATTTCAAAAATCAAATGTAACCTGTTCATATATAATCATA
This sequence comes from Mytilus trossulus, assembly GCF_036588685.1. Lineage (NCBI taxonomy): Eukaryota > Metazoa > Mollusca > Bivalvia > Mytilida > Mytilidae > Mytilus > Mytilus trossulus. The sequence goes on from NC_086382.1 coordinate 5,055,875, forward strand.
ACCATATCAATGATAGTTCATGTCAACACAGAAGTGCTGACAACTGGTATTGTGATACATAAAAAGTAAACTCACAAAAATCCTGAACTCCGAGGAAAATTCAAAACGGAAAGTCCCTATAATCAAATGGCAAAATCAAAAGCTAAAACACATCAAACAAATGAATAACAACTGTCATATTCCTGACTTGTTACAGGCATTTTCTCATGTAGAAATCAAGTTCTTTCTTCTGCTGGTGGACATTTCGTCCCCGAGGGTATCGCCAGGCCAGTAGTCAGCACTTCGGTGTTGACATGAAATCTATAATGTAGTCATTTTTTTTTTATAAATTTCCTGTTTACAAAACTTTGAATTTTCGAAAAACTAAGGGTTTTCTCATCCCAGGCATAGATTATCATAGCCGTATTTGGCACAACTTTTTGGAATTTTGGATCATCAATTATCTTTAACTTTGTTCTACTTTGGCTTTATAAATATTTTGATACGAGCGTCACTGATGAGTCTTGTGCAGACGAAACGCGCGTCTGGCGTACTAAATTGTAATTCACTGGGTCGATGCTACTGCTGGTGGACGTTTCGTCCCCAAGGGTATCACCAGCCCAGTAGTCAACACTTCGGTGTTGACATGGATATCTATTACAATGCTCTTCAACTTTGTATTTGTTTGGCTTTTTAACTATTTTGATCTGAGCGTCACTGATGAGTCTTATGTAGACGAAACGCGCGTCTGGCGTATAAAATTATAATCCTGGTACTTTTGATAACTATTATATTGTTTAATAAATTTCCTGTTTACAAAAAATTAGAATTTTTCAAAAAAACTAAGGATTTTCTTATCCCAGGCATAGATTACCTAAGCCGTATTTGGCACAACTTTTTGGAATTTTGGATCTTCAATACTCTTCAACTTTGTACTTGTTTGGCTTAAATGAATATTTTGATATGAGCGTCACTGATGAGTCTTAATTGCGCGTCGCGTCTGGCGTACTAAATTAGAATCCTGGTACCTTTGATAACTATTTCCCAAGTAGGAAGCATTCCCTCTTTAATAGTATCATTACTGAGGTTTTGTGGTTTTTGTTTTGCTTTTATATTAAATATTTCTTTGTTGTTATTGCATTATTGTTTAGGATAATATTTTATTATTTCATATTTCATGTAGAAGAGGGGTGTTAATACAATTGCCATTATTTATGATGTTATCTTACACAGCCCTGTCTCACATCTGCTTTGTTAACTAGCAGTAAAAGTCACGTAGACTAATGGTAAACCTATTACATGTATTACTCACATACATTGATATGACAAAGATTGAGTGTTATCTAAAGCTACTTATTTTAACTTTCTCATTACTTCAAATAGGATTTCAGTTTTCCGAAAGTATCAAATCACGTATGACAAAAATATCAATACTTTTATGTTATCTCAGTCGTCAACATTAAACCTGTTACATGTACCTTATAGTCATACAAATCGATTGAATGTATTGTGAACGTGATTATTTAAAACATTTTGTTAATATGCACCATTGAAATAAAAGGTAAGAAATAAAGATTATTTTATAAATTATTACGAATGGTGTTTATCTTTTTTTAATAAGAAGACATTTTCTCGTTGTCAAGTGACATCTAAGATATAGTAAATATTTTGTCAAAATTTTTATGAAAATTGAACGAGCCAAATTAGTTTAAATCAATGTGTTTGCTACCACATTAACATAATTAAGTAGATATTTTGAAATGTTTGTATTTGATAGCGGTACCAATGTCGTGCATGGCAAGTTTCTTCTTCACACAATGATAACCAAATACATGCATAGTTTTGAACTGAATATAGTTATTGGAAAGGTTTTGTATTATCATCCCTTGTTGAGAATATAATAAACCAAAATAAAAAAATAAAAATATACCGAAATTCACTATAAATGCGTCGATTTTATAACCAAAAAAAAAAAGTTTCTTTTGTAAAGAAAGCACTAAAAAAAGCGAAAAGTTTTTTTCCCGTGAAATCTTTGTTTCTCCAAAACAGTCCAAAAATATTTAAAATGTTTGTTGTCAAATTCTATATAATACGCAAGAAAAAAAAGAATAGAAGAAGAGACAGCAGGAGAGAGAAAAAATTAGAAAATAAAAAAAGTTTTTGTAAATTAAATTTTCATCCGTTTACACCAGGTTTTAAATAACTATAAACATCCCAAAAAGTTTGAATATCTATTTAATCATGCTATTAAAGCTAAATAACCCAAAACGTTACAGGGCATGTATGTCTGCACAGTAAAATGGCAAAATCTTTCAAATTCATATTATAAAGTGCATATATATTGATTTTCATTTTACAGCGTGCCTAGAAAAAAGAAAATGTACTAAAGCGATAACAACAAAATCATCAAAATGTCAAAGTCAGATAAAATAAAATCACTAGAATTTTACGCATATCTGTGTCAGAAAGTGGGATCAGAAGAAATAGTAAAGTCAAGGCGGTTGATATATACTATAGGAGATATAGCCATGGATAATAATTATCCCCGCATAAGCAGTGGTAGTAAAGGGGAAGGACTAAATTTTAAAGGTAGTGACACCGATGTTATGTTTATAGAACCTGATTTTAGAGTATACCAATCAATGAGTGATGTCATTGATCGTTGGGGAGTGGCATTGCTCATGGACACCGACGAAACGCCACCATGTTTCACATACCTCCATATATTACCTAAATATGGCGTACCGTTTTTGTTTACTGAACAATTGCGAGAACAAAAAAATGGTAAAATGCTGCTTTCAAGCGAACTTTTCAAAATACATCGTTTAAGACATTTAGTATTAACAAAACCTATGTTAAATAATATTCATGGTCCATGTATATCGGATGATTTAGAAGAGAATGATATTGCATATTGCATCAAATGTGAAAAATGGATATCACAAGCGCAACCATGGATAAACAGACCACGTACAGAATGGCCACCACCTGATCTTATTTCACAAATAATATCATTAGGCGTATTATTTGTCCCCATTGGTTGCAAAGGATCCGTTAATGAAATGTTCGAATGGAGGATATCGTTTTCAGTTGCAGAAAAGATGCTGATATTTTCCTTCTGTCATACCCAGTTACTGTGCTATGCTTTATTGAAAATCTTGTTGAAAGAAATAATAGAGAAGTTACCAGGTTTAAAAGGGTTATTGTGCTCATATTTCCTAAAAACTCTAATGTTTTGGATATCTGAAGAATTGGATCCGTCTGTTTGGCGACCAGACAACATTATACCTTGTTTTATGGCATGCTTACAGAAATTGTTATACTGTGTAGAATATTCAACACTTTTACACTATTTTGTTCCAAACAATAACCTTTTCTATTCCCGGTTCGACATAAGTAACAAAAGGAAATTAGTCGGTCTTCTTCGGAATTTATATCAGCAAGGCATTCAATGTTTTTCATCTTCAGTAACTCTCCATGATTATCCTATTTCTTCATGTAATATGAGAAGGCAACTAAGCCTTAAAACAATATTGGCACAGGAAACAATTCATCTTTTTTCCTTTGGAAGAGCGAAAGGAAATATTGACAGATTGATGAAAAACATTCTGCATCATTCTAAAAGTTGTCTGTCGAGAAGCATATTTAACTTATTTTTTGCAGATGCACACCATTTCGTATCTAAGAGAACAAGCATTCATTGCAGCCCTACCAACAAACAGTATTACTACAACTATAAACATTACCTTAGTCAATTACTTATTGGTGTTAATTCAGATGCAATTTCAGGATGGTTGCTGTTAGCAACATTCTTCTATAGTCATAAACATTATCCAGAAGCATTGATGATAACAGATCATGTAATTTCCAAGTACACAGACAAAACAATTCCTGTTCCAGTGGAAACATCTTACAATATCGTTGTTTTTCATGAACTACATAATAATGTAATGGAATTAATGAAACATGAAAAGACAATCAATATAGTAAAAACCTTAACAAATCTTGACATCAACCTTGATTCCAAGTCATTGGCGGTTTTACCAGAATTGCAACAAGACGTCCAGGATCCTTTTATGGTATATTCTTGCAAACCAATGACATATTTCATTCGGTTTTTGAGCTATTACTATCTAGAAAATGTTGATTCATGCAAAGATGCATATATGAGACTATTACAGGAATACCTTAATACCGTTTCATACTTGAAAAACAGGCAAAGTCATTCTGTGCGTATGGCTAAAATGTTCCAGTTATTTGATACGATATTATTCACGGGAATCTCTGCACAGATGATTGGAGAATTAGAATCTGCAAAATATTTCTTTCGGTTAATAGCTATACACGATGTCTATAATTGCACCTCTGCAGCATCCAGACTGTCGAATCTCATTTGAAATTATTTATTTCAAAGTCATTCTAATGATATTGATTTACCTACTGCAAACGTAGGATAGGAATAAACAATTGATTTTGTAAACACTATTCCACCTAATGTATAAACAATTACATACGATTATCGTGTATGTTGGACGGTAATTCTTCTGAAACATGTTTTTCAAGATTGAAAAATTGGGTCATGACAGTTTGGCGACTTTTATAGTTAAAGCTATATTACAAAAGAAATAGATTATATTACCTTTCTTTTTATCTTTCTACGTTGATTTAAGAAAACTTTGAATGAGTGCCATAAAAAGCTAGTGAAGATTGATAAACTACCTGTAACATTGTCATTTAACGTCCAATATTAAAGTCTATTTCAAGTGTTAACATTGAAAAAATTAATGGCGCTTACAGCTTAAATATTTCGGACTTTCTCAATTGAGCTACTCTGGATTCATTAATATTCGTTTGATAACAAATTTCGTGGGTACAATTGAACCACAAATTGAAATGTTCAATGAATAGCATATTTTAATGTGTTTTGTAAACAGAGATCGACAAAACGACGAAACAAAATATCCACGAAAATGCATTTTTTTTAGCAATCCTTGAAAATTGAAACAAACGAAAATAAATGAATTCACAGTATTAAGTCCGATAAACAAATGGTTCTAGTAGTTTCTAAATACCGATACAAATTATGACTTATAATATATCCCTTTTAGCTCACTTGGCCTACAGGTCCAATTAAGTTTTTTTTATCACTTGGCGTCCGTCGTTCGTCGTCTTCTGTTAACCTTTACAAAAACCTTCTCATTGGAAACTACTGAGCCAATTTTAACAAAACTTGGCCACAATCATTATTATAGTATCTATTTAAAAATGTGTCCGACGCACCCGCCCTCCAATCACAATGGCCGACATTGCTAAAAAAAAGAACATAGAGGTAAAATGCTGTTTTTGGATTATAACATTGAAACCAAAGCATTAAAAGTAAGTCTGACATCGGGTAAAATTGTTTATCAGGTCAATATCTATCTGCCCTGAAATTTCAGATGAATCAGACATCCCATTGTTAGATTACTGCCCCTGAATTTTAAGGAAATTTTGCGGTTTCTGGTTATTATCTTGAATATTATTTTAGATAGAGATAAATTGTAAATAGCAATAATTGTTCAGCAAATGAAGATCTACAAATAAGTCATCATGACCAAAGTGATCAGTGGTTTCCTTAAGGAGTAATTGCCCTTGATAGTAAAATTTTAACAATTTTTCGCAAATTTTTGTTATCTTTTTCAAAAATATTCTCCTCTAAAACTACTGACCAAACTTGTCCACAATCATCATTAGGGTATTGTCCATTTGACTTCTATATATTTGCCGAAAAAAAATCTTAAAAATTCATTTTTTACAATTATTATTTTTTTCCTCCATGTATGTTAATATATGATACATACGAACTCTGACTATTAGTTTCATAATTTTGGGTCTATAATTAAAAAAGTTTCCCTTTAGGTCTCTATGTTAATTTTATTTTTTGAAGTGTTGATTATCTGATGGAGTAAGTATGAGTGGTGTAACAGCCTTCAAATCAAAACAAAAACAACAAACAATGTTTGTTTATTTATACCATGTGACATTGTTTATTTGAATATATAGATGACATTAAATGACCAGAAAACAAAATTAGATTTCAAGTCATGTGATTGTTTTAATTGTTCTATATATGATAGGATTCTGCATTGTCCATTTTCTGTTTAAAAAAATAGACATATAGTATTAACTAACAGTATTCTATAGGCCAAGGAAATGAAAATGATGTTTACCGTCATATGTTATGTTAGTGGACATGAGTTATGACAGGATTTATCAACTGTTTTTGTTTAACTTTATGGCATGGAAAAACAACATTACTCACATCAATTTTATTTTTACGGCCATTCATAATCCTCAGTCTCATCTCCATCACTAGAATCATCCATTTCACTCTCAGATTCAGAATTAGATTGAATATGTATAACAATTTTTTTGAATTTCTTCCTGGATTGCATCTTTTTTACAATGGCTTGGTTCAATGATATTTTTAACATGATCACATGATTTTAACCACTTAGTACTATCAATTTGTTCAAATCCTCTTTGGATAAGTGATTTAACATCATTAAGTTTAAATGTTGAATTTTCTTTACCAATAAATCCTTTCAAATCTCCCCATATAAGTTCAATAGGGTTTAAATCACAATGGTAAGGGAGGAGTCTAAGTACATCATGCCCCCTTTATTTTAAGGAATTCATCTTCTTTATATACAGGGGCGATTTTCTTATTTCGTATAACTTTGGTTTTGTTAACTTGCTATCAAATTGGAGACCATGTTTATTTAAAAAGTCTTTCATATCGCCTTTTCGGGAGTTAGATGTTGGAGCTTTTGTGCCATCAACACGGACACTGTGGTAAGATGCATTGTCCATTACTATAAGACTTTTTGGTGGCAAAGCGGGAACTAGCTGTTTCTCAACCCATTGTTCAAATACTTTGCCAATCATTTCTGTGTGGTAATCTCTGCCATCGGTGCTCATGCCCTTAAACACTAAATCGCATCCTTTTAAAAATCCTGTTTCACAACCAGCATGTAATACAACAAATCTTTGCCCTTTACCTAGAGGAATTTTTCTATTTTGTGATTCATCAGGACTGGTCCGTTGATGTGAAGTAGTATGATTTGTGTCCACCCATGTCTCATCCAAATAAATAGGTGTGTACCCTTTTTGACGTTTTTTTTTAATAGTTCTTAAAAATTGTATACGCTGGTTTATGATGTCTTTCCTTTCGACAAGACCTTTCCTATTTTTATCGATTCTTTTATATCTGAATCCCAATCCATGTAGGGTTTTCCACAGCTTATACTTCGATAAAACAAGGTCATGATGTTTCTCCAATATATTTTTCAGTTTTTTTAATGTAACACATTCATTTTTTCTAAATTGCCTATGAACAATAGTCTTTATCATGTCTTTGTCAAACTGGTCAAGGGTATCCTTTTTTGGTGCCATTTTTGAATTTTGACTTTCTTCTGGCCTATTAATTAATTTGTTTATAAAACTTTCACTTATCTTTAGGCATTGTGCAGTTCTTTTAGTGATTTTATTCCAGGAATGAAAAGGAGCTCCTCGCTTTGATTCTGCATCAAAATAATTATACACTTATAGGATTATGTCTTTTTTTTTCTTTTGAAATTTTTGGTGGCATTGTAATTCCTTTCTTTTAATTTTAGTAGGGAAGACAATTGTTAACAATAAAAAACTGAAATATTTTCTTCACTCATGAAGGTTTTTATTAAATGTAACAATTTGCTACTTTCAAAATATGAAATTTCTTTTTCCTTTTTTTTAAAAACATATTTTATTAGTTTCTTAAATTGTTTACTTCCAAAATATGCATTTTGCACATTGATAAATAAGTAAATGTATAGTAAGTTTAGTCCATTTTTTAATAAAACTTGTCAGAGCCTCTTTGTCTTGGTTATATGAAACTCACCATGCTAAAAGCATGGAAAACTGGTGTATAGTAAGTTTACTTATAAACTGATGATCAGTTTCATTGGTGTTTTTTAATATTTGAATATACAAAGTCACATGGTACATATAAACAAACATTAAAAGCACATGTATGTTGTTTTTGTTTTGATTGGAAGGCTGTTACACCACTCATACTTACTCCATCAGATAATCAACACTTCAAAAAATAAAATTAACATAGAGACCTAATGGGAAACTTTTTTAATTATAGACCCAAAATTATGAAACTAATAGTCAGAGTTCGTATGGTTCATATATTAACATACACCGAGGAAAAAAATAATAAATATAAAAAAATGAATTTTTAAGATTTTTTTTCTGCAAATATATGGAAGTCAAATGGACAATATCTAGTATAAAAACTGTGGCCGATGACCAGGCGAATGGATAAAAACTGCCATATGTCTGACTTGATGCAGACAGTTTCTTATGTAAGTAGTTTTATGTCCTAGTACCATTACTAAGGTGGTTAGTTGTTTTGTTTTGCTTTGCTTTTATATTAAATATTATTTTGTTGTTAAGTATTTGTAATAATTATTATTGAATTGTGTAAGATGATACTTTTTTCAACAAGTTGTGTTTTATGCTTTGGAATACCAAAACGTAAAAACACAAAAATACTGAACTCCGAGGAAAATTCAAAAAAGGAAAGTCCAAAATCAAAAGGCAAAATCAAAAGTCCAAACACATCAAACGAATGGATAACAACTGTCATATTCCTGGATTGGTACAGGCATTTTCTAATGTAGAAAATGGTGGATTGAACCTGGTTTTATAGCTAGCTAAACCTCTCACTCTCACCAACTTAACACAATTGCCGTTATTGTTGTTGCTATCTTAATTAGACTACTCACATCTGTGTTGTCAATTAACTAGTGAGGTAAAACATGTTAAAGTCACGTAGATTTATGGTAAACATATCTGTCACATACATTGAAATGATTAAGATTGAGTGTTATCCAAAGCTACCTATTAGCTTTCTCTATGATTGAAATATGTGTAGCAGGAACAATTCTGCTGGAGATTCGGGGATGTGGACCACAGGTAATTCTAGTTTGTAAACTGATGTGAACGGAAACGACTGATGCCAAATGTGATGCGCTATAAATTATCTAAGTAAATGAAAACCAAAAACTGAAAACAATATATAATTTAATCAACAAAGAACAACTTTTATTATGATATAGTATGTAGAAATGGAGTATTCAATGACTTCAAATTACCCTTACTATGGAGGCATGTAGCAAATGCACTATTCTAAACTATGGTTGGACTGAAAGTCAGTCCTTAGAAGATCCCATATCATAATCTAAAACCAGTTGTATAAAATATATAAGTTTCTCACAGAAGGCAATCAAAGGTTTTGCGACGGTGGAAATAGTAAACTTTACAATATAAATAAATATCTTTAACCAATGAATTCAAATAGCAAAAGCTATGCAATTTAACAAATATATACCGAATAAGCTTCATCTAAATCATCAAATAAAGAAATATGAAATTTATAGTTTTCAACAAGGGAAATAATAATGACATAATAATCATAACTGCCACCTATGTAACCAGTGTTCCGAAAGTATCAAATGACGTCAACGAAAAATAGACATATTTTTAGGTTATCTCAGTCAAGATTAAACCTGTTACATGTACATTGTATGTCATATGAATCGATTGCATGTATTGTGAACGTGATTATTTATAACATTTTGTAAATGTGCATTAATGTAATAAAAGGTAAGACACAATGTCATGGTTTGTCATATTCCCAACAGGGGGATTATATTTTATTCCTTTTTTTAATGCTGTTTATCTTTTTAAATTAAAAGACATTTTTTTCTCTGTCAAGGGACATCTAAGATAAAGTTAATTTTTTTTTAGAAATTTATGACAATTAAACGAGCCAAATTAATATCTTTGGTACCACGTTGTGTATATATTTGAAATGTTTTTATTCGAAAGCGGTATGCATGGGATGTTTCTACTACACACTAATAACCAAATACGTGCATAGTTCTGAATTGGATACAGGTATTGAAGAGGTTTAGTATTATATTCCCCCTGTTGAGAATATAACAAAATAAAAATAAAAATATACTGACATTCACTATATATGCGTCTAGGTTATAACAATAGAAATAACAGAAAATTAAATTGGCTTATATCCTAAATTATCTTAACAGTATTTCTCTTTTATGTATATGCAGATAATTTGTGAATAAACTCATCATAGACACCAGAATTGAAATTTATTTCATATTTACGCTAGACGCTCGTTTCGTCTACCAAAGACTCATCAGTGACACTCGAATAAAAACATGTTAAAAAGCCCAAATAAAGTACGAAGTAAAAGAGCATTGAGGACCAACATTTCCTTAAAGTGAGCGACAGGAAATGGCCGTTGTTATGTTGAGCACAAACTATAAATAGCATAAACGAGTTATGTCACTTTCGTGTATGAGTTTTTTTTCCCCGTGAAAACTTTGTTTCTCCAAAACAGTAAAAAAAAAACTCATCATAGATATCAGGACTTAAATTTTACATTTACGTCAGACGCGCGTTTCGTTCACAAAAGACTCATCAGAGACGCTCGAATAATAAAATGTTAAAAAGGGCCAAATAGAGTACGAAGTTGAAAAGCATTGAGGACCAAAGGTTCCTAAAAGTTTTGCCAAATACAGCTTATGTAATCTATTCCCGAGATAGAAAAGCCTTTGTTTTTCAAAAATTAAAAGCAAAGATATTGTTTTTATAGAATACACGAGAACAAATGAGAATAAAAGAAGAGAAAGAAAACGAGAAAAAAAAATAGGAAATAAGAAAAAGTTTTTGTCAAATTAATTTTCTACCGTTTACACCAGGTTTTAAATAGCTATAAACATCCTAAATAATTGTCCAACTTGTACAAAGTTAGAATTTCTATTGAACCATGCTATTAAAGGTAAATAACCTAATAAGTAAAAGGGCATGACTGTATATCTTCATAGTCACACGGTCAAATTCATATTAAAAAGTGCATAATGATTTTCATTTTACAGCGTGCCTAGAAAAAAGAAAATGTACTAAAGTGATAACAAGAAATTCATCAAAATGTCAAAGTCAGATAAAATAAAATCACTAGAATTTTACGCATATCTGTGTCAGAAAGTGGGATCAGAAGAAATAGTTAAGTCAAGGCGGTTGATATATACTATAGGAGATATAGCCATGGATAATAATTATCCCCGTATAAGCAGTGGTAGTAAAGGGGAAGGACTAAATTTCAAAGGTAGTGACACCGATGTTATGTTTATAGAACCTGATTTTAGAGTATACGAATCAATGAGTGACGTCATTGATCGTTGGGGAGTGGCATTGCTCATGGACACCGAAGAAACGCCACCATGTTTCACATACCTTAATATATTACCTAAATATGGCGTACCGTTTTTGTTTACTGAACAAATACACGAACAAAAACATGGTAAGATGCTGCTTTCAAGCGAACTTTTCAAAATACATCATTTAAGACATTTAGTATTAACAAAACCTATGTTAAATACTATTCATGGTCCATGTATATCGGATAATTTAGAACAGAATGATATTGCATATTGCATCAAATGTGAAAAATGGATATCACAAGCGCAACCATGGATAAACAGACCACGTACAGAATGGCCACCACCTGATCTTATTTCACAAATAATATCATTAGGCGTCTTATTTGTCCCTATTGGTTGCAAAGGATCCGTTAATGAAAATTTTGAATGGAGAATATCGTTTTCAGTTGCAGAAAAGATGCTGATATTTTCCTTCTGTCATACCCAGTTACTGTGCTATGCTTTATTGAAAATCTTGTTGAAAGAAATAATAGAGAAATTACCAGGTTTAAAAGGGTTATTGTGCTCATATTTCCTAAAAACTCTAATGTTTTGGATATCTGAAGAATTGGATCCGTCTGTTTGGCGACCAGACAACATTATACCTTGTTTTATGGCATGCCTTCAGAAATTGTTATACTGTGTAGAGTATTCAACACTATTACACTATTTTATTCCTAACAATAACCTTTTCTATTCTCGGTTCGACATAAGTAACAAAAGGAAATTAGTCGATCTTCTTCGGAATTTATATCAGCAAGGCATTCAATGTTTTTCATCTTCAGTAACTCTCCATGATTATCCTATTTCTTCATGTAATATGAGAAGGCAATTAAGCCTGAAAACGATATTGGCACAAGAAACAATTCATCTTTTTTCCTCTGGAAGAGCAATAGGAAATATTAACAGATTGATGAAAAACATTTTGCATCATTCTAAAAGTTGTCTGTCGAGAAGCATATTTAACTTATTTTTTGCAGATGCACACCATTTTGTATCTGAGATACCAAATACGCATTGCAGACCAACAAATAAACACAAATACTTCAAATATAAACATTATCTTAGTCAATTACTTATTGGTGTTAATTCAGATGCAACATCAGGATGGTTGCTGTTAGCAACATTCCTCTATATTCATAAACATTATCCAGAAGCATTAATTATAACAGAGCATGTCTTGTCAAAGTTCACAGACAAAACCTTTTCGGTTCCGGTGGAAACATCTCATGAAATTGTTGTATTTCATGAATTACATGATAATGTAATGGAATTGATGAAACATGAAAAGACAATCACCATAGTAAAAGCATTAACTAATCTTGACATCTACCTCGAATCTAAATCATTGGCGATTTTACCAGAATTACAACAGGACGCCCAGGACCCTTTTATGGTATATACTTGCAAACCAATGGCACATTTCATTCGCTTTCTGAGCTATTACTATCTTGGAAATGTTGATTCATACGAAAATGCATTTATGAGACTATTACGGGAATACATCGATAGCATGACACACAAGCAAACTGTTTCTCAGCGTATGGCTAAAATAATCCAGTTATTTCATACAATGTACTTCCTGGGAATTTCTGCACAGATGATGGGAAAATCGGATTTGGCAAAAATTTTCTTTCGGAAAGTAGCAATATGCGATATCTTCAATTTGACTTCTGCAGCATCCAGACTGTCGAAACTCGTTTGAAATTATTTGTTTCAAAATCATTATAATGACATTGATACCTACTGGAAACGTGGGAAAGGAATAAACAATTGATTGTGTAAACATTATTCCACCTAATGTATAAACAATTACATACGATTTTCGTGTATGTTGAGTGATTCTCTAACCTTTTTTTTTTTTTTTTTATCTTTTACGTTTTAAGAAAAGGAAAGAGCGCCATGAATAGCGAATGAAGATTTATACACTACCTGTTACAAAGACATTTAGCGTCCAATATTTATGTTTAAAGTGTTGATATGGAAAACTTTAATGACACTTAAAGCTTGAATTTTTGGGATTTTCACAATTGAGCTTTTTAAAAGTCCGATAAACAAATTGTTCTAGTAGTTAATACATTATGTTTTTACTGGATAGAGATGTTTTACTAATTTTTTATTTAAGAAAATTTTGAAAAATGCCGACCAAATAATTTTCAAACGTAGAGGATGTTCGACACTTATTTTGTCCATGCACATAATTCAATTTAATTTCACTGTCTATATTGCAATTTAATATGACACGTTATTGTAACTATAATAATAGCCTTGGGTATAGCTAGATTATGAATTATTAAAGTCATAACATCAACGTGATCAAAGAAAACAAACATGGCACCTAATCACGATGTAATACAATACCTATGTAGATGTAAGTTTTGACAATACCTATGCAGGTAAGTGATGTCCGATTATCAATGAAATTCATTGCGATATTATTTTAGATTTATAAAAGAAGACATCGAAGAGATATAAACCAGGTGAAATAAACATATTTTTCAATTTTCTTCAAAATCATTCATCAGGTAACCAGTACATTTTACATAATCCTAATTGAACCAGTAACATGCAGAGTTATCGAACGTTATTATGACTGTTATAGTTGCATATGATGAGAATTCATTTAAACAAATTCATAGCGAGCAAAGCTAAACCAAACAAACAAAAACGAGGTTTCCTTCAATAATGTAGAAACGAAATCTAGGGATACGTATTTGTGTACCCCACCAGATAACCTGAGATCACCAATAAGTTTTGTATGGTTTATGTCACTCGGTCTTTTGTTTCATGTGTAGTGGAATCTTATTTAAACATAGATCCCTTTCTAAAGTTGTGTTGCAAGGATTTGACAATGCTCCCTTTCACTATGTATTCTACCAAATATAATATTGCATCTGCTGTGAATGCAGTTTTACATTTGAAATATTTGAAGATATGTCTGAATCTGACAAAACCAAAGAATGCCGAAAAGTCGCTATGGCAGATGGTAAAACAAAGCATTTTTATATCCTTGCAGGCAAGGATTCGACTTAGGATCTTTGCATTACTGAGAGTGATGTGTGTTATTAGATATCAAAGTCAAATAAAACTTCAAATTGAAATAAACTATATACATTTGTTGTACTAGTACGTTTTATATTTTTGATATAAGTTTTACCATAAAACAAGGGTACGTAAACTTTATAATTGAAGACACGTTGCTGGTCTCGTCCTGTTTTCATCACTATAGTCGGGTAGCTGTCTTTTTTTCACTCTTCCAGTTTCCTTTTTCAAATGTATTGTTTTATCGTGTGATATATTTACAGTGTAACGAAAACAAATTTGTATTATTATAAAAACAGGACCAACCAAAAAGTAAAATCACAAAAATACTAAACTCAGATGAAAATCAAATGACAAAACCAGAAAAAACGAATGGACATGAACTGTAAGTTGGTACAGGCATTTTCAAATGTAGAAAATGGTGATTTAAACCTGGTTTTATAGCGCTAAACCTCTCACTTTGTTGACAGTCTCATCAAATTCCGTTATATTTACAATGATTTACAAAGCCAACACATGACAAAAATCCCATATACCATGAATGACAAACAACAAAAAAACCCTGATCCTGATGGCTAAATTAGGTACAAAAACAAACTTTGTTTGAATTGGTTTACATTGTAATTTCAGAGCATTTTAAAGCTGACTATGAGGTACGGGGTTTGCTCATTGTTGAAGGCCGTATTAGGTTCAAAAACAAACTTTGAATTGGTTTACATTGTTATTTCGGGGCATTTTTAAGCTGACTATGAGGTATGGGGTTTGCTCATTGTTGAAAGCCGTACGGTCAAATACAGTTGTTAATTTCTGTGTCATTTTGGTCACTTTAGGAGAGTTGTCTCATTAAAAATCATACCGTATCTTCTTTTTTATATGCATTGTATTTCAACCAGTTTAATGTCTAAAACAAAAGTTCTCTTTTGCCTATAAAGACAAAACATGTCGGTTTTAGAAACGAGATATATCCTTTTTGTGATGATGTAGTGTAAAGCAATCACAAATCAATCAATGTATGTTGTAAAACTAAAACACACAATAACAATCCAACACAATACTACTACCAACAGAATGGCTACTATAAAAAAGGTGAAAAATGATTGTAAGATGTACATGTTCACTGTGTCTAAACCACACCGGCAGAATTTGATCGGACTCGATGGTATCTAACGTGCGGCACAATGACGGAACATCAATAGACAGAAGAAAGATAGGTTTCTCCTTATTTTCTTATTTTTTTAATGATATCGAAGAATATATATATACATATACAACTATTTTCTATTGTGAGATGCAATATTTTCTACAACCGTTCTATATTAACAGAGAAATAAGTCAAAATGCATGTCAAAATGACGAATTGAGTGAACCTTGCCTCGAAATTGTTTAATTTCTCTTTAAATTGTTCACATTGTACGAAAATAAAGGTACGGGAAGATAGATACTGACACGGAGATTGCAAAACTAGTCATTATGAGCATCTCAATACTTGTATTTATGTGTATGGAACGAAAGAAATGGGTCATGTCAAATATAAATTATACCGGTTTCGTCATTGTTGTTTACTACACAACACCCGGTTTCGTCTATATATATCACCCGTTTTTTTTATATTTTTTTAAAACCAACAATTTATGAAAAGCAACGTTAACACGGATCTGAACATTGTCTTTCGAAATAATTTAAATATATATGTATTATAAAGTAAACTTGGCGTGTTTACATTTATTTACATAGGTAATTATAGTACTTCACATTTTCCTAATGAAAGTCGTATCCGTTATTTCACTGATCTTCAAACTAATTTTAAATGGAATATAAATACTCAATAGCAAAAACAGATATCTAATTATTTTTTTAACATTAACATTATGATATTTTTTTTATATAGGTTTTGAGATACATCGCAGTATGTGACCCCCCCCCTTTTTTTACAAAGAAAACCTAATTAACGCTTAAAAAACAAAATTTAAAACATCACCTTAAAGTATGCAGAAGTTAAGATTTATATTACTAAGAAGTGTGTAAAGTTTGATGCAATAATGATTAACCATTTTGAGATATGGCGCGACATGTTAAAAAAAAACACACTCCTGTTTTACTTACAAAGTTCTGTAACTCAAACAGATTTAATTTGATTTTCACTAAAAGGTTTACAAATCGTTTGACCATTTCAAGAAATAACTTTATTAAGTTTCATGAAAACTAGATAAGCTGTTCTCAAGTTACGGTGCGACATGTTTACGCTGGACAGAAAGATAGACGGATAGCTAGACGGACGGACGGACGGACCGAATGACTGATAGATGAAGGAACGGACGGATGGAAGGACGGATGGACAGACGGGTGTATACAATAATACGTCCTGTCAAAATTGGGATGGGCGTGTAAAAACGCAAAGAAATGAAAAAAAAATCGTAATTAAAGGTCAATAAGTTTTATTAGGATATCGGCCAAGTCGATTTATTTGTATATTTGTCTGCCTTATCATTTTCCTATATAACTTTTATATATATTTGAGAAAAATGTATAGAAATCGATAAAAAGAACTTGATATTCGGCATTTATTATAATAAACATAATTCAACTCACATAATCCGATTTCCCGGGTGTCCCTGTTTTCTCATTTCTTACAATATTTTAATTCGTTATACACTTTATAAGATAAGTGGCGAACCTAGATGACGTATAGGTTGCACGCCCCGACCCCACCTTCGGTTGCCAAAATATTGATTCCTGTATTTAACGATTTTGTAAAACAAAAAATAATCAAAATATTGTTCGACTTGCTACGCTCGGCGGTATGTACAAGTTGTTCGAAATACGCCCACTTTGAAATAAACTGAATCCGTCTGTCCGTATATATTGTCAAAATATATTGACCAACGTCAGTGTACGATCATCATAACACAATGGCGACAGTACAGACTCGTTTTTTTTAATAATGTTAACAAAATAATTACTATTGAATTTTATCGATGACCTGAGACTATTATACTAATTTGTTCATAGTTACAATTAGTGATAAATAAATTTTATTTTAATGCATGGTAGTTGTAATCCTACATTCTATGTCGATTATGCATGCAGATACATTTGTCTTATCATCAACGTTTATCCTTAAGAAGATTTATTTTTAACGATGGTAGAAAAGATTACATACATGGAATGATTAGATTACTTATAAAGGTGTCCATTCTTTTGTGCGGGAAAATCACATATCAATTGTGTGTTTCGATTTTAAAGACCGTAAACTTTAATTTCAAGTTTAAACATGTTCAACATATTTTCCCATAACTCATATAGAAAACGCATATTTAAAGAGCTTTAATCTCAATATGCTGTTAAAAAAGTTCGGAATGCAAAGTAAAATTAAAATATTTGAGTTCTATAAGAGTAGGAATTTGCTTATTATTTATTTGAATCTGAGACTCATATAAATAAAAAGCCGCTGTCCGGTGAACGAACTTGTTTTCGAACGACCCACAAAACTCCTTTTGAACTCTGAAATTAAATAATCAATTGTAATGTAATGCGTTTATGATTTTTTTTATTTGACCAAACCGGGTTATGCATTTTGAAATCTATGACGAAACCGGGTTGTATACATTGACGAAACCGGCCAGTTCCATTTTGACATGACCCATTTCTTTCGTTCCATACACATAAATACAAGTATTGAGATGCTCATAATGACTAGTTTTGCAATCTCCGTGTCAGTATCTATCTTTCCGTACCTTTCTTTCCGTACAATGTGAACAATTTAAAGAGAAATTAAACAATTTCGAGGCAAGGTTCACTCAATTCGTTATGTTGACATGCATTTTGACTTATTTCTCCGTTAATATAGAACGGTTGTAGAAAATATTGCATCTCACAATAGAAAATAGTTGTATATGTATATATATTCTTCGATATCATTAAAAAAAATAAGAAAATAAGGAGAAACCTATCTTTCTTCTTTCTATTGATGTTCCGTCATTGTGCCGGACGTTAGATACCATTGAGTCCGATCAAATTCTGCCGGTGTGGTTTAGACACAGTGATGTTGTCAGGTAGTCATTACCTGACAATGAGTTGATTCTATGATCTGTTATGATTCATATGCTAATGTTCAATTTTCGTTATAAGGTCTAATTCGGAGATGTTTTAAACAAGATGCCAACTATATTTAGAGTTTGGTATGATTGTTAAAAGTACACATCTGTCTAGCAGCGTTCATCTGACCTTGACCTCATGTTACTTCGAAAACTTGTTTGTTGCTTGTCATTCATTTTTGCTATGTTTTTGTCTATATGCCTTTCTATATTTTTGGATATTTGTTTTTAAAATTTATACAGTATATTCAATCAATAAAACTACCTTGTATTTCAACAAAAAAGTCCGATTTTAAAATAATGGTGACTTGGTTTAGTAGATATAATTGTACTTTGCAAAAAGGCAAGTACAGTTATTGTTCTACCAATATATAGACAAAAATACTGTTCAGTGATTTGTAAGAAAATAAAAATAAGGTATAGTTGTAAAATTGGCACACAAGTATAAGGATCATACCCATCTAGATTAAAGGAAATTGGACAACACTATGGCCAAGGCAAACAAAACTCGTTAAGACATGCTCACAAGACACAACGTAATGAATTAAAGATTTAGCAGCACAACTCACCATGGTGAGCTCTTTAGGACCGGACGTTTTAGCAGTACTGCTCTACCACCTTAAAACTTTATTCTCTGTATAAACGTCGAAATAAATGATGATGGCGTTCAGAAATCTTTCGATGTGAGATACAAGGAAATTGCTCTGGAATATGATTGAAAATATATATACATTTTTCTATGAGAGCTGGCTGTAAGAATTCTATATAAATATGTGACGTTATTGAATCTATCTCTTTGAGTAGGAATTCTAATTTTCAAATGGCATTACATTGAAGCAACTTGAACGCAAACATACGAAGTTAATTGGTGCTAGTAAGTACTGGTCATCGCTGTAGTAAATAAAAGTCCATTGTTACATACTTTTAACAAAAGTTGTCATTATATTCAACATTAGACATTTCATCATAATCAAGAAAAATGTACACTATATCAGAATGTTTTTTGTCTTCAGTTTTCATTTTACAAAGGCAGTACGTCTCAATATCTTCTGTGGTAAGCTTCACAATGAAACCGGCTTTACTGTACTATGCTAACTTTCTGTTTCCTTTTAGATCTCATTATATTAAAGGTCTGAAAGAGAAAATAGAAAATATTACATCATTTAATACCACAAATTTATACCAAACAATGAAGTAAATGTTTATTGTTTGGATGGTAAGATACTTACATGTTTAGGGGTATAATTAGGCGAAAGTAGTATACGGATGTTCACAATTCGTAAATCGTTAAAGAATAAACCAATCAAGGTAACATAAAGTTGAGAAATCGAATGAAATCCAAACGAAGTAAGTACATCCCAACGGTAATTCAATATATTTTATTTAGACAATCGAGGTTTATTAGTGTTGAATTATCAGTTTTTAGTTCCGTTTTAATTTGTTCATCCTTGTTTTATATCGTATGAATTCTCCAAGACGAGTGTTTAAATGTCTGATCAAGTTTTCATTGCGTTCTTAATCCTTAACATATGAGGTTTGGCTAGTTTAAAGGGAACCACTTATTATACGTAAATGGTGTTTGTAAAGTGGGTTATTTGTGAGAAGAGGTAAATATAGCAAAGGAATATTCAAACGCATGCCTCGAAAATAAACTACCATTGTTATGTAAAATAAGGGACGAAAGAGAAAGACCATTACACAAAACACATTTCAATACTGAGAAAAACGAACCATTACCAAAAACTGAGGGTGATCCAAGGGAAATCATGATAGGAAATACACGCGATTAAATATCATCACAACTTGGAGATATTACCTCTTTATGCATCTGCTAGAATGTTGCTATATTGAAATGGAAAGTTTACAATTAGGAAGATGAAATCCTTTCTTTTGTCGAAAAGTTTTGTTCTTAGCCAACCCTCATTGTCAATTTATATATGTAGCGTAAGATATGAATCAAACTTAAACCTTTCTTTAGTATCATGTATTTCAAGGTATCTTGGATAGATGAACTTATTTACCACACTCTATGACAGTTTTAGTTTGATATTTGATAGCTGATAAAAAATTATCCTCATCAGGAAGGTTCGATTCTATGTATCAGACCTAAAACAGTTGAAGAGAATTAATGTCAATAAGTTTAAAAGAGGTTTTGTAGAATACTTGGAAGACCCAACATATATAACATCGCGAATAAGGACAATTATGTATTAAGGTAGGAAGATCCATTTATTCATGTATAGTTTATAAACATTTACATTAGTTTATCATTTCCAAAAAGACGATTTCTGAACCTTCAGTCATGAGTTATTGAATTGAATCTTTTGTATATGTATTTATACTTAAATATTGCCATTTTGATTTCAACATGTGTATGATATATATATGTATATACTTAATGTTTCAAAATAACATGAATGCAAGATATGTCTGTGTGTCGACAACTTGTGATTTGGAATTGTAATTTGTTCAAGGTGAATTTATGGCGTGTGTCTGGCTGCCATTTGCCTCAAAAATGTCACAGCAGACTTCAATATTCATATATGTTATCTTTGCATACCTGTTCTACGACATAAACTCCATAATCTCCATAACTCCTGTCTATAAATAATAAAGTATTGAAAGTACGAACGAGAGAATATACATATATTTATATCAAAATTCAATGAGTTGCTTCAAATCAAACTAACAATTAATACATACGTTCTTGGATCATCACTGCTATTTATATAATTCCTCTCGCCATTTGTAATAACGCCTGATGGGTAACCTTCTGTAGATACGTGCCAATATACTCGATCGTCAAACAACGAATCCGCATCAGGTCGATCGCAAACCGGAAGTTTCAAAATAAAACCTATAAGACAGATACTGGAATCAGTATTATTAGTTATCAAAGGTACTATGCTTATAATTTAATACACCAGACGCGCGTTTCGTCTACATAACACTCATCAGTGATGCTCAGATCAAAATAGTTATAATGCCAATCAGAAGGAAGAAGATAAAAATATTTACATCATCGAGTACTGTTGAGTTAGAAAAAAAAGCTTACCATAGTCAACTGTAAAGTAATAACAGTAGATTTACTATATTATTTGTTCTAATGACCAAGGCCAAAATATATTCTGATTTCCTGTCTCCTGATGGCCACAATACATTCTTGTTTTGGCCTCCTAAACGCTAAATTTTATTCTGGTTTCGAGCCTCCAGAAGGCCAAAATATAATCTGGTTTTCCGCCTCCTGAAGGCCACAATATATACATTCTTGTTTCCGGCCTCCTGAACTCAAAATTATATGCTGGTTTCCGACCTCTAAAAGCCAAAATATATTCTTGTGTTTTGCCTCCTTGTACGCCAAAATATGTTCTTGTTTCTGCCTCCAAAAGGCCAAAATATATTCTTGTTTTCTGCCTCATGAAGGCCAAAATATATGCTCGATTCTATTTTCCTGTGTTAAGAAGCTCAAAATATATTCTGGTTTCCAATTTCAAGAAAGCCAAAATATATTTTAGATTCCTGCCCTAACCGACCAAAAATGAGATAGGTAGATTAATTTATATATGGTTTATATGATATTTTACATAAGACTCTGTGAAACGATTAACGCTTCAATTCACAGTAATATTCGTTATGAAATTTTGAATATGAAAGTTGGCATTAAACATAAATTTTATATTTTAGTCTAATTCGTCGAAAGTTTTAAAACATTTAGATTCTATTCGGCATATAATATTGTTCAAATTCATTAAGTAGTATGCAATACAATTGAGAATCGACATGGGGAATATGTCAAAGTGACAACAACCCGACCAAAGAGCAGAAAACAGCAGAAGGACACAAATTGGTCTTCAACACATTGAGGAATCACGCACCCGGAAGCGGGCTTCGGCTGACCACTAAGCACATGTGTAATAGTTCAGTAAAATGGTTGTCATATTTAACTTCAAAACATATAAATGAACAAAATTAAAAACAGTGTATTGTAGCGTTAATTGATGTGTATCCTATGGCTTATAATTGACCTACAGTGCAATGTTTATATCCTGTACCTGTGATTGTCCCGCCTACCAAGGCAATAGCTAAAGTGATTATCAAGGCAACCATCTGGTATCCTCCTTGTTCCACACCACTCCTGCCTAGCCCTGGTTCCCATGTCGAATTTGTGTTATGGTAATGTTTGTACTCGATACTGTCGAATGCAGGTGCTCGACCGTGGAAAATTATAAATACACTGGACAAAAGAGAAAAATAATATATGTAAGGCAAAATATTCTGTAGTGGTGAGTAATTTTTTTACACCAGCAAGGAGTTGTAGAATGCTAGTCATACGGATGCTAGTCCAGCGTCGTGGATAAACATCAACATTACATAGTAAGGTGTGTTTTTAAAATATAAAGGCTTTTATATCCCAAGAATAGATAACCTAAGCTGTATTTTGGAAAAACTGTAAGAATTATTTGGTTCTCAATGCTCTTCATCTTCGCATTTTATTTGCGATTTAACTTTTTTTATTCAAGCGTCATTGATGAGTCTTTTGTAGACGAAAAGTCTTGTGCAAATACAAAACTTCAGTCCTGGTATCTATGATGGGTTTATTTTCAGTTACTAATACATATATTATAATCATAAGGTCAACTTTATTAGGTGTAAATCCCTGTCTGACAGGGTTAATCCAACCGTTACCTCATTTTTCATGGTCCATTGTTAATATCAGATTCAGTTTACATGAACAAACTTGTTTCTAGGATAATTGAATTAAAAGATCACCTAAAACTGTATTTGTTTTAAGGACTGATTATGTGTTATACATCATCATCATGCCATCATTCAATGTTTCTCTGACCTTGACCGTCGTGACATCATTGTCCTGGTTCATTGGTTATTGTAACGTTTTTCTGATAAGGCCAGTTTATATAAGTAATGCCTCAAATATTTGTAGTGTATGAAAAAGTGTAAGATGTACATTTCCGTGTGGTAGGTTTTATCTGACATTGACCTCATTTACATGGATCATTTATGATGTTAAGTTTATGTGATATTTGTAGTAAAACTTAAATCGTAAAGACATAAAATCGGCAATCATTATCAGTAAAGCAGGCGAGCTTAAGTGTGTGCACACTAATTCGTTAATTTAATGATATGACAAATACAATTTTGAGATATAAACTTGAGAATATAAATAAATATATATACACATTTGATAGGGAAACAATCTAAATCAGTATGCACTGCTGTACACAGTCCATTTTCAAAAAAAAAACAAATTGAAAGAGTTGGATAGCTTTGTTTTATAAAAATGAATGACCAACGTAGATACAAGTATCTTGTCTTAGGGAGGGATAAATCCTACTTTGTAAAGGATCACTCTGATTCAAACAAAATATTCCCTGAAATTGACATTATCACGATGCTTGAATTTTTGATTGACAACATATTTGTTACGTTCGGGGGAATCGCTTTTAAACAGACTGTCGGCATTCCAATGGGAACCAATTGTGCCCCTCTTCTTGTGGACTTGTTTCTTTATTGTTAGGAGGCTGACTTCACACAGGAACTTCTTAGGAAGTAAGATTGAAAGTTAGCAATATCATTTTACTCTACTTTCCACTATATAGATGACGTTCTTTCACTAAATAATTCAAAATTTGGTTACTATGTTGAACGCATGTATCCCATCGAACTAGAGATAAAGAAAACAACAGATACAGTTAAGTCGGCCTCATATCTTGACGACTTACATCTAGAAATTGACAATGAGGGTCGGTTGAAAACAAAACTTTACCTCAAAAGAGATGATTTCAGCTTTCCAATTGTGAACTTTCCATTTCTAAGTAGCAACATTCCAGCAACACCTGCATACGGGTTGTGTATCTTCCAATTGATACGATATTCCCGTGCTTGCATTTCCTATCATGATTTTCTTGATAGAGGGTTGCTGCTTACAAGGAAGCTGTTAAACCAAGAGTTCCAAATGGTGAATTGAAATCATCCCTTCGTTAATGTTATGGACGCCATCAGTTGATTGGTTGACCTTTATGGAATAACCGTTTCAAAAATGATATCGGATATGTTCCTTACGTCGTAACTACAATTGCCTTCGCTTTCATGAATGTGTCCTACCGATAAGACTATTTACCTGATTTGTTATAACATAAGCAACACGTCGGATGCCACAGGTGGAGCAGGATCTGCTTACCCTTCCGGAGCACATGAGATCACCCCTAGTTTTGGTTGGGGTTCATGTTGCTTATTTTTTTGTTTTCTATGTTGTGTCATGTGTTCTATTGTTAGTCTGTTTGTCTCCTTTCATTTTTAGCCAGGTTTTGTCAGTTTATTTTCTATTTATGAGTTTGGCTGTCCCTCTGGTATCTCTTTATACAAATGGGTTTATTCAATGAGTTTATTTATAAAAAAATTCCTGAATATCAATGAGTTTATTTATAAAAAAATTCCTGAATATAGATGAATTGTTTGCCACTTGGTTGTTGGCTTTGACCAAACAAATACCAATCAATCATAAGCGAAAGTTTACATTCCATCTGAAGTCTTGTGCTTCACAATAAACAAAATATATACCTGTCGCCCCATTTTTCATATGAAGACAGAGCTGCTAATATTGCACTAGTAATGCCTGCAAGAACCCCTGGCATACCATGCAGATTATGTACACCACACGTGTCATGAAGCCTGACTTTAGATGACAAACAAGGCTGAAAAACAAATTATAATTGTCTATATACAAAGCCACATATACAGTGTCCAAAAAATCAAGATTTATAAGCTAGCTTTTACAGTTCTTTCATACTTCAATGGAAATAACAACGACAATCATTACAGTAAAATAAAAGGATTTTCCTTTACTTTGCAAGCAAATCATTGGATACTTACTGTTACAAATCTAAACCCGATGGTCGATATGAGTCCTGCCAAACAACCGATCACTAGGGCTCCCCAAGGATTCAAAGGCATATCAGCTGTAGCTCCAACAGCAACCCCTCCAGCAAGTGTTGCATTCTGTATGTGCACCTACATTGTAAACACAAACCAATGCCAATAATTTTGCAGAAGATCATATGCATGGTGGTTATTTTTTTTGTAATTACAACTGGTTGTCAATCGCAATACTACTTCGACGTTAACCGAGCGAAATAACTTATCATTCTTCTTTGTGGTCAGAAAGTGTCTTAAACTAGGGCTGAAAAGGGGTCCGATATGAAGAATACAATGTTATAATTTATATGTTTCATGACAATAGAGTTAAACACTATAAATATTATCGTTTAAAACTAATTGCGCACGTGCCGTTGGCAATGATATTAATAACGTCGTCAGAGGTAAAATAGTGATCAACATATGATCATTGGTCATCTAAACACGATTGCTTTTCTCACTTTCGCCATACGGCTCAAGCGAGAAAACTTATCTCATTGAGAGGACCAACGCCACTATTTAAATATCAAGTTCGACACAGAAATTCATCAATATGACTGAAAAGTTAGAAGTTTACCAGACAAACTCAAGATTCATTGATAAATAACATATATGTAATTCAAATTTCGACATTTCAGTCATTCGATTAAAACGAAGTTGAACATGATTCATTAGTCAATGTTAGGTTTCCAGGTTGTCTGTTTCTTAGATACTATATTTTGTGTTTAGAATGCCCGGAAGGGTTCATCTAACTATGGCCTTACATCTATTTTCAAGGTTCATTGTTTAAAGTAGTTTTGTGCGTTTACTCAAATTCTGTAGGACGTATACTTACATTTGGTTTAGAATGAACTTTCAAAAAGCAGTAAAACACTATCATCAAATAGACGATACGAAATCATGGGTCCGTGTTTATACTTACCATTTCTAATTTCCCATTTTTATCAACTATTGACGATATTGCAAAAGTTATAATAGTACAGGCAACCAACGAGAGGTAAGTATTTATTACAGCCCGGTACTGTTCTCCTCCGGAAGCAGCTCCTCCATTAAAACTTGGCCAATACATCCACAGAAATATAGTTCCTGTTAAAACAAAAAAGTGTTTATCTACATTTATGTTTTAGTTTACCATTGATTTGAACTTAAGTTTAAAGTTAGTGTTTTGTTTTGTATATATAACCGTCTCTGTAGTGTCATGGAATCGTTCTCGGCTCGAGAGAGGGAGCTTATTATGTGTTCGATCCATGTCCAGGTCAAACTAACGACTTCAAAATTGGTATCAGCTAAAGCACGCAGTATTTAGAAGAATGTTTGGTCGGCTTTCGAGTAAGAACTCCATGTCCAGGTATGGCTTCATGTCGACTGTCATTTTTTGCGAAAGTACCAGAGACATATTGTTGCATTATATGCTGCATCATATGTTGCATTATATGCTAGCACAATCAGGTTTAAAATACAGTGTGTCGATTTTAAACAAAATATGGCTCATTATATAGTAACACATGCTATTTTCATTATATGCAAGGAACTATTTCCCCCTGGCAGTTAAAACCGCTAATCCATTTATCAGACTATCTTGTACTTCTGGCTGGAACTTTTCAATGGATCTTTTTTTTTTATATCAGATTACAGTTTAAAGAAGGTAAAATAAGAACCATAGATATAAAAGTCATGCTCAAAAGAGGGACGAAAGATACCAAAGGGACAGTCAAACTCGTAAATCTAAAACAAACTGACAACGCCATGGCTAAAAATGAAAAAGACAAACAGAAAAACAATAGTACACATGACACAACATAGAAACCCAAAGAATAAACAACACGAACCCCAAATGATATAAATTTGGGACATCGAAATAGACTAAGTGTACTAATTATGAATTGTAAAATGAAGCAATTTTAAATAGTCGAATAATTTTGAAATAGTGTACAACACTTTCAGAACATGTACATGTATATTTTGATACAGTTTTTCAGCTCATCAAAGATAAAGTATAAAGATATAAAATAGCCAGTAAAAATGGTTACCTATCATGGAAAATAGGTCAGAATGGTAAACTGTCCCTTCATTTGAATGTTCATCCAGATTGTCGCTGTATAAAACTCTTGCTACCGCTAGCCCAAAATAAGCACCAAACGTGTGAATAAAAATGGATTCTCCAACATCAACTACCTGGACATTAATAACAAAATAAAGCATAATGAAATTATATGGTGTTGCTTAAAAGAAAAAATATCTACTATGTGTCCAATGTCAAGTACTCTCGCTAATGCTAGTTCAAAATTTGTTCCACGAACAGGCCCGTACATAATAGTTCCCTATCATATTTGCTGTTATTGTTGGTTGAGAGAACAACATTTTTAATTTATTTCATTGATTTTTAAAATTTTGAACTTAAATATTATAAATGAGACACAGATTAAGTAAAATTCATTTTTTTAAATGGACATTAGCTACGAGATATAAAAAAAACCTTAAAAGATGATTTATTTTTCAGTGTTCGTTCATTAATGAAAGTGATATAATGAAATAATAATTCGCTTTAAGAAGCCTATTTGGATCAATTTTGTCAAAATAAGCTTAGAAACACTACTGATCACTTATTCACTTGCAAATGAATGATTCGACCTTGTTGAATCCGTATTCCTGTGGCCTTCACGGCAACCCCTTAGCTGGAGATGGAAATAGGCGTATTATAAAAATATGTTTACTTTTATGCAAAAATCCGCTTATAACGGGTGTATGCCAACTTATTTCCACAATGGTTAGCAAAAGGATGCGAGTTCTAGCAAACAACACGGGAATTGCTTGATATCACGTTACTTTACTTTTCTACAAACGCAATATTTCCGAAGATCGCGAATAAATAGATATATCATGTGACCAAACATGTACGCATTCAACATTTTTTACGAAAACAAAAACAAAATATCATGCTTGACTACATTTGAACTTACATTTAAGAGTTGAAGGCCAATATGTTCATTGAGTTGTGACAATACAACTTCTATCACAGCCATTATAAGTAGTTGTAAAGCACTCGTTTTACCAAGAACAGCCCCAAAAGATATAAGGACCGTGGCTGCTGCAAAATCAGCCGTCAGCATACTGTAAGAATGATATACAAAATTAGTGCGGGGAGTTGTGTTCTGTAGTTGTCGTTTGTTGATGTATTTCATAGTTGTTTGTTGTTTCTCATTTTTTTTTAATATATATTAGACCTTTTCAATGTGACAGGCTCCGCGCCTGCTTGCATAAAATCCTGTTCCTCAGTGTTTTTACATTTACAAATTCATCAGATAAAGTCTTGTCATAAATAATCTGTTTTGCAACTTACTCACTTAGACCTATGCTGAATTTTCCGCCTTGCAAGACGTTGCCATGAATAAAGCCTCTAACAATAAGGGCCCACTGGATAACAAATGACGCTAGGAGTAAGTTGATCCCGATTGCTGAATAGCCATACCGCTTTAGGAACGTCATCAAAAACCCAAAACCAATAAATATCATTACATGCACATCCTGGAACACTGAAATAAAATTCAAACATAATCGAGAGTGTACAAAGAAGAATGAAGAAAGTGCTGTCCCAATGCTAGGTAGACCAAGCCTTACTGTTTCCTTTGTATATAACATAAAAGGCTATCGATTGATTGTTGATGTTTAACACCACTTGTAGCACTTTTGGCAGTTTTTATTGGTAGAGTAAATAAGAGTATCAGGAGAGAACCAATGACATAAAATTTTCGTTCAAGTTTTATTTTTTCTTATCAACATCGTTTTTCTTTTAAAAAATAATTTGCCAGTATATGCAGTAATTTGGATTGTATAGATAAGGTTAATCATATTCAAATGCTTAACATTTTCCGTTTGATTAGTGTTCGGTTTAGTTTAGTTTATTTTTTTCTTTTTTTTCCTCCTTTCTATTCGTCATATCTCTTTATAGTCAAACTTTACAATATTGAAGTGAATTCAGGAATGCTTCTTAAATAAATGATCAGTTTTTCTGTGTTGCATTTTTATTTTTCCATACAAGACTTCAAATCGTTCTTATGTTGTACTGTTATACCACTGTCCTAGGTTAGGGGCGGGTTGGGATCCCGCTAACATGTTTAACCCCACCACATAATTTATGTATGTGCCTGTCCCAAGTACGATGACCTATACTTGTTAATGTCTGTCATTTTGGTCTTTTTGGACAGTTGTCTCATTGGCAATCATACTACATCTTCTTTTTTTTATATTCAACCATGCGATGTATATATCATATGTATAGACTAGGTATGCTTGACAATTTATGATTTTATTTGTGTAACTGAATTAATCTCTGTACTGAGATTGTGTATTCATTCATTTATTATATAATAATCTATGTTGTTGATGTACCAAGCTAGGCCTACAGCCCATGTACGGGTACATAAGCAAGGGGTGTTCAATTGATGATTTTTTATATATATAGGAAGATGGGATATGAGTTCCAATGAGACAACTCTCCATCCAAGTAACAATTTATAAAAGTCTTTTGTTTTAATTTTTTAAGTAAACTTTCTAAATGACGTACAGAAAAGGGTAAGGTATAAAAAAAAAAAAGTGGTATGATTGCCAATGAGACAACTATCCAAAAAAGACCAAAATGACACAGGTATTAAAACAACTATAGGTCACCGTACGGCCTTAGGTAGTTCATCTTTCTGACCTGGGCAGAGTTTTAAATTACAAAAAAGAAAATAATGTACAAAAGTACAGAATAAATGCCAATAATTAAATATAGAAGACGAGAAGGCGAAACATAAAGAATTGAGAATAGTTGGGTGTGGAATTATGAGATAACAGAGAAAATGGTCTAAAATAAAATTTAAAAAAAAAGGAAAAGAGTCAGAAAGGAAAGACCCAACATACAGACCTTCATATTTGCCATAATTATCCTCCACACTTACTTGGGTACATTGTTGTGACAGGAGTTTTTCCACTTCTTGACTTTGCTTGTGCTGGTTCTTCATACTCAGCCAAAAGTCCAAAAATAGTCACAAATATAATTTGACAGGCTATCAATAAAAATGAAAACTTTAATTTAGCCATGCTAATAGTTTTGTTCTTCTTCTTTTATTCCACAGAAGACGAGTACATAAACAAAAGCAATTCAGAAGATACAAAACCCGCGACAAGAATGTTCTTCCCTACAGCTTCAAATAAAGTACAAAGACCTGTAATATTTCCCTGGTCCTTGAAATGGCTTTAAAGCAACAATAAAAAATAATCCAACACTTTTGGTGATAAAGATCAGATATGGGTTTATCGTCACGCTTCTGTGCCTTATATATGTCAATAATGTTAATATCAACAACTAATAATGCACTGTGACCTTACTATCTATGACATATATGAGATAGTTGTTTAACTGGACCAACAGGTATATCATAACAGTTACACTGACATGGTTTTATACAGTTTGCAGGTCAGATAATTACTGATTGATATGTTTGTTTAACGTCGAGTAGCAAATATTTCATACATGTAAAGGTCTTTCATGCTAAAAGGAAAATTTAGAACAAATATTCTAAAAATCCTTTTTGGACGAGCATATTTTTTTCACGTTTAAGTATTTTCTATTGCTTGATTATACTCGATGAAAAGCAGCAATGAAAAAGTTGCGCCTAAAATGGAATCATGCATTTCTTGTGCTTACTTCTGCTTGAGCAACTGTATTCAACCAGCGACTATGACTTCACCACATACGCTACCTTCCAGTAGTAGCACTCACATTTTGACTCTGTTTTGATACTATGTACCTCCTTGATATAATGTAGGTAAAATTATATGTTTTAACCACTTTTGAATATAAAATATTGATTGCTTTTACCGCCACTTTAAACAGTGTTGTGCTAATTCGTGACGGTCAGTTTTTATTGGAGGTTAAAGCTGAAGTGGACGAAGAGAACCACCGTCATTCGGTAAGAAAACTGACAAACCTAATCATTAAGAAAGCTATTAAACTATTGATCCTTCGTTTTACGGACGCCATTCGTGACAAGTTGGTTGACCGTTATTAAATATCCGTTTCATCGATGATATTGAATGTGTTCTTCATGTCGTTGATTGATTCCTATCCCCTATTCCCGAATTATACTTATAACCAGGTGTCTACTAAAATATGCAACACAACGGGAGCCACATATGGAACAGGATCTGCTTGCCCTTCTGGAGTACCTGAAATCGACACCAGTTTTTGGTGGGGGTTCCTGTTGATAATCTTTAAATAAAATTGAGAATGGAAATAGGGAATGTGTAAAAGAGACAACCACCCGACCAAATAAGAAAACAACAGCAGAAGGTCACCAACAGGTCTTCAATGTAGCGAGAAATTCCCGCACCCGGAAGCGTCCTTCAACTGGCCCCTTAACAAATATATACTAGTTCAGTCATAGTTTTCTATGTTGTTTTTTTGTGTACTTTTGTCTGTCTGATGGTCTTTTTCTTTATACCAATGAAGTTGTCAGGTTTTTTTTCGACTTATGAAATTGAATGTCACTCTGGTGTCTTTCACTTTTCTTTTAGAATTAGAGTCAAGTGCACCTGTCCCTTGCAGGATTCGAATTTACAACATCAGTGTTGACTGGCCAGTCATACAGTATTTCCACTTCATCGATTTTTGATTTAAACGAAACTGCTCACTAACATTGGGGCCCTTACATAGACCACAGTTATAATGATTTACAAAGCTATGTATTGTAAACATATATACTGCAAGCAATAATTATTCAAGTACTTATTCGTTAGTAAATCTGTTTGTTTTTTATAAGTACAATATACATTAAATAACTGGGAATCTTCAAAACTAAACTATGAACGAAGAGGGTCGGCGGCGACCGCTTGTAAACACGTTTGAAAGCGCAACATTCTGTATGTTCCTGTGTGGAAGGAGCTAGAAATTGTAGCGTCGTTTGTTGCTTTGTCACATATTTGATCTTGTCTGTTACTTTGTACAACAAATGGAAGTTTTTAACGACCTTGGCTGGCTATACAGCCCTTGCACATTTTGAGAAAAACAATCGGGCTAGATCTTTAATAAAAGGTGTGATTTTTTTTATTACTTTATTGAAGATGGAATGATTTTCCAATAATACAACTGCAAAATAGAGGCGATAATGGGGCACTAGACACAATCTCAAACCATGATACAGATGCCGCTACTGCAATTCCAATTACTCCCTCTCAGATCTATCCATCTTGTCCTGCATGTTCCGGGAACATAGGCGATTATGATTTCATTATTTGTGCTGTATGCGACGAAAAATTTCATTTTCAATGCCAAAACATCACATCCGATTTTTGCAAATCAATGAGCTTCGACGAATTAGAAAGTTTTCAATGTATGCAATGTAACGTCTCAATAAAAGACCTATCAATTTGTGAACTGGAGTCAGTTAATCAAATTACTGAACAAAGTACTAACTCTTTAAACTCACCTTAGCACATACTTACAACTTCTCGTCCAATCAAATTGCTTGAATTTGCTTTCTAATTTTCATAGTACATACTTGTTCCGTGTACTAAGTAACTAGGCATGAATGACCACAAGGGTGAGATTTCATTGTATTGTAATCAAGATATTTGAAGAAAAATTGCTACTGGCTACTTTGAAATGAATTCTGTGTTCCAAATTAACTAAATAGTTAGTAAAAATTAACTAAATAGTTAGTAATTAGTTTTCAAACAGATTTTTAACATCCTACTAATTCATCTTTTGATCTAAATTTTGTTTTGACAATTAAAAAAGTTTCTTTCATTAAAATAACGAGTAAAAATTATGGTGCTTTATACCTTGATTAAAGTACAACTCAATCTAAAATTTGTAATCCTTTATCTTCCATGTAATTACCATGATTACTTTGTACACAAAAAGAGTCAACCATAAATCTTTTGAAGGGAAATTATTAATAAAAGCAATTTGATATATTTAGTCATAAATTGGTCGATAATTGGTTGCTTAATGTCCAGTGACAAATATTTCATGCATCGTATAAATTATACACTTGCTGATCTGTTATCTATAATAAAGAATAATGGCAGACATCAAGTATTATGCAAACTGGGTTAAACTTTCTGCTTGATAACATTTATGTACGTTTCGGCGATAAAGTGTATAGTCAGGTAGTAGGTATTCCTATGGACACCAAGTGTGCCCCTTTAATAGCAGATTTATTTCTATATTGCTATGAATCTCAGTTTATGACCAAACTCAGTAAAGACCCATCATTGTTACATTTGGTTGATACATTCAAAAATACCTACCGTTATCTGGATGATATTTTTTCGTTGAATAATCCAGAGTTCTCTAAATATACCTCAGAAAACCCAAACGAACTTACTTTAACTAAATCTAACATAAACAGCAGCAGTTGTCCTTTTCTAGATTTAGACATTTCAATTTCAAACGGGAAACTTCACACTAAAATTTACGACAAGAGAGACGATTTTTCATTTCCTATTGTTAATTTTCCTTTTTTAGACGGCGATGTGCCTTTGGCTCCATCATACGGTGTTTATATATCGCAACTCGTTCGGTTTGCCCGTGTGTGTTCTGATGTCATAGATTTTAACGAACGTAATCAATGCATCACTGGTAAATTGTTGTGTCAGGGATTTCGATACCATAAATTACTTGAAACTTTTACTAAATTCTTTCATAGATACAAAGATTTGATTAGTAAATTTGGCTATACCTGTAGAAAGCTTATCAAAAATGGTATTTTACATCCTAAATTTTATGGTAATATTGTACTTAAAGCGAGGAAATCACTATGTGATCCTTGTAAACTCATCGAACCTTTAAACAAACTTATAAGTAAGGGTTATCGTACCAATATTGTAATTAGATTTCTGAATATAGTTCACATTGGCACTAATATTGATTTTGTTATTAGCAAATTAAAACATAACTAAATTTCATTATCTTTTGAGGCGAGATGTATAGAGACACAGACACGTTAAATTTTATTTCTATAGAAGTCGCTCTTCACTATACTACTACCTGTCGATACATTTATTTTTGGCATTGCACAAGTCATGTCTTCTTTGACTATTAATGACGTTAAAATACTAAATCCCTGTGATGTGTTTTAGTCGATTTTAGTCTCTGATGCATGATTTTTTACTATTAATTGGTTTTGGCTTTTAACTAGCTGTCAGTAACTGCGAGTACTCTCAAATCGTATTTTCTTGTTAATTCGACCTGTTGATACTGTTTATAATGCTTTTTTGTTATTTTGTATTTATATGGATCTTGTCTGTACACCAGCTTTAATTATTTGTAATATCTTCAATTTTTCACTTATTCTTACAACATTTGTATAAACTTCAAGATTATAAAAAAACGTTTTTTTTTCTAAAGTGAACATTGATTGGTTAAATATTTCTCAGTGATGTCCTGTGTTTGAATTTGTTTGTTAGCTTTTTGGTCATGAATGTTTGTCTCTAATATTTAATTAACTGTGCATTTGTATTCAGATATCGCAGATCAAATTTATTCGTTCATTGTGTAATCATACGTTTTTTTATTGAGTTAAGCCTGCCAATTGATATTTTATCGTATGTTTTTCTATGTTGTGATGTTATGCTATTGTTTCAGAAAAAAGGAGAAGGTTTGGATCCATTAAAACGTTTAATCCCGCTGCAAATGTTTGCACCTGTCCTAAGTCAGGAATCTGATGTACAGTAGTTGTCGTTTGTTTATGTAATATATACGTGTTTTTCGTTTCTCGTTTTGTTTATATAGATTAGACCGTTGGTTTTCCCGTATGAATGGTTTTACACTAGTAATTTTGGGGCCCTTTATAGCTTGTTGTTCGGTGTGAGCCAAGGCTCCGTCTCGAAGGCCGTACTTTAACCTATAATGGTTTACTTTTTAAATTGTTATTTGGATGGAGAGTTGTCTCATTGGCACTCACACCACATCTTCCTATATCTATATAAACTATTTACTAGACTACCTATGGGTAAAAACCAGGGGCAGATCCAGCCATTTTTAAAAGGTGTTTCAACCAAAGATGCGGGAGGGGGCTCCAACTGTTTGTACTCATTCAAAAGCATTTTCAAGATAGTTTTAGGTTTTAAGTGAAATTAAAAAAATGTTTCAAGAATGTAAAGCTTTCACTGCAATTTAAGAATTGTCTGCTCTTGGTCAATTCATTTTGTCATCATTCCATGTAAATAAGTACATGAATAGTAAAACAACTCTTTATATCAATAAATATACTTACACCAGCAGCTACCTTCATTACATTCTAAAGTCAATGGCCTTTTGAAATCCCATTTTCACAATGATATTATAGTGAGTAGATTTACAAAACTATGTAAATGAGCTATATCCAGTCAGCCAAAACATATCAATAGACTAATTACAGGATTACTCAAGTTGTAAATATGTGCTAAATTGGATATTGAATAGAAAGGTAGATACTATGAAAATAAGAGCTTGTGGCAAAGCCCCGCACTCTAATTTTCATAGTATATACCTTTCTATACAATAACCGAGACTGAAACCATAGTAAAAACTGTTCATAATAACAATGAACCTGTTGAACTATCACTTGGAACTGGTTCATCTGATCACATCTCTATATCCAACCCTCAAGACCACTTGCATTTAAATATGCAAAGTATCAAACAACCTGTAAACGTAATAGCTCCTGACAACATAACACCAAGCTCTCAGACCCGCTTAGATTAAGCAGACACCACCAACAAGCATACTAAACAAGCGGCACCAAAGAAACAAAAGAACGTAAAGCAAGAAGATCTTAAGTCTAAGCTTGCTGTAGCTGAAGCTCATATTGCAGCTCTAGAAAATACAGTTCTAGATAACATTAACACAATAAGGAACTTGAAACTTGCTCAGTTGGGTCATAATGGTAGTAGTCAGAATAGAGTAGACTATCTCAGCTCAAACCCTAATGTGTTGACCACAAACTCTACTATTCACATTGTACACAACTTGATAACAGGGTTAAAGAACTAGAACGAGAAATGACCAATCTCAGATTAATAAACTTGGAAAATCAAATGATAACGCTCAGAAATCAAAGTCAAAATAATTTCAACACACAAGGTCCTGTACATATGGTTCCACCACAACCTATCTTTCATGGTACTCAGACAGCAACACCAAATCAACGGATGCAACAAGCGCAACCTCACCCATTTTTCCAACATGGTGTACCTGCTCCACCACCGTATATGTATAGACAATTAGATAGAATACCAGAAACCTCAAGACAAGTTCAGAGACCTAATATTAATCAGCAAGTTCAACAGGCTCAAATGTTCAATCCTTTATCAAGTGAATTTGTAAATCAGTTACCGACCACTGATAGTAATAAATGTATTGCTGTCGACCAATCATTGTCTCAACACATTTTGTTTAACCAATCATACAGGAATCAAGGAAAAGACAATGGGGAATCAAACATGAAATTAGCTCAGAGACTTAATACTAATCAGCAAGCACAACAGGCTAGAATGTTCAATCCACTATCTAGAGAACTTGTTACTAGTTAACAAAACTCTGATAGTAATAACTGTATTGCTGTCGACCAAACTTTGTCTCAACAAATTTTGTTTAACCAATCACACATGAACCAAGGAAAAGGCAATGGTGAATCAAACATGAAATTAGCCCAGCGAACTCATATTGATTAGCAAATTCAACAGGCTCAAATGTTCAATCCTCTACCAAGTAAAGTTCGTACTAATTTACAGACCTCTGATAGTAATAACTGCATTGCTGTCGACCAAACATCGTCTCAACAAATTTTGTACAGGAATCAATGAAAAGGCAATGGGGAATCAAATATGAAATTCAAAGTTACTGAAGATAAAAGTAACACACTCAGCAATGATAGTAAAAACAGTTTTGCTGTCAGTGAAGACTTGAAAATTAATGTTCATGAAGATAAATATAACACATTGGACAAAAATAGTAAAAACAGTTTTGCTGTACGCATAGAAAAAGCTATGGAGAAAGCACCAAATAGTTCTATACAGGATCGTCACTCTAGATTTACAAAATTGCCGCACGATTCTCATCAAAAGTTCATACCATTAATCGACTCATCTGCTACTACTAATAGTAAAAACTGTTTTGCTGTTAAACATATGAAGAAAATGAAGATTTCAGACAATTATCCCAAGGCTGTTCAACCGCATTAAATCATTCTGTTCCCAGTGCGCTAAAAAATGAAACCTCTTTTTTAGACAAAGGACAAATCATTCTCCCAGATCCAGATATAGCGCTCCCCTGTGAATCGAATGATGTAATCTTGGAAAAAGCAAGTCCACTACGTATCGTCACATTCAACATTAAAGGCTTTAATTCTAACAAAAAATTACTTTAATGAACTTCTAGATATACACGACATCATACTGTTGCAAGAACATTGGCTTTTTAATTACAAAAAAAGAACAACTGAAACAACATCATACAGACTTTCTGACCTTCTCAAGACATGTTGACGATGATGAACCAATGTCACCAATAGGTCGTCGAAGGGGATATGGCGGTATCGCAATCTTATACAGAAAATCAATGTCTTCAATGTTTTCTCATCGTCCTAACGGAAACAACAGAGTTCAAGCTATTGAAATATCTACAACTGGAAATCCTACTTGCCTTATTAATGTATATCTTCCTTCTAGAGGTACTGATAGTGGACATGACGCTTATAGCACAGCCTTAGAAGCTCTTAAAGAAATTATCCTCAAGTACCAAGATACACACTCAATCATGATAGCAGGGGACTTTAACGCCTCATTTATTAGACATTACAAAGACCCCCAAGAAAAACTCTTCAAACAATTTTGTAAAGAGAATGGATTAGAACTTCCAGCAAAATATCCTACTGATCACACATGTTTTCTAGGAATATCTAGGTCACAGATTGACTACATATTGATAAAAGTTATTGAAAACACTATACGTTTAAAAGAACTAATTCAGGTTAAAATCCTACGTGAAGGTCACAACACCACTGACCATTATCCTGTGTCTGTCGATCTCTGTATAGAACTAAGTGCCAGTCAGAAATAGCAAAAAGAAGTTGTCCGTACAAAAATTAACTGGGAAAAAGTTAATAAGGATAACTATGCTCTTAAAGTTCAGGAAGTACTAAAAAATAGAAAAAACCTTAACATTAGAACACCATATGGAATTGACCAAGCTACAAATCAATTACTTACTGGATTAAATAACGCTTTTGATATATGCTACCCTCGAAGAAAATCAAAATTTAATAGAAGGAAAAAGATAAGTTGGTCACCAAAACTTGCCAATGCCGTCAGTACATCCAAAAAGGCATTCTTCCTCTGGGAAAAAGCAGGATATCCCCCTTCAAAAGATAACATCTATAGCATACACAGGCTTGATTCTAAACGGTTAGTAAGATCAATACAAAGACAACAAAGTGCTGACAAAAGAAATCAGCTACATGAAGAAATTATGAATGCATCGGATAGAGACAAATGAACTATTCTTTAGGTTAATAAAAACCCAAAGATCATCTTCCTCCCAATTCACTAATACGCTACAAACTCCAGATAAAGAAGCTTCTACGCCGGATGATATAAATGAACTCTTTAAAGAACATTTTGCAAATTTAGCTAAAACAAAAGACAATCCGTTCTTCGATAAAGAACATGACAACCTGGTCAAATTAGACGCAAAAACAATTGTTAACTTATGCGAAAATGATGACATAACTGTTCAACCGGTTACCTCTTCTGAAATTTCAAAACTTATTTCACAATTAAAAAAGCGGAAATTTGGAGATGTAGACGGTCTTACTTCAGAACATCTTATATACGGAGGTATAGCTCTAATTGACTACTTGACAACCCTGATCAATAACATATTCTACACAAAACATGTACCTGCTGCTATAAAAAAAGGGACTATTAACTCCAGTTCATAAAAAAGACAAGGATCCAACAATTCCCTCGAATTATAGAGGAATAATTGTTATCTCTATCATATGCAATGTTTTAGAACTCTGTTTACGAGTTAGAATTGAAGGTACCTTAAATAAGCAACAAAATAGACTACAGAAAGGTTTCACAAAAGGCGCTTCCTCAATAAACATTGCTCTTGTAATCACTGAGGCAATAAATGAAGCAAAGGATAATAATGAAAAACTAATTTTAATCACTCTGGATGCAGAAAAAGCGTTTGATGTGGTAGATCACATACATCTTTTCTGGAAACTTTATCACCAAGGAATTACAGGCCCTACCTGGTTACTGATCAGAGAGTTGTATAAAAATACATCAACCCAAGTAAAATCTCAAGGATGTATCTTGCAAGCTTTCACAAACTGCAAGGAGTAAAGCAGGGAGGTATTTTATCTGCCAACTTCTATAAATCATACAATAAGAATATCCTAGATACGCTTGATGCGACAAATATTAGATTTAAGATCGGAACCAATTACTTAGGTTGTCCAACATGTGCAGACGATATTATGCTATGTGCAACTTCTGAACAGGATGCTTCAACTCAACTCCGTATAATTGAAAGCTGTACAAAGAATGGTAGAGTTAAAATCAATAGTAAAAAGACCGAAATTTTACTGATCAACAAAAAGAGCAAAGAATCAAACCTTGAACTTTTCAACGAGAAATTTAGTGAAAAACAAACCATAAAACATCTGGGTATTGAAAGACATGACCGAAATACCCCAAATGTAGTCAACAGAATATCCACTGTTAGAGCTACCATGTATTCTCTCATGGGAGCAGGCTTGCATGGAATAAATGGAGTAAATCCGTTGATTTCATATCAACTGTGTAGAACATTTGTCATACCAAGAATGCTATACGGTTTTGAAATTTTGAATTTTACCAAGACTGATATTTTGAAATTAGAGATTTTCCAGAAAAAGACATTTAAACATCTGCTATCTCTACCACAAAGAACTGCATATGCTGCAATATGTATTTTGTTTGGAGCAGAAACCATTGAATAACACATCCACAAGGCAATGATTTCTCTATTCCTTAGAATTTCAAAAGATACAAATTCCATTCAGTACAAAATAGGAATCAGACAATTAGCAACAAACAACAGCTGGTATATTAAAGTGGATCATATTCTCAAGTCATATGGATTGCCCTCTGCACATGAGATAGTCTTAAATCCAAACAAAAACAGGAAAAGATTGACCCATGATATGACAGACTCAACATGAAAAACAAAATGGTCTGAGATAGCTAAAACAAAATCATCATTAAATCATATGGAAATAAGTAAATGGAATTTCCGAAGTCCTAATAAGTGTTTGAGCAGTGTCAGAGACAACAAGAGAGATGTTGCTAAAGACATAATTAAATCCAGAATACTCACTGGAACGTATACAACTCAAAGTATAAACAACCGCTTTGATTCAACAAAATCTGCACAGTACAAACTATGTATGGAAGAAACAGAAGACTATAAACATTTTCTTGTGAACTGCAAAAGCCTTAACTTAGTCAGGAAAATTCACCATATCAGAATCAAACATTGTTTGATTGAAAATCAAATCAACTACAACTACATCATTGAATGTGATGACGATCTACTCCAATTGTTAATTGACAGTTCCATCAACCTTCGGATACCAAAATCTCAATTAGTAGATATAGAAAGAATCTGCAAAGACTGGGTATTTGCATTACACACCAAGAGAGCAGAATTATTGTGAAATATACATTCATTGTGTAATCATACGTTTTTTGATTGAGTTAAGTCTGCCAATTGATATTTTATCGTATGTTTTTATATGTTGTGATGTTATGCTATTGTTTCAGAAAAAGGGAGAAGGTTTGGGCCCATTAAAACGTTTAATCCCGCTGCAAATGTTTGCACCTGTCCTAAGTCAGGAATCTGATGTACAGTAGTTGTCGTTTGTTTATGTAATATATACGTGTTTCTCGTTTCTCGTTTTGTTTATATAGATTAGACCGTTGGTTTTCCCGTTTGAATGGTTTTACACTAGTTATTTTGGGGCCCTTTATAGCTTGTTGTTCGGTGTGAGCCAAGGCTCCGTGTTGAAGGCCGTACTTAAACCTATAATGGTTTAATTTTTGAATTGTTGTTTGGATGGAGAGTTGTCTCATTGGCACTCACACCACATCTTCCTATATCTATAACAATTACACTCTGCATATTAACTGTAAGAGTTCGGGAATTCAGTGAAGGATAATGAACAATAGTACTCGACTCTCTACTGATGAACATCACATCATCTAAAATTAGCTAGAATCGGTCATGAGAATGGGTATAAACATTAACTTATCATCATGGTTATTAAATACATATATGTTTGTTCTATTCCAACCAAAAAAAATTCAATAAAATAGAGAATTAAACCTGTTGCTAGATGATAATTTTAAATCTAATATGAGCCTCAATGTTATAAGTGTCACAAAATTATAATACATGTTAAAATAAATTTACAACATGAATTAATAGTTTTTTTAGGTTTTATATAAACTAGTGTTGTCAAATCGTACACTTTTGCGTAACCGGTTACTCGGATAATCGTTCGACCGATTAACCGGTTAATCGGTAGTTTTAGTTGTCGTATGAAAGCCTTATCAATAGTACCCTACATGTACAAATAGTTATAAGATGTGGTATGGGTGTTAATTTGACAACATTTTCATCCAAGTCATAATATTACGATTAAAGAATTGAAGTTTGTCCTTTGGCGTAATAAGGCTTGTCTGTGAGGATTCCTGGAGAAATTTGACTTTTTATAAACAGATACACCGTATCAACTATAGCATTTGTACC
The DNA here is from genome assembly GCF_036588685.1 of Mytilus trossulus. NCBI lineage: Eukaryota > Metazoa > Mollusca > Bivalvia > Mytilida > Mytilidae > Mytilus > Mytilus trossulus. The sequence continues at coordinate 5,098,069 of NC_086382.1, forward strand.
AACTTCAGATATAAAAAAAATACATCTTGATCTCGTACAATTGAATTTGCCTGAAACCGAACAATGTTTAATTTTCTGTTTCTTTACTTTGTTTGCTTGTTTCTTTAAGCATGTTACTGTTACTATCACGTATACATTGAGAACATTCACATTGGGTTGCATTTCACAACTTTTGAGTTAGCATTTCGTTTAAAGAAAGACTAAACATTGCACTCCGGAAGTTACACATTTAGTTGTTAGTTTACACAATATAAGACCAAAAACGGAATAATCATCTAATTAGTAAAATTTAATCGCATCTCTGATTTAAAGTTATTGTTAAACAAACATGCTTACCAATCATGTTTCTTTAAGGTCCTACCCCGAGCTCTAATTAATTTTATGTATTTAGGATTAACAATAGCAATCAATATACTGGACAATTGATCTGTCAAATTAAAAACCACAACTAAATTTTTAAATAAAACATAACTTCTTAATGGTTTTGATGCAAAGTTATATGAAAACTATCAAATTGAAAAAAGTCCGGTTAACCGGTTAGCGTTTTTGATATTCGGTATTCGGTCGTTCGACCGGTTAACCGGTTAACCGGTTAACTGTTGACATCACTAATATAAACATCTAATGAGGAACCTCGATTGGTCTTAACTCTTTATCATCACTTCCATAGATGAACCTTAAACATATTTTTATCTTTAAAGAAGAAGAAGAAGAAGAAGAAGAAGAAGAAGATGGAAGTGTTAAACGACCTTGACTGGCTTTACAGCCTTCGCACGATCGACTCGGTGCCCGAAGTCGGTTGGTGAGCTTTAACATATTTTCTGCGTTGGGTCAGGAACAGGTGAAAATGCCATAGGTAGGCCGCCATCTTGGTTTTGGTGAGTTGTTTTTCTTTTGTTGACTATTTTGATCTTTACTTCACCATGTTCACATCGGCTGCTTTCAGGGCCATATTGGTCAGCTTGGCAGCCCGCTACCCTCGATGAAGGAGTACAGGTAGATGAGTCGTGGACGTAGTATTAAAGATGACAGGAAACATTAATAGGACCAAAGTCGCCAGACAGTGAAATGAAGGTCCATTATCTAACACATAGGATACATAGGATACAGCCCTCGGTCGTCAATCGGCATAACAAGCCCCCATCTACAATGGGTTTTGGAGTACATGTTGACGCGTGAATATACGCACAATAACAAACGTTTACTGTACAGCGTTGGATTGGTTTCTGTCATCTTAAGTATTATTATGTTGATCAATCTAAAAGTAACCCTCATCGATCGCGAAGATAGCGGGTAAAGAAGAACTGATCCAGCACCTCCGTACAGCTGTAATGACTGAGACGTGACTGTGTAATGATTGAAATTTTAATTTGTACAACAAATGGAAGTTTTTAAAGACCTTGACTGGCTATACAGCTCTTGCACTGTCGATAATATTAATTTGTAGAATGTCTTTCTCCATCTTGCATTTTGAAAACCCAGAAAAAACAATTGGTCTAGATCTGTAATAAAATGTGCAAATTTTGAGAAAAGTTGGTAATTCATGTATATAAGAATTTTCATTTCAATATAGAAAATGACATATGGTTGTATTTTACAAAAGAAAAAGAATGCTTTTGTTTGATTCAATGTTTTCCACTTGACCATATAAGGGGATGCAACTCAAATGTAAGAGCAGATAATTCAGATAAAGTTACTTTAACAATAAAATATGTTAGAAATTAACCTATTTTTTCTGTAGCAAAAAAAAATGGTGCCGTGACCCCATTAAAAATGTTATGGTGTAGTTTTCATTTTAAAGCAGAAAATTGGGTTTTCCATGCCTAATCTGTACAAAATCTGTCAACTTTGCCAACCTGTAGCGTGAAAATAAGCTTCATGACCCATTATTATTATTTTTTTAAAGAATGATTTAAACTAAGTTTTGGCAGGCAGATATATATTGTTAGGTATACTGTTCTCAGGTTTTTGTAAATTATTAAAAAAAAATATATGGATTATAACTTTGAAACCCCATCTACTATAAGGCCGTTTGTTTTCTCGTGTGAATTTTTGTGTCTTTAGAATTAATTTTTCTAATGAACTATGTAAGGGGAGCTAAATCTTAAAGAACACAATTTATACTGGACATATAGGAACATTTTCATTTATAACTTGTAGCAAGAAAACATTTTCGATGACACCATTTTATTTTCTTCAAAAAACATAATATAACCTACTTCTCATATTTAATTTGAAAATTCTGTTTCATAGATTTCTTTCTATCCACATATATGTGCTTTTTCATGAACAATCAAAGGAAATTTTGGCCATTTTGAACGACTCATACCTTTAAAAATGGGAGGTAACCCATACTTTAAATCATTTATTTGAAAAAAAGCATAGAAAACTTCATTTTAACAAAATATAAAAATATTTTCTGCTTTGGGTCAGGAACAGGTGAAGATGCCATAGGTAGGCCGCCATCTCGGTTTTGGTGAGTTTTTTTCTTTTGTTGACTATTTTGATCTTTACTTCACCATGTTCACATCGGCTGCTTTCAGGGCCATATTGGTCAGCTTGGCAGCCTGCTACCCTCGACGAAGGAGTACTGGTAGATGAGTCGTGGACGTAGTATTAAAGATGACAGGAAGCATTATCAGGACCAAAGTCGTGAGACAGTGAAATGAAGGTCCATTATCTAACACATTGGATACAGCTCTCGGACGTCAATCGGCATAACACGGTAAACACAGTGAACGTTCAAGAAACGTTAAAACGTCACAAACGCATCATCCAGTCAATATTTCCGTTTAAAACCAGCATCAACGATTAAAACAGTGAAAATGTAAGCGTTGATGCATCATCATGTCAAATGTCAAAGCAAATTTCGAACAACAAAAGTTCTTTTCCATTCTGATTAGTCAGAACGAGATATTTTCCATCTTTGCTCACGTCAATGTATCTTGGATCTAAAATTTTGTCTTTTTCCCCAAGCAATACTTGGTGGTTTAAACCATCCTCTGAAATGTGTACAATATTGTTTGAATTGTGTCCTGTTACATAAATGTTACCAGATATGTTGTCGCTAGTAATTCCACGTGCACCATTCAGGTCACGATGGGAAAATCGAAATTGTTCTGCCCCGTTTTCATGTTTTTTAACGATTGATGAATTGTCTGAAACGTACAGTATGTCTTTATTATCGCAATGAATATATGTATCTACATCAATTCCTTCTATAATTTCGCAAAGAGCAATCCCAAAAGTATCATAAATGGTAATAGTGTTTAAGTCGGCTGCAATTAATTTGTCCTTACAAATGTAAATGCTTTGTAGGTCTGCCTTAATAGGAATGATTCGAGTTTGATAAGTGTCGGTAGAGTCGATATGGATGAAATGTATCTGGCTTTTACCATTGTTCAGAACTGCTATTTCATTGGTTCCTGATTCTGTAATGTCGTATGGTAAGAAAGACAGTTTGGTTGTTCTCACTTTGTTACCCTTTAGATCAAAGATTTCCAAAGTGTTCTCATTGCAACATGATGCTATTATGTTGTCTGTCGTAAAGCAAGCTTCATAATGAAGTTCCTTTAAATTTGTTATGGATTTAATCAACTTCAAACAAACAGGAAACCGCTTGTATGCCAAGTTCATTTTACGGTTTGTTGTTTCCACATTGGTTACACGACAGGCCCCATCAATTATTTTAAAACTTTCGTCTAAAGAGGGATCGATGTTGACGTCTACATTAACATAGTGATCAAACGATTGATCTTCGAAATGTTTCTTATGTTCCAGTAATCTCCCCTTTAATTTTCCAGTCTCAATCATAACCTGGGCATCTGATGCCTTTTCAATGCATGCTTCCAGTAACTTTATTTCGTTGTCAAGTTGTTTCTTAACATTTTCAAAAATCGTGTTTCTTTCCTCTAACCTTTCTTTTTCATTGTCAAGTTCTTTCGTCAACTCCATTTTAAGTCTATCAATGATCTTTTTCACTTTTTGTTCCAAAGATTCTTTAAGTCTTGCTACTTTCATGAAAGCGTCTTTACTCTGAGAATTCAGTGTTTTAATCCCATCACTTGTATTTGAAAGGATATTGTTTACATCGCCTGCCATTAATGTCATTACTTTTTGTAAATTTTTAACAGTATTTGAGTCCCGGTATATATGTGCTGCATCCTCAATTGTGCAGACATTTTCGCATTTTCGATGTTCGACGGAAACACACACGGAACAACAAGGTATTTGATGATCTGAACAATACAATTTAAGTTTCTCATTTTTATGTTTTGAACAACTGCTTTGAAATTTAACAGGAAATTGAAAGGCACTTTCAAATTTCTCTATTGGAATAACTTCGTGGTTTTCAAATATTTTATGATGTTTGTGATAACGATTACAAGTTTGACAAAGAGTGTCCGAATAGTCGATACAAGCATAATTTGCTACAGATTTCTCGCCCATTCTGTCACAAGATGTGCAAACTTTTCCGGCATGTTTCAGCTTGCCACTATCAATAAGACTTATTAAAAGAAAATTATCTGGCAAGCGGTTTGCCCATTCATTTGCCTTAATTTCTGAATCAGGAATCTGCACCACCGACCTACATATAGGACATTCAGCACTTTGATTGTTGACACCTTTTTCAAACGAGGAAGTAATATAAGCCTCAATACACTTCTCACAGAACGTATGTAAACACGGTAAATATTTCGGTTTCGTTAATATTTCTAAACAAATCGGACATATCGTTATATCCATTACATCCTCCTTTGAAGATGCCATTTGAATATTTATTTGGTGTGTTCCAAACCTGTACCAATTGTCTAATAGATAAGACTTTATCCTGTAGATGACAGATATGTTATCGAGACTCAGATAACAAATCAAACTAACATTCAAAACAGTGACGGGTATACCCGGTAAACAGGTGAACTGGTTCATTCCCTCCACCATTTGAGCAATGACTAATGGTATCATTAGGTTTCTAATTGATTATATATTTTAGCAGAAAAATCCATATTATACAATGTATACTTTTTTTGGTGAATGTTAATATATGTAACGAAAGCTGACTCTGACTGAGTTTTGCTTTCAAAATCTTGGTCTATAATATAAACAATTACCTATAAGATTTTATCTGTTGACGTATAAAATACTTGATAAAGAAAGTATAAATAGTCTTACAGCGTTTCAACTTTAAGGTTGCTGGGGGTCTTAATTAAAGTGGGGGATCTATAATTCATTAAATCTTTTAATAATTTGTTCAAATATAGTCTTATCATTTTAATTTCAAAAATATAATAAAAATTATCGGTCACCGGACCATTTTCGAGCTACAGGTTTTGTAAATATGTAAAGAATATGCATGGAAAATCCAATTCTATATGATAAAAAGAAAAAAAGAAAACTACACCATAGAATTTTAAGGTAGAATGTGAGAAGATAGCTCTTATACCATGCTTTTTTTTTACAGTCTTAAGTATGGTAAAACACATAATTACCTACATTAACAAGAAAAGTCTTATATGCCACAGCTGGTGGACGTTCCGTACCCGATGGTATCACCAGCCCAGTAGTCAACATTTCGGTGTTGACATGAATATCAATAACGTGATCATTTTAAAAAACCAAAACTTTGAATTTTTTTGAAAAACCAAGGATTTTCTTTTCCCAGGCATAGATTACCTTAGTCGTATTTGGCACAACTTTTTGGAATTTTGGATACTCAATGCTCTTCCAACTTTGTACTTGTTTGGCTTTATAAATATTTTAATATGAGCGTCACTGGTGAGTGTTATATAGACGAAACGCGCGTCTGGCGTACTAAATTAAAATCCTGATACCTTTGATAACTATTTACACCACTGGGTCGATGCCACTGCTGGTGGTCCCCGAGGGTATCACCAGCACAGTAGTCAACATTTCGGTATTGACATGAATATCAAAAATGTGGTCATTTTTATAAATTTCCTGTTAACAAAACTTTGAATTTTTTGAAAAACTAAGGATTTTCTTATCCCAGGCATAGATTACCTTAGCCGTATTTGGCACAACTTTTTGGAATTTTGGATCCTCAATGCTCTTTCAACTTTGAACTTGTTTGGATTCATAAATATTTTGATATTAGCGACGTCACTGATGAGTCTTATGTAGACGAAACGCGCGTCTGGCGTACTAAATTATAATCCTGGTACCTTTGATAACTACTAGAACTATTCATTTGCACGTGAATAATTCATCAGTGATGTTTCTTATATGATATTGACAAAATTTGCTGCTAAAAGCAATTATTATTTTACAATGTCAATTTCATTAACAGGGCGCTAGCTGTCAAAATCTTGTTCACCGATTTCACTCAAATTATCATATCCCTGTATCGTTTCCTTGTATATTTGCATGCCCATGAGTCCATAGGATGCAAATTTCGAATCTCGAATCACATACATATATGATTTTGGTGTCCAATTTAATGTTAGTAGTCCTACTGCACTTTGACTGTCAGAAAAGATCTTTTAAAAGTGTTGTAATGGTATTATACAGTCGTTCCAGTATACAGAATCCCAGTACCACAACCATTGCTACCAACTCTGCCAGCAAGATTGGTCCTCTTTTTGTGACAGATCTGTGTAGTCTTATAGCTGGTCTTGAGTTAAACTGGTCCGCCGTTCCATCTATAGCTTTGCACCGAAGGTCAGTGTAGCGATAAGTGAACACAACAGGGGTCCAGTTTAGTCTTGAGTCCTCTATAGATGTATAAATAATAATAAGAAGAAGGATGGTTTATTTCCAATTAAAGGGTCCCACAAAGAGCTTTCATCAAAGTACATACCAGTACATTTGATTAGACATAAACTACAGACATATAAGAAAACAACATCGTTTAATACTATTAAATTAAAAAATGCTATAAAAGGCCAGGACAGAACCAGATACATGTTGTACAATCAACACCTTTAAAAGAGGGACGAAAGATACCAAAGAACAGTCAAAATCATAAACTTAAACAAACTAACAACGCCATGGCTAAAAATGAAATAGACAAACAAACAAACAATAGTACACATGACACAACATAGGAAACTAAAGAATAAACAACACGAACCCCACCAAAAACTAAGGGTGACCTCAGGTGCTCCGGAAGGGTAGGCAGATCCTGCTCCACATGTGGCACCCGTCATGTTGCTTATGTGATAACAAATCCGATAAAACATACTTTCCAAAACATTTATACACATTTAAATTTTCTTGTGTAAACGAATGCACCAGCTCCGCATGGTCCTGGGTTTCCCATGCATGACCCAACAGTGAATGCATTTGCCTGGTCATTTGCTGTATTTCCTATTAGTATTAGCTCTGTCATGATTCTTTGCATATTTGTTTTGGTTCTGGGGTTCGTGATTTTGGGCTTCCATGTATGTTCCAATATGAAAGTGTTATCTTTGTCATTGATGTTTCTCCTAATCTGTATGTAAATTCTGGATCGATTTATTTGATGTTGATGCCAGTTTCTTTCACCATTTCAACTGAAATTAGTGTTTTGCCAATATTGGTACGGGTGTTATATGGATTTCATGACCTATTTCTCAGTCTTGATAATTTATCAGTTGTTGTTTAATTTGTTCCTTAATGGACTTTGATTGGATTTTAGATATTTCCCTGATAGCAATTTCTTCAATTCTCAGATCTATTGTTAGGATTGCAGCCTTATTTTCTAATGCTTCTCGGCTTGCTGTTGACGGCATATCTAGACACAGCGTGAGCACTTTCTTTGGTACCTTGTCAACTTTTTGTTCAGCAACCTGCCATTCTGGGCAGCTGTATTCCACAATAGATATTATTAGACAGAAGTACAATTGTAACAGTTTCTGCGTCTTTATCTTACCGGTTTGTCTTACTTCTCTTAGCAGTTACATTTCTACATGATCTTTTTTTTTACTGTTTCCAGGTGTTTTTCAAACGTCATTAATTTTTCTCGTCCAGAGTAACTTTGTGTTTTGGTTATAATTTAGGTCTTTTCCATTTAATTTGATGGAAGGCAACAGTAAACACGGTATTAAAATATAACATGATAAAATTGAGAATGGAAATGGGAACGTGTCAAAGAGACAACAACCCAACGATCTAACAGACAACAGCATATGCAGCGAGAAATTCCCGAAACCGGAGTCGTCCTTCAGCTGGTCCCTAAATAAAGATATATACTGGTTCAGTGATAATGAACGCCATACTCCAAATTATACACAAGAAACTAAAGTTAAAAATAATACAATACTAACAAAGGCCAGAAGTTCCTGACTTGGAACAGGCGCAAAAAAACCCTCCCCCATACCTCTAGCCAATGTAGAAAAGTAAACGCATAACAATACGCACATTAAAATTCAGTTCAAGAGAAGTCCGAGTCTGATGTCTAAAAATTTAACAAAAGAAACTAATTAAAATGACAAGATGAGTCTTTTAAATAATAATCATGGTACCTTTGATAACTACCAAAACTATTCATTTGCACGTTAATAATTCATCAGTGATGTTTCTTATATGATATTGACAAAATTGGCTGCTAAAAGCAAATTATTCTCAGATCTGCAGTGACATCACAACATGTAACTGGCCAATCAATGATAGCATTTGTGTACACAATGTTGAGAGGTGATGCAGATAAGAATCCTCTAGATTTTCCATAGACTTTCATGCACATTAATTCAATTGATATATGTCGTTACCAGTTGAATATATTAATTTTACCCTTTTAATATTGTTAAAGACACTATAAAATGTCTACATTTTGATTTTTAACATACTATACCCTCTGGTTAAAAAATCATCAGCAATATAAATAATCAGTAATCACCTTCAAATAGATAACAAAAAATCTAGAGGATTCCTGATGGCATCACCCCCTGAAAAATGTAAATGCTAGGAAATATGTCCGGATCTGAGAAATTCAACTATGTCAATTTCATAAATGGGGCGCTAGCTGTCAAATTCTTGTTGACCGATTTTACTCAAATGATCATATCTGATTTATAACAATGTAAAGCATTTATCCAAAATATTTTTAAGACTCAAATAAACAGTGTTCAGGTCGTGAGCTTGATAATATGTAGCTTTGTTTCGTGAGTATTTTAGTCTAATTAACTATCAAGTTGACCCCCCAAACATCTATGAAGACCATTTATGTGATATAGATATATATATTAAGCAACTCGTGCAATAAGATTTTTCATGGTCGGTTTAATTTCGTATGTATTAATTTAATTATTCAAAATATATGTTTATCATCACATTTTCCTGTATAAGAATGTTTTTTTGTGGATCAAATCAGTCAATCAAGTGATTTACCTTTGTTTAGCTTTCAATGTTGACATTCTTTTCCTTTAAATACCCGTACACGGACAGTTCATGCCTTATCCATATCTAGCTAAGTGGTTAAATTGAAGTTGACATGAATACTTGCAAGTGAATAATTCGTCATCAATGATATGTAGCTTATTTTGACAAAATTGAACCAAACTGGCTGCTGAAAGTGAATATTTCAGTTTCATTTATCTCTTTTAATTTGGTTAAAGGTCAAGTGACAGTAAATGGGCTATGTCACAGATTTCAGTAAAATTTTGCATACAACTCTGGCTCGATGAACTTCAACTAAAAATCGAAATAATGATGCATTTATCTCATTTATCATTTAAATCATTACTGATTGAATTCTTACAAAATTGGTGAGCATTTGTATAGAAAGCACATAAAATCGTCATAAAACCTTCTAAAATTTGTCTTAAAATCGCAAAATCTCTAATTCTACTCCATAGATTTTTCTTAAAAAACTATATGTTGTTGATACATAAATTACCGTTATAATGATATAAAATAAAGATAGGGTCACCGACTTCGTTTTTACGGTATACATCATTCAATGTTGTGTTCTTTGTGAAAAAATCCTATAAAACGTCAAAATAATCGTAACGTCGCCGTGTTGCCGGCCGTAAAACGTTGATTTTTGACGTTTTTCACTACCAACAAGGTGAAAAAATGATTTTTAGACAACAAACGAAGTCGGTGACCCTATCTTTATTTTGCATCATTATAACGGAATTTTGTGTGTCAACAACATACAGTTTTTAAAGAAAAATCTATGGAGTAGAATAAAAGATATGGCGATTTTAAGACAAATTTTGTATGTTTTTTCGCTGATTTTAAGTGCTTTCTATACAAATATTCACCCATATTAAAAGAAATCAATCTGCAATATTTCAGATAATAAAAGAGATAAATGCATTATTTTTTCGATTGTCAGTTGTAGTTCACCGAGCCAAGATTGTATGCAAAATTTGAGCAAAATAAAATCCCACATTAAAATTTGTTATCTCAAAGTTTCTTGAAAATCATTGTATTCAGATAACTATAATTGTCAATGGTATTCTCAAAGCTGCAAAATTGAATTGTTTTGTGCTATTTGTTCTGTAAAAAAAACAAGAGTAGGGATGATTCCTGTCAATGACTTTTCTGATTTATCTTTCTTATTCATAATAGTAGTAGTGGTCATTATTTTTTTTTATTATATACTAGTAAATACAGATAAATTGTATGTGTAATACAATCATTGGCAAGCTTGCTGCATCAGCCACCCGTGATGATATCAATATCAGCATGGTTGCAAAAGCTTTATGACACCCTTAATATGTATGATGTCACGTCATCGATTAAAGGCACTGTTGCAAAGGCTTTATCAAAACCCTAATCTGTATGACGTCATGTCAAACCTATAATCTGTATGACGTCATGTCAAACCTATAATCTGTATGACATCATTTCAAACCTCCTTATCTGTATGACGTCATTTCACATAAAAAAACATCTACTTGAGGTATATGTATATAATAAAGTGTATATGATATGGCTTTTTCAATATCACACACCGTATCAACCCTCAACAAATATAATCCCTCGAGCAGAGCTCTTGGGATTATATTGGTGTCTCGGGTTGATACGGATGCGATATTGAAAACGCCATATGATATTCTCTATGTATCACTTTCCGTAAGAGTAAGGTTCAAGTCATTGTTGGATATTCAGATTTTTTCTTTTTTGATACTTTTTCTGAAGTCAAAATCAATACTTACAATCTCAGAAATTTTTTCAAATGAACAATGGTCAACAGGTCAGGGTTGGTATCCAAACAAAGTAAACAACTAAATATTGTTGTTTTAATTTTATTGCATATTCAAATAAAAACAAACTCAATTGTACATAAAATGCTTGACTCATAATGCAATATGTCATCACAAATGTAAAAGTAATAAAACAACCAAAGCTTCTCAGAAGCTTTTGAAATTTCAGATGAGGTATGCATTTACCGTTTTATTTACAATTTTCCACAAAAATGTATACTGTATACATTTATTACAAATAAAACTTCTCAAATGTTGCTGATTTTTTTTCAAAATAAATTTGCTTATGTGTCAAACTTTGAGTAGATAATTAGGACCTGAGATGATATATCTACCTTTTTTAATTGTATCAGCTGTTTATAGTTTTTTTTCAGTTTAATCTCAGCAGAATTGACAATTTGACGAAGTAAATATATCAACAAAACATTAATAACTCATTAAATAAAACTAATTCAGTGGAACCATTCCTGTTTTATGCCATTCAGATTAAAAAAAAAAAATTAAAACAATATGACAAAAGGACGAAAGACTTTTTTTTTTTTACCCTCTTGACCAAATATCTTAAAAATTTTGTTTTTTTAAAATTAGTTATGTCATTTTAAATGTAGACACTATTACAACTGGAAAAAAAAGTACACTGGAAAATAAGAAATTATTTGTTTGATTGAGATTCTAATAAGATATTTATGGTTTATGCTTGGTCTGACCTGAGATGCTGTGTTTCTCAGTCAGTTAACTACTAACTTTCAAGGATTCAAGGCAGGGCTTCCAAAAATTTTCTGAGCCAGCCGGACATTTTATATCTCATCCGAATTTTAATTCCTAAAACAAAGTCACAAAAGGCAATCATGGTAATCAGATGGCCTTCCCAATGATTGACATTAAATTAAAATCGATATTAAACTTTACTTTGATATGAATTTGATGTTCTGACATAAACTGTTAAAATTGGCATTGCATCATTCAAATTCTGCACATCAGCGTGCTCATATCTGCATTAGACTCTTTATTTGTGGAAAATGAAGTTGTCTAGAACTTTATTTTCGTTTTTAAAGTCACATTTTTCAAAACCGGATGTTGACTTGATAATGGTAAAACATGGACCATAAACGGATACGTAAAATCCGTGCACGTTAACATAGAACTACTGAGAGAAGAAGCTCTTTCCACGTTATTTCTTCAACAAAATACTTGAAATGAACGTTGGATACAGGTATCATTGATACTTTTAGCATTTTTTAAGAAATGTAGGATGCATAATTGAATTTCCTACCTGTGCACATGCGCACACGTGTTCTTGTTCATACAACGTAGTGCTGACGATTTTTCATTTAAAACCTTTTTAAATGATTTATCAAATCATGTTTATAAATGTATTTATTATATATTTTAAATCAATAAGATACAAGCTGCTGAAATGTACGAAAATAATTGGGAATGGACCGATTAATTTATACGATGTCCGGTAAAAAATAGTTTACCTGTCACCTGAACAGGTAGTTTTCAGCTGTCCAACGACTAATTAGCCTTGATTAAAATTAGAAAGTATTGAAGTAGGGGTTGTTTTGATAGTAATTAATCATCATGTCACTTTTATGACCGGAAATGTATGGCTGTTAAAGGTAAAATGTTGGGTCAAAAAGATCGTGAATTATATGTTAAAATGACCGAAAAAGCCTTTGAAACTAAAAAGTAGATGTCTGTTTCATGCTTTGCCCAGCCGGTCTTTTACCGGACATTATACAAATGACCAGCATATATGACCGTTTTGGAAGCCTTGATTCAAGGTCTATCTCAGTCTTAAAACACTTTTGTTACAAGTATATTTATTTTCTTTATTTTTTTAATTTTTGTTAGTTCTTTTAAAATATCGTTTGATTGTATCACAAATTATTAGGGGTGCAGAGTCTAATCATTAAAAACTCTATTAAAATAACTTTCTCCTATACTTACATTGTATGTCCAGATATTTACTTATCTATTTTGCCGATCATTAAACAAACATTTCATGAATGACGTTTTTTTTAGTAGTTAGACTATCTCTTATAAACATACAACACTTGAATTTTTGTGATATGTATAAAAGATCATTGCACCCCTACAAAATCTAATCTTAAATAATATAAATAACACTAATTGACAAATAATTGAGTATGGTCTATAGGAACTGTTATCGTGAAGCCACCATTGTTAAAGGATCACATGTTCTGACTTTAAAATCTGCTTCTGGCTGTACATATATATGATCATACATGTCCTCAAGTGGGGGACCAGTATCAGCTATAGCTTGCTTCTCTGATTCAGTTACTTCTTTTCTAACGTCTTGATCTATTTTCTGTAAAATAAAATCTCAGTGGTAAAAAAGGATCTGAATATGGGTTATGTTTTTATTTAAAATTAGGCCGCTTGTTTTCTCGTTTGAATGTTTCACATTGTTTTATCAGGACTTCTTATAGCTGAATATGCAATATGAGCTGTGCTCATTGTTGAAGGCTGTACAGTGACCTATAGTTGTTAATGTCTGTGTCATTTTGGTCCCTTGTGGACATTTGTCTTATTGGCAATCATACCACATCTTCTTTCTTATATATAACAGTATTTCCTCTTTTGTTATTTAACTGAATTTTGTCTCAGAATGAATTTGATCTGTCTCCATCAAGCAACAATCACTTTTTAAATATGACGTGAAATCTTTCAAATTGCGATGTCAAATTTTACGGGAACTTGTGTGATTTAATGTAATAGAGAACAAATTTGCATACAGGTGTAAATACATCTATTTCTGTATTCTCTGAATTTTAAGGCAATTCTTTCAATTCTTTATACTTCTTTAGAAATCTTATTGAGAATTTAGTCTCATCTTCTTGCAAGAGTTTTCACATACCCAATAATTATATACATAATGAAATCAAACAGTAAACAATGTAAATATTATACCATTTTCTTGGTCTTGAATAAATCCCTAACTTTAAGGATCAAAGCAGGAATTGCAAATCTTCAACAAACACACCTTTATTTCTTTAGTTTTATTCATAATTGATCTTCTATGGATGACCTGATTTCAAATTGGGAAATTTGTTCTCAAATTTTAATTTTATGATAGAATAATACTTACGTAATTGGAAATTACATTAGGATTATCTCCCCCTAATTAGTATTCACACCGCCGATCGCGCTTTAAAATATCAATAAAGCGCTCAGGTATATCGACTCCCACCACGCATGCGTGATTCCCCAGTCTCTCTCGGCGAAAAGTGTTCACCAAAAAAGATTCAAAAGGGGAGGTGGGTGGGAGCCAATTACGTAAGTATTATTCTATCATAAAATTAAAATTTGAGAACAAATTTCCCAATTTTATATTAATTCATAATACTTACGTAATTGGAAATTACATTAGGAGATTTCTAAGCTATCCACAGCTGAAGAATCTTTCTGTACTTTGTATACTGTATTTTCTTCACATCAGTTCAGATATAAATAACACAACACTATACAGTTAAAATTTTTTCTTCCATTTTCTATAAATTTTTCTCCTTTTTTTTTTCTTTTTTCAGAATTTTCTTCCATATATATACAAAATTCTTATTTACACAGAATTTAAAACTTCAACATCTATGTGACGTAAATAAAAACGAGTAAAGGTTGATTCCTTTGTCCAGTCTGCTGTGTCCATAATAGACTTCACAGATGCGCCGTTAAAAAGTGCCCAAGATGGGCCCAAGGCTCTTGTAGAATGAGCACGAAATTTTTTGTCTTTTTCATTGTAAGCACATTTAATTGCATTAACAATCCAAGACGAAATAGTCTGTGATGTAACCGGTTTATGCGGTTCAATAAAAGATAAAAACAACTTGATCTCAAACTCACTGTCAGAATTTCTAAAAGGTGCAGTTTTCTTCAAATAATAATAAATAGACCGCTTCGGATCTAATAATTTATCTGATTGATAAGACGGAATAAAAATCTTGCTGCCAAAATGTTTTGGTCTATCCTGTTTTGATAGTCCATGACGAACAAAAGTTACCCCTTTCTTCTGCACAACAATCGACTCTTCTCCAATACACAAAGATTGTAAGTCACTGCATCTCCTGAAAGAAGTAATTGCAATTAAGAATGCAGTTTTCCAAGAAATAAACTTCAAATGAGCATGTTTCATTGGTTCAAAAGGTGCTTGTTTTAATTTTTTTAAAACTAAGGGTAAGTCCCATTCAGGTAAAAGCACTACTTTTGGAGGTCTCGAGTTAAAAACACCCTTTATAAGACGAGTTATATAAGGATGTTGTCCTACTGGAATTTTCCCAATTGGAGCTAGGAATGAGGATAACATAGATCTATAACCAGCTATGGTTCTATACTGAAGACCTTCTGAGAATAAAAATGTCAAAAACTCAGCCGCCTCCGTCAAAGAGGCACTATAGGGATCAATTTCCCGTCTACTACACCAGCTATTGAATTTTCGAAATTTGACAGAGTAATCTTTTTGAGTCCCAGAGCGCCATGAGGCTCTGAGTAATTTTCTAGTTTCTTTAGAAAAACCTTTCTCTTTAAACTGTTTGTCGATAAAAACCATGCAGTCAGATTGAATACTGCTGGATTTGGATGAAATATGTTTGTTTTTGGCTGGTGTAATAGATCCTCCCTGACTGGCAGGCTCCTTGGATAATCTATTATGTACTTCAGAAGATTTGTGTACCAATGTCTGCGCGGCCAATGTGGGGCTATTAGAATTAACTGACAATTGTACTTTGTCATGTGTTGTAGTATTTTTGGTATTAGACAAATTGGAGGGTAAGCATATGCATACATGTTGTTCCAAGGAATTGTTAGAGCATCTATTGCATAAGCCTGAGGGTCTGGGTTCCAGGAGCAATAGATCTGTGTTTGTCGATTTTTCGCAGAGGCGAAAAGATCTATGTGAGGTGTCTCCCAAATCTGAAACATTGCATGAGTTATCTCTTTGTTTAATGACCATTCCGTTGGTTGAATTTTTACCCTGCTTAAATGGTCTGCTAGAATGTTCTTTTTTCCTGCAATGTGTGCAGCTTTCAGAAAAATTTGATTTTCTAGCGCTAATTGCCAAAGTTTCCAAGTTCTCATACA
The DNA here is from genome assembly GCF_036588685.1 of Mytilus trossulus. Classification (NCBI taxonomy): domain Eukaryota; kingdom Metazoa; phylum Mollusca; class Bivalvia; order Mytilida; family Mytilidae; genus Mytilus; species Mytilus trossulus. Next base: position 5,114,322 of record NC_086382.1, read on the forward strand.
TAGCTGGGGAGAACGAGTACCTCCTTGTTTGTTTATGTAACGAACAACGGTTGAATTGTCTGACCGAATAAGAACATTTTTGTTTATCAATTTTGGTAGAAAATGTTTTACAGTTAGAAAAACTGCCTCCATTTCTAAAGAATTTATGTGGAGAAGTTTTTCTTCTACTGACCATGTACCCTGAACTATGAGACTGTTGTTGATGTGACCTCCGTACCCTGAATTTGATGCGTCTGTTGTTACTGTTATTGACGTTTCCCAAGGTGTTATTGATCTGCCTATGACCAAATTTTCTATTTTTAACCACCATCTGAGGTGACCTTTTAGATGTTTCGAAAAAGGAATTTTTATTCCTAGATTTTGACAAACTGGTTTCCAATGATAAAGGAGGTGTAACTGAATTGGTCTCATAAAGAGTCTTGCATTTGGAATTAATTCTATGCATGAAGCCATAATACCTAATAATTGTAGAAAATCTCTTGCTGTTGCTTGATTTTGCTTGTTTAAGATAAGTTCTACTGCAGAAAGGAGTTTTGACACCCTTTCTGATGTAGGACGAACCATTCCCTCTTTTAGAGAAAACAGTGCTCCTATGTATGTTATTGATTGTGTTGGAATTAGGCTTGACTTTTCTAGATTTACTACAAATCCTAAATTTGTTAGGAGTTTTAGCGTTTTCTCTCGATCTGAAATCAGCATTTTTTTGGTCTGATTTAGCAAAAACCAATCGTCTAGATAAGTTGCTAGACGAATATTTTGGGCTCGTAAATGAGCTGCCACTACAGAACACACTTTTGTGAAAATTCGTGGTGCTGATGTTGGACCGAAGCACAGCACCAGAAATTGGTAACACTGATTGTTGACACAAAATCTTAGATACTTTTTGTGTGTTTCGTGAATTGGTATGTGGAAATAAGCATCTTTCAGATCGAGAGAAATTGCCCAATCTCCTTTTTGTACTAAGTTTAAGACACTGTTTAGAGAATCCATTTTGAAGTGTTTTTTCTGAAGACACTTGTTTAGAGGTTTTAAATTTATGACAGGTCTCAAATCGCCTGTCTTTTTTGGTACTAGAAAAAACGTACTGTAAAAACCGTAGTTTTTTTCTTTTACAGGTACATTTTCTATAGCGTTTTTTCCAAAAAGTTGATCTATTTCTGTTAACAGAATAGGTAAATCTTTCGCAGGAACATTTGTTTTCTTTATTCCTGTTTGTGGGATTTTCCCCGAAAATTCCAATTTGTAACCCTCTTTTATTATTTTTAAAACCCAACTGTCGTTTGTTATTTTTGCCCAATTTTGCCAAAAAAATTTTAAACGACCTCCTACAGGTATCTCTGGATTCTGACATAAAATATTTACCTGCTTTTTGTAGTCATTTAGATCTACCATTGCCACGAAAAGAACCTTTCTTTTCACCATCAGCCTCTTTTCTACCAGAACCAAAGCGTCTGAAATTAGGTTTAAATCCACCTTTGTTTTCACTAGGTTTAGCTGCTACCTTAGGAATGCGAAAATTGGAAAAGTCATTTTTAGCTACTTTAGGACCATTAGTGTCTTGGCTAGTATGAATGATAGCACTCTTCCTTTTAAAACTTGAAGTTGAGGTAGCTGATTTACGAGTTAACTCTGGTAGTAAATCTTTGATTTGTTTGTTTGTCTCAGAACGATTTTTCAGTTTCTCTTCAAAATCTTTCCCAAGAACACCATCACTTGACAATTTAAGAGATAAAAACTTATCATTAAGCTCTGTTATGTCCTCTAGACCTGTATCTAACAAAGTGGCTTTCCTACGGATCAGATGATGAAATGCACCTGTTCTAGCTGTTTGATCCATAGATTTCACTGACATGGCAAAAATATCTTTGACCATTTGTACAAGTAAATCAATATTTGGTTCAGAATCATTTAGTTTTTCCATTAATGAACCTAAGGCTTGTTGCATGTATGCCGTAATAATCAAACCCATTCTAGCTGCTGACTGACCTTTGAAAGCCATATTTTCAAAAATTTTCTCAGGTTTAGAAAAAAGTTTATTATGAGCTTTACCAGCATTAGGACCATGTCGTTTACACAGTAAAGTTTGAGTAATGTCATCTAGTTTTGGTAAGTTAAGAATATCAGCTGATTTATCACTCACTGGAAAACTAGCCCTATATTCCTCTTTATAAGTTGACAATAATAAAGGATTATCACAGTGCCATGATTGATTCAAAATATTAATCTGACTTTGATCCAGAACAATACCAGCTTCAGATTTGTCTGGTTTAGTTTTGGCATCTTCACCAAAAATGTCACCAAGGATATCTCTACTGACATTTTCAGTATCAAGAGAGTCCTTATCAACTACCGAATATCTCTGAAAACGGTTGTGTGTACTGTTTTTCACAGAAGAATGTTGGGATTCATTATCAGAATCTAAATCTAAATCAAGACCCCTTCTTTCGTCTCTATCCGGTTGAAGGGAAATTGCATCATCAATGTCATTATCATGATTTGCAACACTAGCATGTCTGAGAGAATTTTGCCCACCTGACGTGGCAATGTCCCTCGAGTCCTGAGAAATGTTCTGCCCACCTGAAGTGGCAATTTCTCTGTCCGTTTCTATTTGTCCACCTGAAGTGACAGTTTGTGAAACGAACTTCTCGAAAAGAGGTAGAAAAATGTCCATTCGAGAATTCACCGAATTAACGGTCTCTTTGACACTAGAAATTTCTGCCCTCAATTCATTTTCTATGTTTACAGACAAACCTGTTGTTGACATTGTCTCCGGTTCCTCTGATACTTCTTTAGCACACGTGCTGCTAGCTTTACGAGACTTACTTGTCGTCTTTTTACGACTTCCGGTCTGTTTACCTGACGATTTCTCGTTTTTATTATCAGAGCGAGACGGAGTAGCTTTAGGAGAATTTGCTTCTTCACTTGCCGAATTAATGGCCGTAATGAAAGCTTCTGCCATGTTGACAATGAAAAGCGTCTATCTCAAAAACTTAAAATTAAACTATGAAAATACACGATATATAAATCAAAAAAGTTACATTTCCGAGAGGAAAAAATAAAGCGTGTGAACACTTTTCGCCGAAGAAGAAGACTGGGGAATCACGCATGCGTGGTGGGAGTCGATATACCTGAGCGCTTTATTGATATTTTAAAGCGCGATCGGCGGTGTGAATACTAATTAGGGGGAGATAATCCTAATGTAATTTCCAATTACGTAAGTATTATGAATTAATATAAAATTTAGAACTTACCAAACTTTCTTAAAGACTAAGTTTAGTGGTTGTTGTTGTATCATGTCTGTCATATTTTTATTTTTGTAAATTGTTCTATTATAAATTATTTCATCAGTATCAATATTTTTCATGTCGTGGCCTTTTATAAGAAGCTGTTACAATATCATTTATTCATACCTTCATTTCATCTTCTGTTACCAAATTGGTTTCTAGTAATTTCTGTTTAAAACTTGTGATAGGATCTCTAGTTTGTCTTACTTCCTGTATTTCTTCTCTCGTTCTGTAGCTGTAAACAAAACAAAACTCATTACTGTAAAAGCAGAACTTATTTGTTAATTTCTTGATATTAAAGGAGTATTTAACAAAATTAAATCCAAATACAGTTCTAATAGTTTTAGTGTGTATATTAAACTAAGATCATTGAAAGAGCATTTTGACAAAATCAGATCAGTTGCTAAAACAAGGAAATTAAACCCCAAAGAAATTTATCTTTTTACAACATTCATGTATTATGGTAGTTTCCTTGCCCTATAAATTTGCTAAAAGATCTATTCAAGCATTTGCATACTTTTCCTCTATCCTTATTTTTTTAATTGGGGCATGGTATAAACTATAATCGGGATTTTTTTGTCGAACTTTGATATTATTAAAGTCATAAGAAACCTCAAATTAAAAAAAATTATGCATATGTTTTTTATGACTAAATGGAAAGTTTTCATTACACAACTTATGTACATATGCTTTTTTCTAAGAGAAATTCTTTAATTTGTCCACATTTAGAAGAAGTTTACTTATTTTCAATTGCTTCCTTCCAGGGAGCAATTGGCCAACATATTTTCCGTATGCATAGTGACCTGAGCGTAACCCTCCTCGTACAAATCCAGTGATCGCAATACACATGGATCTGTCATTAAAATAAACAATTATCTGATTATACATGTTAAACAAGTGCTCAATACCCATGCTTTTTGTTATTTATTTACTATAAGGTGACAATCAGTACACTTCGCTTTCAAAACACAGCTTAATGAGCAGCCATATTTGTTAAATCATATCAGACAAAGAGAAAAAAAAATTACGATTAAACTATATATATTCGCGTAAAAAAATATAAATTCGTGCACAGCGGACTAAGTTTATGATATATACATGCATTGGTTCAAGAATTGATAAACATTATTTTTCACCACTCACTTGTTTCATATGACTTTACAATACAAACCTTGTTCCTGGATCACTCATACTGTGGCCTGAGTATCTATAAGTAGCACACTCTATAAGAAGAGGACCATTCTTTAGTACATAGTCTTTAGCAAATCTAGTGGCTTCCTTTACTGCTAATACATCCATACCATCTACCTGATATAATAAATGGTTAAAAATATCATTTATTTGTTAATAAATATATAAAGATGTTATAAGATACTAGTATTTATATGACTTGCATACATCTGATATATAAAAATGGAGGTTTTGTATGATTGCCAGCGAGACAAATAAGCAAAGGACAAAGATTTACAAAACTACTAGTCACTATCATTACTATTTTAGAAGTTTGTGTTATATCATAAGTTGTTTTTTTACATATATATTTAGAATAGAAAATCATGCTTGCAAAATTTCAGGCGATTAGAGAATAAAGAAGCCAATTGTTTATAACAAAATTTAAGGTTAACTTGAAAAACCTAGGGAAGAATAGATATATTTCATTTAAAAAAAAAATTCATAATATACTTTAAACCTAAGCAATATGCCTCGTCTAATAAACTTATTTTCACAAAAGCTGACATACCCTAAGTCCTGGCATATAATCTCCCCTGGTATAATAATCTGTACTATAAGATGCCCGCTCTACACTGGTACCCATACCATAACCATTGTTCTCACAGACAAATATACACGGAAGTTTCCATAACATAGCAATGTTAAATGCCTCATAGACTTGGCCCTGGTTAGCTGCTCCGTCCCCATATAGTGCTATACAAATATTACCATTGTTCAGGTATTTCTGGGTGAAGGCTATACCTGCTCCTAATGGAACCTAAGTAAAACAAGATACATTGTCAAACATTTATCAGTTGTCTTGCAAAGCACAGCCCCTGCTCATAAAAAAACATGATCAATATAATAAAGAATTCAAGGTATGTCAAACAGGAAGTTACTGCCCAGAATATCTGAACTTCAGTATAATAAAACAACTAAATATTATATTTCTAGATGAAGTATTAGATTATTCCTTGATGCAGCACTGGTAATACGCAAAGAAATATGTGAACTTAACAACACAGAAATTAACAGCAGGATACTATCCACTCTGCCACGGTTCTAATAATTCCATTTTGAAGTAACATTGAATGTGATAGAAAATCCAAGTATATTTCACTGTAACTCAGGTGACGCTAGCTTTTTGTGCCTGTCCAATGCAGGAGTGAGAACATAAGGGCACATATTCTAAGTTGTCCAAATGGTTATCATGAGAGATCAACTTTTGTTTATTTACAAGAAAAAGCTATTGATATAAGCAGGTAATAGTTTGTATTCAATATTTCTACCAAATATAAGACTGCATATAAAAACTTGGCTGGTAATTGTCAGAGGAAGGAATGTCAGTGTACAGGACGTGTAGTGCAATTTGTTTTTCTATAAAATAGAAAATCTTTATGTGTAGTGCAATTTGTTTTTCTATAAAATAGAAAATCTTTATGTGTCAGTGTGTAGTGCAATTTGTTTTTTCTATAAAATAGAAAATCTTTATCAATCAATCATGGACCCATGATGGTTAAACATGCAATACAATATTATAGATAAATGAACAGTAACGTTTTAAAGACTATTAAAGTGCATGTACATGGAGAGAGAAAACTCAAATAGGGGAGATAACTAATCAATATCAGATGGATTATTTCCCTTTGTTTAGTGTGTATACATCTATTCAAAATTATTTAAGAAATACCTGTGCTCCTACAATCCCATTGCCACCATAGAAATTTTTAGCATACATGTGCATAGATCCTCCTTTTCCTTGTGCACATCCTGTCTTTTTGCCTGAATAAAATAAATCAAAATACAGGATTTAAATAATGTATGATACATGTAATATTGAGAATAAAATCTACATGATAATATATCCATTTCCTTTGTTTTTTAGCTTATTTTTTCTTCACAGTCATGATAAATTGCCTTCCATTGGCATAAAGAACCATCATTAAGGGTTTGTTCAATAAAATTCTGATAGATACCATAAGATGGATTTATTTTTTCCCGTTGCCAAATTTATGCATATTTTCACATGTTCCCCTTTCATGCCTTTACTGATTAACAAAACATGCATAAGTGAGAACGCTTGAATTGACAATAGGTTAATCAAATACTCATATATCAAAGTCTATGCTTTCTAACATGGCTAATTCATCACAGATTTTTTAATTAATTGTGTTATAACTTTTTAGGAGACATGAATACCTACCAATTAATTCAGCCAGTACACCACGGACAGATATACCTCTAATGTAGGCCCAACCATGAGCTCTGTATGCTGTAATTACAGAGTCGTCTGGTGTGATGGAATTCTCCATACCTACACAACAGGCTTCCTAGAAGAAGGAACATAGAGACATATTTTATATATAAAAAGAAAACGATCAAAATGGTGAAAATTCAGCATATTTTTATATTATACATATTCTTACACCATGCACAGCTTATAATATGAAATTCATAGATTTTTTTAAAGTAGGTTATTCAAATTGCAATATTTTGATGTAATTACAGACAACAATACAGATGTAAGAATGTTCTTGTGGTCCAGGTTCCCATAAATATCTTACATCCAGTCAAGTAATCACAGACAGAAGGTTCTAATTCATTTGCTGAGCTCATATCTCCCGCTTCTATCCATAATACAGATGACAAAATATTCTGATCTGGTTTTTTTTGTACAGGTACCCTGTTAAATCTTACCTGTCCAGAATACAGATGACAAAATCCTCTGATCTGTTTACTTTTGTACAGGTTCCCTGTTGAATCTTACCTGTCCAGAATACAGATGACAGAATCCTCTGATCTGTTTACTTTTGTACAGGTTTCCTGTTGAATCTAACCTGTCCTGAATACAGATGACATAATCCTCTAATCTGTTTACTTTTGTACAGGTTCCCTGTTGAATCTTACCTGTCCAGAATATAGATGACAGAAACCTCTGATCTGTTTACTTTTGTACAGGTACCCTGTTTAATCTTACCTGTCCAGAATACAGATGACAAAATCCTCTGATCTGTTTACTTTTGTACAGGTTCCCTGTTGAATATTACCTGTCCTGAATACAGATGACAGAAACCTCTGATCTGTTTACTTTTGTACAGGTTCCCTGCTGTTGTTTCCATTCTTCTGATGGTTTGCATCTGTCTGTAGTATTTCAATGCATCCTCCCTGGTACAGGTGACTGTAGTAGCAGGACCTTGCTCTAGCTTATGTAGTTTGCATTGCTGAAAAAAGAAACCACATTTACAGATAGGGATGAAAAAAACATTGCAAATGACACAAACACAAAAAGTAAAATCAGAGTAAAAGTAAAGTAAGTAAAAAGTGTTGAAAATTATATATATATAAATGGTGACCTTCGGCTGTTGTCTGCTCTTTGGTCGGATTGTTGTCTCTTTGACACATTTCCATTTCCATTCTCAATTTTAACAATGGGCAATGCCTTTCAAAGTTTCAAACACATATATATATACATGTAGCATAGGATAGTTTAAGAAGTACATGTATAGTATAAAAGACATGTACTGTTTTTTTAAATTTAATTTAGATGTGGAAACCAGAATCAGTTAACCCTTCTTCTGTTTTTAGATGGGGTTATATTTAGTGTTGCTCAGTATTTAGTTTCCAATGTCATGTAATGAATGTTGTGTTTTGTATACTATGTATACAATGATATATGAGTTTTGTTTTTTGAAATGGTGTTGTTGATTTATGAGTTTGAATACCCCTTTTGTATTTTCTCTCTATTGTCTATCTTTCACATATGTTCATAGATTTTATCATGTTTATAAACATTTAATGTCAAATTTTGTAAAAAAATAAAATTTATGATTAATCATGAACATTTTTAGTAAACATGGGTATGTTGCCTACTGTTGATGGGCTGGTGGAAATAAATTAAAGTACTCTGACAGCAGTATTCACGGTAAACTTTTAAATGCAGACTGCAGGCTCAATTATATAAGCATGTAGACCTCTTTTACCATGTTTACAGGCCTGACTGAAATTTTACAAGCCTGGGCTGGTGAGCCTGTTGTTAACCATGAAGACTGGTACTATACAAATTGATAAGTAAATGTTTACTTACTGCCACTTCAAATGTTGCCTCTGTTGATGCACATCTTGATCCAATAAATAGCTAAAAAAATAAAAACAAAATGTTCAACGTAAAAAAAATGCACCTTGGATAAAGTTGAAGACGAAGAATATTCATATAGTTCAAAGTTTTGATTTTTCTACCCTGTATACCACATTGCCTCACATTCTCATTAAGAGAAAAAATTCACACACCTAATTAAATGGGCATTCAAAAAATCAGAATGTGAATATATATGTTCAAACTCTTTTAGGTCGTTTTTTAGTAGCAATAAACAAAAAAACTATGTTAATAACTTAATAGGACATGCTTTGATACTATATATGCCCTTGAATTTTTACTAGATAACATTTTTGTTCGCTTTGGGGATTCCGTATATCGTCAGATTATCAGAATTCCAATGGGGACTAACTGTGCACCACTTATTGCAGACCTCTTTTTGTATTGAGTTACAATTCATGACAAAAATAAGCAAAGACCCATCAAAACAACATTTGATAAACAAATTTAATAATACTTTTAGATATTTGGATGATATTTTGGCTCTCATTAATGACGACTTCAGTATGTATATTAATGAAATTATCCTTCTGAACTTACTTTAAATAAAGCTAATAGTAATAATGACCTCTGCCCTTTCCTCGATCTTGATATCTATATCACTAACGGAAAGCTGAATACTAAAATTTATGATAAAAGGGATGATTTTTCATTTCCTATCGTTAATTATCCGTTTTTAGATGGTGACGTTACCTTGTCACCATCTTACAGTGTTTATATATCTCAACTTAAAATATTATAACCATCAACGAAAACTCATATAATTTACAGGATTGATGTCTCAACAACATGATTTAAACTTCGATTAAAAACAGTATATTTGTACATTGGAAAGTCCCCTATAACAGTAGAAAAATTAATAAAAAAAAAAAAAAAAAAAATCCAATGTACAAATATATACTAATGCATTTTAATGTCATGAACTCAAAATTGTTAACTCATGTAACTTTCTTTTTATTTTTCTCGCATTTGTGCAGAAATCTCTTTCATTCTTTTGGTCTTGTTTGTTGTGAGACTTTGAGTATTGACAACAGGACCAACATTAGAAATGTTATGTTATGTCCGTTTCTTTTGAACACCATGAACACTAAAATATGTTAGAATCAAACAGGTTGGGAACAAACCCCCTGTATGGTGATTATACCTGTATAGAGGGATAATCCTTCTATAGAGGGATAATTTTATCTTTCTATAGACATGATAGAGGGGTATTTTTGTTTACTCTGGATATAAAGCAAATTAGGGCAGAATGGCATTTTCTAGTTATATTGGCTATAATCTCTGGCATCATATGCACTTTCTTAAAAATTAAGATGTCCAGTTTTTAGATGGTGACGTTACCTTGTCACCATCTTACAGTGTTTATATATCTCAACTTGTACGATTTGCTCGTGTTTGTAACAATGTTTTAGATTTTAACGAGAGAAATTTATGTTTTACTGAAAAATTATTACACCAGGGTTTTCGATATCACAAACTAGTCAAAACTTTTACTAAATTTTATCATCGGTATAAAGACATCATTCGTAAATATAGCTCAACATGCAGACTCTTTATACGTTCAGGTATTTCACATCCAATTTTTTATGGAAATATTCTTTATAAAGCACAAAGGTGTCAGTATTCACCTCAGAAACTTACAAAACCTTTAAATAGACTGATTAAGAAGGGATATAATTACGATACTGTTGTCAAGTCATTAAAGATTGCATATTTTGGCGTTGATATTGAGTCACTGATAAGGTCTTTGCGTCGGAACTAAAGACATTTATTCTAAAAACAGTTGTTGGCATGACACGGGTTATGTTCTTCTCATATATGTTATGATGGTATGATACTAAAACCCTAACTGGAAGGATTGTGCCTGATGTTCATATGATGAAATCATAATCTTTCAGTCAGTTTAATTGAAGTCTGGAGCTTGCATGTCAGTTAACTGCTAGTAGTCTGTTGTTATTTATGTATTATTGTCATTTTGTTTATTTTCTTTGGTTATATCTTCTGACATCAGACTCGGACTTCTCTTGAACTGAATTTTAATGTGCGTATTGTTATGTGTTTATTTTTCTACATTGGTTAGAGGTATAGGGGGAGGGTTGATATCTCACAAACATGTTTAACCCCGCCGCATTTTTGCGCCTGTCCCAAGTCAGGAGCCTCTGGCCTTTGTTAGTCTTGTATTATTTTTATATTAGTTTCTTGTGTACAATTTGGAAATTAGTATGGCGTTCATTATCACTGAACTAGTATATATTTGTTTAGGGGCCAGCTGAAGGACGCCTCCGGGTGCGGGAATTTCTTGCTACATTGAAGACTTGTTGGTGACCTTCTGCTGTTGTTTTTTATTTGGTCAGGTTGTTGTCTCTTTGACACATTCCCTATTTCCATTCTCAATTTTACATGTAAACATGGTAAAATCAATGTTCCCTTTGTAATCCCTTGGAGAAAAAAATTTTATGATAAAAGTAGTAAAAATTTGAAAAGTTAAGCACAAGTGCCAAATTTAATTGGCATTTTGTTCTGACAACATGTTCAAGAAAACTAGCTATATATATATACATGGAAAATTATTGCAATTTATATTATAAAGTTATCAATATACAGTACGGGTAGAGACTTAATATGTGTCAAAATAGAAAGCATGAGTGATCTGTCGGACCAAAATGTTTTACTTGCAAGAAATGATTGACAGGTGTGAATAGACGTAGAGGCTCAAACCGGGAACTTTGTATCAAAAGGAAACAAGAATGTGTCCAAAGTACACGGATGCCCCACTCGCACTATCCTTTTCCATGTTCCATGGACCGTGAAATTGGGTAATACTCTAATTTGGCATTAAAATTAGAAAGATTATACTATAGAGAACATATGTACTAAGTTTCAAGTTGATAGGACTTCAATTTCATCAAAAACTACCTTGACCAAAAACTTTAACCTGAAACTCCCACTTTCATTTTCTATGTTTCGTGGACCGTGAAATTGGGGTCAAAAGTCTAATTTGGCTTTACAATTAGAAAGATCATATCATAAGCAACAAGTGTACAAAGTTTCAAGTTGATTGGACTTCAGCTTCATCAAAAACTACCTTGACCAAAAACTTAAACCTGAACAAACGCACTGACGGACGAACAAACGGAGCCACAGACCAGAAAACATAATGCCCCTCTACTATTGTAGGTGGGGCATAAAACAGTTAATTCAAATGCCTATATTCAATTTGTTTACATATTTTATAAATACGATATGCTGGCTTATAGTCTTATACTTAAAATTGTGTTTCTATTAATAACATAAAGGAACAGGATGTTCATGATATTAAAAGGGGGAAATATTATAACCATCAACGAAAACTCATATAATTTACAGGATTGATGTCTCAACAACATGATTTAAACTTCGATTAAAAACAGTATATTTGTACATTGGAAAGTCCCCTATAACAGTAGAAAAATTAATAAAAAAAAAAAAAAAAATCCAATGTACAAATATATACTAATGCATTTTAATGTCATGAACTCAAAATTGTTAACTCATGTAACTTTCTTTTTATTTTTCTCGCATTTGTGCAGAAATCTCTTTCATTCTTTTGGTCTTGTTTGTTGTGAGACTTTGAGTATTGACAACAGGACCAACATTAGAAATGTTATGTTATGTCCGTTTCTTTTGAACACCATGAACACTAAAATATGTTAGAATCAAACAGGTTGGGAACAAACCCCCTGTATGGTGATTATACCTGTATAGAGGGATAATCCTTCTATAGAGGGATAATTTTATCTTTCTATAGACATGATAGAGGGGTATTTTTGTTTACTCTGGATATAAAGCAAATTAGGGCAGAATGGCATTTTCTAGTTATATTGGCTATAATCTCTGGCATCATATGCACTTTCTTAAAAATTAAGATGTCCAGTTTTTAGATGGTGACGTTACCTTGTCACCATCTTACAGTGTTTATATATCTCAACTTGTACGATTTGCTCGTGTTTGTAACAATGTTTTAGATTTTAACGAGAGAAATTTATGTTTTACTGAAAAATTATTACACCAGGGTTTTCGATATCACAAACTAGTCAAAACTTTTACTAAATTTTATCATCGGTATAAAGACATCATTCGTAAATATAGCTCAACATGCAGACTCTTTATACGTTCAGGTATTTCACATCCAATTTTTTATGGAAATATTCTTTATAAAGCACAAAGGTGTCAGTATTCACCTCAGAAACTTACAAAACCTTTAAATAGACTGATTAAGAAGGGATATAATTACGATACTGTTGTCAAGTCATTAAAGATTGCATATTTTGGCGTTGATATTGAGTCACTGATAAGGTCTTTGCGTCGGAACTAAAGACATTTATTCTAAAAACAGTTGTTGGCATGACACGGGTTATGTTCTTCTCATATATGTTATGATGGTATGATACTAAAACCCTAACTGGAAGGATTGTGCCTGATGTTCATATGATGAAATCATAATCTTTCAGTCAGTTTAATTGAAGTCTGGAGCTTGCATGTCAGTTAACTGCTAGTAGTCTGTTGTTATTTATGTATTATTGTCATTTTGTTTATTTTCTTTGGTTATATCTTCTGACATCAGACTCGGACTTCTCTTGAACTGAATTTTAATGTGCGTATTGTTATGTGTTTATTTTTCTACATTGGTTAGAGGTATAGGGGGAGGGTTGATATCTCACAAACATGTTTAACCCCGCCGCATTTTTGCGCCTGTCCCAAGTCAGGAGCCTCTGGCCTTTGTTAGTCTTGTATTATTTTTATATTAGTTTCTTGTGTACAATTTGGAAATTAGTATGGCGTTCATTATCACTGAACTAGTATATATTTGTTTAGGGGCCAGCTGAAGGACGCCTCCGGGTGCGGGAATTTCTTGCTACATTGAAGACTTGTTGGTGACCTTCTGCTGTTGTTTTTTATTTGGTCAGGTTGTTGTCTCTTTGACACATTCCCTATTTCCATTCTCAATTTTACATGTAAACATGGTAAAATCAATGTTCCCTTTGTAATCCCTTGGAGAAAAAAATTTTATGATAAAAGTAGTAAAAATTTGAAAAGTTAAGCACAAGTGCCAAATTTAATTGGCATTTTGTTCTGACAACATGTTCAAGAAAACTAGCTATATATATATACATGGAAAATTATTGCAATTTATATTATAAAGTTATCAATATACAGTACGGGTAGAGACTTAATATGTGTCAAAATAGAAAGCATGAGTGATCTGTCGGACCAAAATGTTTTACTTGCAAGAAATGATTGACAGGTGTGAATAGACGTAGAGGCTCAAACCGGGAACTTTGTATCAAAAGGAAACAAGAATGTGTCCAAAGTACACGGATGCCCCACTCGCACTATCCTTTTCCATGTTCCATGGACCGTGAAATTGGGTAATACTCTAATTTGGCATTAAAATTAGAAAGATTATACTATAGAGAACATATGTACTAAGTTTCAAGTTGATAGGACTTCAATTTCATCAAAAACTACCTTGACCAAAAACTTTAACCTGAAACTCCCACTTTCATTTTCTATGTTTCGTGGACCGTGAAATTGGGGTCAAAAGTCTAATTTGGCTTTACAATTAGAAAGATCATATCATAAGCAACAAGTGTACAAAGTTTCAAGTTGATTGGACTTCAGCTTCATCAAAAACTACCTTGACCAAAAACTTAAACCTGAACAAACGCACTGACGGACGAACAAACGGAGCCACAGACCAGAAAACATAATGCCCCTCTACTATTGTAGGTGGGGCATAAAACAGTTAATTCAAATGCCTATATTCAATTTGTTTACATATTTTATAAATACGATATGCTGGCTTATAGTCTTATACTTAAAATTGTGTTTCTATTAATAACATAAAGGAACAGGATGTTCATGATATTAAAAGGGGGAAATATTATAACCATCAACGAAAACTCATATAATTTACAGGATTGATGTCTCAACAACATGATTTAAACTTCGATTAAAAACAGTATATTTGTACATTGGAAAGTCCCCTATAACAGTAGAAAAATTAATAAAAAAAAAAAAAAAAATCCAATGTACAAATATATACTAATGCATTTTAATGTCATGAACTCAAAATTGTTAACTCATGTAACTTTCTTTTTATTTTTCTCGCATTTGTGCAGAAATCTCTTTCATTCTTTTGGTCTTGTTTGTTGTGAGACTTTGAGTATTGACAACAGGACCAACATTAGAAATGTTATGTTATGTCCGTTTCTTTTGAACACCATGAACACTAAAATATGTTAGAATCAAACAGGTTGGGAACAAACCCCCTGTATGGTGATTATACCTGTATAGAGGGATAATCCTTCTATAGAGGGATAATTTTATCTTTCTATAGACATGATAGAGGGGTATTTTTGTTTACTCTGGATATAAAGCAAATTAGGGCAGAATGGCATTTTCTAGTTATATTGGCTATAATCTCTGGCATCATATGCACTTTCTTAAAAATTAAGATGTCCAGTTTTTAGATGGTGACGTTACCTTGTCACCATCTTACAGTGTTTATATATCTCAACTTGTACGATTTGCTCGTGTTTGTAACAATGTTTTAGATTTTAACGAGAGAAATTTATGTTTTACTGAAAAATTATTACACCAGGGTTTTCGATATCACAAACTAGTCAAAACTTTTACTAAATTTTATCATCGGTATAAAGACATCATTCGTAAATATAGCTCAACATGCAGACTCTTTATACGTTCAGGTATTTCACATCCAATTTTTTATGGAAATATTCTTTATAAAGCACAAAGGTGTCAGTATTCACCTCAGAAACTTACAAAACCTTTAAATAGACTGATTAAGAAGGGATATAATTACGATACTGTTGTCAAGTCATTAAAGATTGCATATTTTGGCGTTGATATTGAGTCACTGATAAGGTCTTTGCGTCGGAACTAAAGACATTTATTCTAAAAACAGTTGTTGGCATGACACGGGTTATGTTCTTCTCATATATGTTATGATGGTATGATACTAAAACCCTAACTGGAAGGATTGTGCCTGATGTTCATATGATGAAATCATAATCTTTCAGTCAGTTTAATTGAAGTCTGGAGCTTGCATGTCAGTTAACTGCTAGTAGTCTGTTGTTATTTATGTATTATTGTCATTTTGTTTATTTTCTTTGGTTATATCTTCTGACATCAGACTCGGACTTCTCTTGAACTGAATTTTAATGTGCGTATTGTTATGTGTTTATTTTTCTACATTGGTTAGAGGTATAGGGGGAGGGTTGATATCTCACAAACATGTTTAACCCCGCCGCATTTTTGCGCCTGTCCCAAGTCAGGAGCCTCTGGCCTTTGTTAGTCTTGTATTATTTTTATATTAGTTTCTTGTGTACAATTTGGAAATTAGTATGGCGTTCATTATCACTGAACTAGTATATATTTGTTTAGGGGCCAGCTGAAGGACGCCTCCGGGTGCGGGAATTTCTTGCTACATTGAAGACTTGTTGGTGACCTTCTGCTGTTGTTTTTTATTTGGTCAGGTTGTTGTCTCTTTGACACATTCCCTATTTCCATTCTCAATTTTACATGTAAACATGGTAAAATCAATGTTCCCTTTGTAATCCCTTGGAGAAAAAAATTTTATGATAAAAGTAGTAAAAATTTGAAAAGTTAAGCACAAGTGCCAAATTTAATTGGCATTTTGTTCTGACAACATGTTCAAGAAAACTAGCTATATATATATACATGGAAAATTATTGCAATTTATATTATAAAGTTATCAATATACAGTACGGGTAGAGACTTAATATGTGTCAAAATAGAAAGCATGAGTGATCTGTCGGACCAAAATGTTTTACTTGCAAGAAATGATTGACAGGTGTGAATAGACGTAGAGGCTCAAACCGGGAACTTTGTATCAAAAGGAAACAAGAATGTGTCCAAAGTACACGGATGCCCCACTCGCACTATCCTTTTCCATGTTCCATGGACCGTGAAATTGGGTAATACTCTAATTTGGCATTAAAATTAGAAAGATTATACTATAGAGAACATATGTACTAAGTTTCAAGTTGATAGGACTTCAATTTCATCAAAAACTACCTTGACCAAAAACTTTAACCTGAAACTCCCACTTTCATTTTCTATGTTTCGTGGACCGTGAAATTGGGGTCAAAAGTCTAATTTGGCTTTACAATTAGAAAGATCATATCATAAGCAACAAGTGTACAAAGTTTCAAGTTGATTGGACTTCAGCTTCATCAAAAACTACCTTGACCAAAAACTTAAACCTGAACAAACGCACTGACGGACGAACAAACGGAGCCACAGACCAGAAAACATAATGCCCCTCTACTATTGTAGGTGGGGCATAAAACAGTTAATTCAAATGCCTATATTCAATTTGTTTACATATTTTATAAATACGATATGCTGGCTTATAGTCTTATACTTAAAATTGTGTTTCTATTAATAACATAAAGGAACAGGATGTTCATGATATTAAAAGGGGGAAATATTATAACCATCAACGAAAACTCATATAATTTACAGGATTGATGTCTCAACAACATGATTTAAACTTCGATTAAAAACAGTATATTTGTACATTGGAAAGTCCCCTATAACAGTAGAAAAATTAATAAAAAAAAAAAAAAAAATCCAATGTACAAATATATACTAATGCATTTTAATGTCATGAACTCAAAATTGTTAACTCATGTAACTTTCTTTTTATTTTTCTCGCATTTGTGCAGAAATCTCTTTCATTCTTTTGGTCTTGTTTGTTGTGAGACTTTGAGTATTGACAACAGGACCAACATTAGAAATGTTATGTTATGTCCGTTTCTTTTGAACACCATGAACACTAAAATATGTTAGAATCAAACAGGTTGGGAACAAACCCCCTGTATGGTGATTATACCTGTATAGAGGGATAATCCTTCTATAGAGGGATAATTTTATCTTTCTATAGACATGATAGAGGGGTATTTTTGTTTACTCTGGATATAAAGCAAATTAGGGCAGAATGGCATTTTCTAGTTATATTGGCTATAATCTCTGGCATCATATGCACTTTCTTAAAAATTAAGATGTCCAGTTTTCTGCTAAAGTGACAAAACTTGCAATCTATTGTATACCTATCTGAATACCTGATCAACAACAAAAGGAATATATATAGTTGACCTTTAAATTTCATGTTAAATCTAACAATAGAAATTCTGTTCAGAGAGGCATAAGTGAGTGGAATTTACCTGATCAACACAGCTTTCAATCATGGTGAACAATAGATTGTATGTTCAGTCAGATAAGCAGCAAACTGGGCATGTGCATATTAAATTAAGTACATCAACTGTTGCAGGTTACTGCCATAATAAGTAGAAAATGCCATTCTGCCTTATTTTGATTTAAATCCAGTGTAAACAAAAATAACCCTCTATAGAAGGATTATCCCTCTTTACAGGTATAGTCACCATATAGAGGGTTTGCGGTACCACAAATGACCGAATAACACTGTTATTAACAGAATAACACTTGTAATGACCGAATAATACTTGAAATTTTAATATTAGCACATATTGGTGACTTTTAAACAATGATTATTAAATAATAGTATACATGTATTATCGATGTATTTTATAACTTATAAATGATTTACCATGTTTACAGAAAGAAGATAAGTTCATAAAAAAACTTTTTAAATTTAGCGTGTTCATCCAATTTGGTGACCACGGAAATCACAAGGGCCGCCATGTTCGATTTACACACTAAATTTAAAATGATCTATATGAAATTTTCTACTTTCTGTAAATCATTTTTAAGTTATAAAATACCTTGATAATATATTATTTTTTAATATGGGGACGGAGTCCCCAATAACAGTAGAAATATCAATAAAAAAAATTTAAAATAAAAATCGGGAAAATTATCCCGAAATTTTCATATGCCGCGATGACAAAGGATTTTTCATAAGGACTCTTAAACCATTCAGTTTTCATTTGGGTTCTCTCTAATTTTTCCTCGTTTGAATCGAGGATATACAAGGTCTCATTTGCACTTGAAATCCCGGCAATTTTTATTGTAAAATCATGCAATAGAAGGAAAATAGAAGGAAAATAAAAACAAATATTTTGACAAATCATGAAATGCAAATGGCAGAAATCTGAAACGAAGCTGTAAATATGGAAATATTTCAGCATTTCTATGGCGAAACTAACAACGAGGATTAGTTAAAGATTTCTTGTTATCTCAATGTGTTTATTACATTTAATTCGTGTGGGAAATATGATTTGATCGATCATTACGAGACGTAGAAAAAGGGAGGAAAACTGAAGTTGACTGAAATTTTTTAGGACGGAGCCATTTATTTGTGCAACGATTACATACAACATTGTGTATGGTGCAATACGCTACGGAATCGAGCATCTGGTGTCTTCTTTATTAAATGCCAGATAAAACAACAAAATAAATGAAGACTGTTTTTATCTAAAATTCAATACAAATGTAATAAATTACACCTTTTACCTGTTAATTACCTGAAAATGCAGGTAACTTGATGAAAATTTCATTAAAATAATTGCCTAACATTACAGTTCATGCTCTCCTGAGTATTTTTCATGCAATAACTTTCTCTGTATCTCGTATAATAAAAAAGATACAGCAGTCTGAAAAAGAATATACTGTTCTAATGAATGAACACAAAAAAAATGCAGCAGCAGCCATTTTTCTAAAAAAAAATTGTAGTGTTGAAAGAGTTAATAATTCCTTGATATGAAAAAACATTACCTGATGATAGCGTTTCTTTGTTTACATTGCATATGACGTCATAACTTAACTAATGTCACAACTAAAATCCTTAACAACAGAACCAAAATTGGAAAAGTAAAGGTATTTCCGTTTAGAAATTAATATATGTTTGAATTAAAAAAAATATTCATACAGACTTCGTCCCCTTTCACAGGTAATGCCTGCCTCATATTAATCAATGTTTAAAAGTCACCAATATGTGCTAATATTAAAACTTAAAGTTTTTTTTGGTCAATAACCATCATGACCATGATAACAGTGTTGTTTGGTCATTTGTGTTACCCGAGGGTTTTTTCCCAACCTGTTAAAAAAGAAGAATCGACACAGACCTGGTTCCCTTTCAAGGTAACACCTGACTCATTTCATTTCATTTTCAGGTCTATTTCATTTTTTTCACTTTGACGCATTTTGAATATGCTTTTTAGACCTCATAATTATTTCGATATTTTGATTAGGTACATCATTTACATCATCAGTGTTCCAGCTAGGTTTTCAAAAGGGCAGGGTGCCAATCCTGAAAAAGGGCATTTAACGCGCGATATGATAGTATGAAAAGGGCATATTGTTTCTATGGTCTGCCACATTTTACCAGTTTCACCTTTCTACCCCTGCTGTGCTTAATGGCAATACAGCACAAAACAGCTGTGCTCAGTAAATTCACAAGTTTAGGATATAAAGCAACAGTGAAAAATAGTATCAAAAATAAAGAATACAGAAAAAGATGACCAAGGCACCCTACCAACACTGCTACTAAGACCCTCTTTAACTTTTCCCATAACTCAAAATAAATACCTTAACATATATATTCTTAAGCAAGAAATATGTAGACATATTTTAGAATATGTAAATGGGTTACTCAATACTAGGGAAAAAATCAGATTGAGTTATCTTTCTTTATTCAGGTGTGCTCCTTCTTTGGAGGATAATAAACAGTACGTAAATATGATGTAAATATGATCACAATATGGCGGCCGATTTTGTTATTTTCGTATCAAAAATGAAGGCAGTCAATGACAAATACATGTACGTCTGAATTTTCTGTTTATTTTACGGAAAACAAGTCAAACAATGTCTTCAACGAGTTTAGTATGGTTTTCCAACTTCCTGTCATTATGTTTCCTCCATGAAACTACGGTAAACATCGCAAATTGTGCCCAAGTTGTTGTATGCACATTTCTTCAAAGATAATTGCCGACTGACCGATTGTATTTGAATGAATTAATGTTGATGATCATTAATGACCCATCCGATAAACGGATTACCTATAACAACAGATTATGACACCAGTTGTAACCATTGATTAGCTTGGGGTCGTAAACAAAGTCATAAACTTTTCCCCAGGTAAAATTTAGTAATTAGCGTATCATATCAATATGCACAAATTAATATGCAATCGATCTTCAAAAAAGGCAGGGCGCCCAGGTAACTGTAAAAAGGGCACAGGGTGCCATTCGGAAAAAGGCGGGCGCCGAGCCCTCTGAAAACGGCCTTGATGGAACACTGATCATACATGTCATACATGTAGTGTTGTACGGGTACAAGTCAAATTGGCACCTGGTCGAATCGGCACCCATAGAAAAAGTCAAATCGGCACCTGGTTAAATCGGCATCTAGTCAAATCGGCACCTTTTTAAAGTCAATTCGGCATCCAATAATATTGAATATAATATATGGGACTGGGACTACATGTATTATGCATAATAGTCCAAGATATTTATAAATAATTATAAAAATTTATAAATTCGATCATGAGGGGTTGGATTTTATCATGCATTACATGTTAAAAAGCAGTAAAAATACAAAAGTTAATCATTTAAAGTTTTCTTAAATTTTCTCTATTAATTAATAACTTTAATCAAGTACACCGGCTTAATACAAAAACATTATCAGACCACAAAAAGACTGTTTATGGATATATATGCGATGTGGTATAAGGAGAAAATTATAATCAGAATTTAAACCATTCAGGTATCCTCAATTCCATTGTGAGGACAAGGATAATAGCACGAAATGTTAAGTTAAAGTATATAAATTTGAATTTAAAGATTGAACTAGAACATTTTTAAAGATAAACTTGTATCACCTGGTGTAAGAAAATGTGTGTCAAAAAACTTATAACTTGTACAAAAACCGTGTACAAATTACAATTTGTACAAAGTACAATTTGTACAAAGTTACATCTTGTACACAACCGTGTATATATTAAACAAATTTAACATGGGTGCCGAATTGACTACATCAAGTGCCGATTTGACCAGGTGCCAATTTGACTAGGTGCCGATTTGACTATACTGGGTGCCGATTTGACCGAGTGCCGATTAAACCAGGTGCCGATTTGACTAGAATTCGTGATGTACAGACGTGGAGCCACTGGAGGTGCAGGGTGCGAAATTATGTGTTTAAGGAGCGAACTAGTATTAGACTATTTATCAATGGATTTTCCAGCAATACCATTGCTTATCTCAATAGCAATTGTGTTTGCCTATGCTTACTGTTTTCTGTGTAGAAGAATTTCGCAAGGCCCTACCGACAGTCGACAACATTTTGGAAATTTTGGAGGTCAATAAGCCGCTTGTGTCTGTGAAAAAACTCATTTGTAACGATTGCTGTTTTATTACAAAATAACGCAAATGTTGTCTTCTAGTAACCAAATATGTTCAAATATATATTCTTAATTTTGTATCCATTTTATTTGTCATTTTCATTTACAACAAAAAAATCTTTGCTTACACCATTCACAAAATTGATTCTAAAAATGGACCGTACAGGTGAGATCGGTTTTAAATCCGCACACACTTCCTGATGAAATCGCAAGTCCATTCAAATTAAGTTTGAACCTCAAACTAATTGCAACATATTGTTTTGAGTTATAACCTATAGCATTAAGCCCCAAATAAACGCATAAAAAAATCCCATAAAATCTAACTTGAGGAAAACTCATTTTTCTCATTTTTAAGTTCTTATGGAAATTAACATTGAAAGGGGAGATAACTCTGCAAAATTAGTCTTTTTTTGTTGTTGTAAGTTTTTGGTTGATAATTCATATAAAATAAGAAATTTTGATGGGCTGATAAGTTCGTATTTGACTATATTATATAATATTCTGGTCATAAAATGGACAAAAACCGAAGTGTTATGGGTAATTATTATTTTACGGGCACATTTTTTATTAAAGAAATTGCAAATTTATGGCTTTTTGATAATTTTGCAAAAATAATTTGAATATTTGGTATTGTTTATATCTGTATATTATATTTGTTCAGTATCAACCTCATGTATGGATTTTTTGTGACTGCTTGACATTTTTAAAAAATGTGAGTTATTAAGCACTTTGTGTTATATTAAGGTATATAGGGGAAAAAATTCAGATTCCTGTGGATATAACGGTATAATTAGTTTGTGTCCACAACAAAAAGCAAAAAAGAAACAGTATTAAATACAGCAAAGAAATAACAATTTTACAAGAAATGAACAAATGGGAAAACAATCAAGACGTCTGTCCTCAGTTTTTACGGAGGGTTTCTTATCGTCGAGTTGCAAGTTGCGAGTTAAGAAAGTCGAGTTGCGAGTTAAGAAAGTCGAGTTGCCAGTTAGGAAAGTCGAGTTGCGAGTTACAAACGTCGAGTTGCGAGTAACAAAAGTCGAGTTGCGAGTTACAAAAGTCGAGTTGCGAGTTACAAAAGTCGAGTTGCGAGTTACAAAAGTCGAGTTGCGAGTTACGAAAGTCGAGTTGCGAGTTACAAAAGTCGAGTTGCGAGTTAGGAAAGTCGAGTTGCGAGTTACAAAAGTCGAGTTGCGAGTTAGGAAAGTCGAGTTGCGAGTTACAAAAGTCGAGTTGCGAGTTACAAAAGTCGAGTTGCGAGTTAGCAAAGTCGAGTTGCGAGTTACAAAAATATTGTTTACACCGAATTTTCAGGTTTGACTCACATTTGATAAACAAAAAATGCATGTACCCGACATTAGTTATTCCCGTGATTGTGGGATTTGAAACAGTTATATGTGATACTTATTTATAAGAGTCTAATATAAGTTAAGTTCTGGAAGCATTTAAAACAAATATTGTATCCTTAATGGACGAGATCGATCTTATTTAATCCAATGCGTTTACACTACAACCATGATAAAAAGAACCGATCTGACCATAAATTACCTTTCGTAAACAAATAATCCTAAAAATAGAATAGTAAAGGAAATTCTGCATCTCGCGCGAACTATAACACATTGCAAAATCATTGAGAAAATAGTTTGCTCATTGGAATTTCGTATGGACTTATTAATCATTATTTTGGATCATACATCACAGGTCATTAACCGAAATATATATGTGTGTAGACTATCGCTAAATAACGAACGGCCAATGCGTTTGAAGATGAGGATTTGCGGCAAACAAATAGAACTTATTGATTTAGAAGATAATAAAAATATAGCCGAATCTATGTTTACTTTTCGTATTCCATCCATCATTTTTAAACACGCCGAACATGCGCAGATTTATTTTCATATCTGAATATAGTTCATATTCACCTGAAAAAAGCGATCGATCTAAGCATTTACACTTGAAAAAAGATCGATTCAAATAAGATTGATCTTTTTAAAACTTTTCGATATCTGGAAGTAGACTTTTTAAGACCGATTGAAGATCGATCTTTTCCGTGTTAATTATTCCATCCATCGTTTTGAAAAACGTGTGTTTTTGCCGCCAAACATAGGTAATAATTGCCATGCAATCGTGAGAGATATGTACAATAAAAGTGAATTATGTGCTAAAATAGACAATGTGCTTACTTCTAATTTTTATTCCCAAATTGGAGTAAACTAAGGGGATATTTTGAATCCCAACTTTTTCAAGATTTTTATAAATGAATTTTACCGGATGCATTTGATGAAACCCCAGATGCTGTTGATATAAATGACCGCAGAATTGACTGCCTCATGTATGCAGAGGATCTTGTTATTTTTTGTCTAGTTCCAAGGCAAGTCTTTCAAAAACGACTTGATAGTTTATCCTGTACTGTAAAATGGTGTTTAGAGGTCAATCTATTTAAAACCAAAGTTCAAATGTTTAACAAACCTGGAAAACTTTTAAAAGAATATTTGTATTGCGAAAAAGATATAATAGAATGTGCTTACAATTATAAGTATCTAGGTTTAAAATGTATATTGACTTTTTAAGCATGGAAAGGGAGAGTTATACAAAAAATCACTATAAGCAATATTCAAATTGCGAACTTCGTCATCTTACAATCCAAGTAATTTTACTCTATAACATATATATATATATATGACCATACAATAAAGCCTATTTTAATGAATGGCAGTGAAATTACAGGAATGTTCAAAATTATCTCTGCAGCATGCCAGAAAGAAAGTGAATATTATTACAGCACCTTTACATATGAACGATTTTTTTTAGATGAATCCAATTTAAAATATATGAAATATATTTTAGGTTAAACAAATAGTCTTCTAACTGTATAGCTGTGCTAGGAGAGCTTGATATATTCCCTTTATATTTTTCAGTTGTATTATCAATTATGAAATATCGGTTTAGAATTAAAAAAAAAACAATATGAAAGATGGTTTACTATATGATACCTTTATGTGTAACAAACACACGTTCACTAATAATATTGAATGCTTTAAATCATCCATACACATACATTATTTTTTTCAAAAAGCTGAAATCATTCATAATTTGGAAGTAAAGCTTGACTTTGTTATCAAGTCAGTTAAGCAAAAACTTTGTTATAGTTTGGTAAAATTTTGGAACACAAAAAGAATAGATACAAATAGTAGTAAATTAGATTTTTTATTTCAAATTAAAAACTTATTTTCTAAAGAACTGTATCTACATTGTACATGAATCTTTAAGCAATTTTTTGATGAAGTGTCGTCATATGTAAAATCAGAATCAGTGCCCACGATCTCAAAATAGAAAGAGACAAGATTATAACTTTGTATATAGCAAGAGACCATTTTAAAGGATTTGAAAGAAATGTACATTGTAGTTGAAGATGAACTACATTTCATTACAAGTTGTCCAGCATGTACAAAGATGATCTGTAGGGAGATGTTTTTGTAAGAGATATTCAGTATTTTTGCTAATTTTTCATATCTCTCAAATGAGACAAAATTTGTTTTGTTATGTATATTTGAGAATGTGTCTGTACATAAATATTTAGGGAACTACATTTGTATATTATTACAAGTCTAGATGTTAAACGAAATGTAAATGAATATATGTTACTTAACAATGATAATTGTAATGATTTTATAGTTCAGGTCCTGTCTTGAATTAATGTATATGTGACTTATTTAGAATACTATTTCGTTTCAACGTATAAGATATGGCAGTGGCTGTTTTGTCGACTCCCTTCGGGGCTATTTTACCAGCTCCAGCAGAATATCGATTTATATAGAGTTTTGCTATTTTGCCGGTTTTAATTAAGTTAAAAATAACTTATAATTGACAATATCAAACATGAGAACAAAACATGTGAACACTATATAACTCAAGTTTAAACCTAAGTGACTCAGTTTAATAAGTTACCCAATACTTTAAAAAAATACTTATGAAATCACGATGTAGCAATAATCATTTTGTACTTTCCAATTAAATCTTACCTGTAAAATGGCGCAAATGTAGTTTTTACAAAAGTATCTTTGACAGCTACATTTATAAAATAAAGAATAAAAAGGGGAATGAGTCAAAGAGACAGCAACCAAATCAAAATATACAATTCAACCAAAGGTCATTGGGTCTACAACACAGCGAAAAATCACACACCTAGAGGGAGCCCTGAGCAGGCCCCGCAACACAATATTAGATAGATCAAGATTATAGACGCCAGTCGATGCTGCTAAATATAAAGATGAACCAAAATTAAAACATATACCATAGCAACAATGGCTAAAGGTTCCTGACATAGGTCAGACACAAAAATGCGGCGGGTTTAAACTGGTTTTATTCACGCCCATCATTTCCCCTTCATCTCTAGCCAATGTATAAGACATATATAATTTTAACATCCTCAATTTTGAGTGTCACTGACAAACAATAAATTTTGCGGTCCCTAACGAATCGGTATTGCCCGGCTCTGCAGCTGCCACAAAAAGCCCACTTTAAACGAAATCTGCAGAAGGGGTGTTTTACATATATGTACTATAGTTAAGTTGCTATCTCCCTTTACGTTTAATACGACGGTGCTATGTATTAAATTTAAAAATAATTAAACTGCAAGCCATCTGCTGTATTTCAAAAGGCTATCTGGTTCTTCAGAAAATACTATTTATATAATAGTTCTTGAAAAACTGGTCATTATCGTGATATATGGACTGCCCACAGGACAGTGGTATTGACTAAGATAGTGATAATGACTGAGCCGAAGGCGAGGTCATTATCGCTGTCGCAGTCAATACCACTGCCCTACGGGCAGTCCACGTATCACGATAATGACCAGTTTTTCAAGAACTATTATGTTTATTTCATTGAGAAACCATGTTTTGGAAAATTCTCATAAATTCAAAACGCCTAAATAGAACTCGAGTAGTTGTACAATTTCTATAGCAAAGAGTGAAGACCAGTCGTAGTAATACTGCCATTCATTTTAGTGCAACTTTTCAGTATATAAATTTTTAATAAAGTTCTCTTTAATTTTACCATTAACGAAAAAATGCAATAAACAATTCTACAACTTAAATGTAATATTAAACACAGGAACATGTTTTATAAAAGGAACATCTTTCTAAACAGAGAAACCGCGCCCCACATGTCATTAACAGAGAAACCACGTCCCAACAGTCATTATCAAACGGAAACCACGCCCCAACGGTCAATATCAGACGTTAACCACGCCCCACCGGTCCATATCATGTAAAAGTTCACTAACGACCGGTTTTCTGGTCCATATTGTTCTGTTAATGAACGATGGAATTTATTACTGAAGATTAATGAATGTCATGTGACCCCTTGTTATCCAATAAGAGAATCTTATTCTCAACCGATATGAAATAAACGTAGTTATTATCTAGTCCATTTTATTTTTACAAGAGACTCAGATAAAGGCCAAACCACAAAAATAATCAACAACAGTTACAACACTATGTACAATTCTATTAGCAATCATCATTCCAAAATGTTATATACAG
The DNA here is from genome assembly GCF_036588685.1 of Mytilus trossulus. Classification (NCBI taxonomy): domain Eukaryota; kingdom Metazoa; phylum Mollusca; class Bivalvia; order Mytilida; family Mytilidae; genus Mytilus; species Mytilus trossulus. The sequence continues at coordinate 5,141,922 of NC_086382.1, forward strand.
TTACACCAAAAAATTAAAATATTTTAGTTTCCATATTTTTGCGTAATTCGACTTTTGTAACTCGCAAATCGACTTTCTCAACTCGCAACTCGACTTTTGTAACTCGCAACTCGACTTTCTTAACTCGCAACTCGACTTTTGTAACTCGCAACTCGACTTTCGTAACTCGCAACTCGACTTTCTTTACTCGCAACTCGACTTTTGTAACTCGCAACTCGACTTTCGTAACTCGCAACTCGACTTTTGTTACTCGCAACTCGACTTTTGTAACTCGCAACTCGACTTTTTTAACTCGCAACTCGACTTTTTTTAACTCGAAACTCGACTTTCTTAACTTGCAACTCGATTTTCTTAACTCGCAACTCGATACTCGACAACAAGTGAATCTCGTTTTTACGACTGTTTCAAAAGTTATAAAAGAGCCAATATTTTTAACATGTTCCATGTTTTAGGGGGTTTGCAGTTCGTGTACTTTTTATTCCGTGTGGTACATATACCCATAAGAGTCCTACAGATTACAATTATGAAAAGGTAAACAATTTTCAAATAAATCATCCATTAGTATTTTGTTTATCTTACATTCAAGACCCAGTGGGAAGTGTTTAAGGCTCCAACAAGTGGCACTGACAGTATACATATTCTATCATTTCTAGGAATTCATAATAGCGTTCCTTTCTATATCTAAGTTATGGACACTAATTCTCAACTTAGTGACATACTTAGTGAAGTATTTTCTTATAGAAAATCACAGCAAGTTGAATAAAATTTCCTTTCAAAGCTAAGTTTTAAAATCATAAATAACAGTTTATATACTATTTTCATCATTAGCATGAATTATGTTATTTTCATTTTATTTTCTAATTTTCTTTTTAAATTCATTTTTAATTAAGGACTCAAAAGATTTTATTTCATTCAAGTCCCTACAATTGTTAACTTTATTAAAAAAATCTGGGTTGGGTGAAATAATCTTTGCATATGTATATCAATAATAAGTACCTAACATATGGGAGTCCAGCAGTTAGACAATATACATGTTCCTTTACGTAAACTTTAAAGGATTTAAATTATAGTTTTTTCAGAATTCAGTCTTTCTAGGTCAGAAAGAGACTTTGAAAAAATAGAATGTTCAAGAGTGGAGTATTCCTAGTTGTGCTCGGACTGCTATATTTGGCACTACGGTGCAGTTTTTCTGATACCCAACAAAAATTGACAGACTATAGTCACGGTAAACCTATTTAAAAGGCGTTTTGAATAAATGATCAAAGTTTTTATTATAACAATCAGTTAGCTCTTTGTTCCGAATCGTGTTAGATAACTCTCCATAGAGGATAAAAAGATTACTAGAAATTTCTATTGTGAGGTTTCCCAAAGAGGCTACTCTGGTCGTAGCCGAAAACATGAGTTTACTAGCTGTTTTCGTTATAGGTCTTCTAAACTTGAAATCCGATTACCTTTGCTCCTTATAAAGGAATATTATTTTTTATATTGACACCTTTTGAAGTATATTCCATTGTAATATTTTACACTGTTATATTGAGGGGATGTCTATTGCAAGTGTTCTTTTAAGCATGCTAAAGTAAAGTTTTTTTTTGGTTGTTTTTCTTTGATTTTTTTTTTTATCGTAGAAGGTCACAATGCATCATTTTTAATTATGTCGATTGGTCAAATTCTATGCCAGGGTCCGGCATGTTTACATTTGTTATTTGGGAAACTATACAAAATACATTCTGACGGCAGAAAGTTCTAATGGTATCGACCTATAAAATAAAAAAAATCGTCGAGTAGTCTCACATAAAATGACTAAAACAATGATTCCTTTGTATTCTTATATCATTTTCTTGGAAACTATATAATTCAGGGTCCTAGATGGTCGGTTGATCTATTTGTAGTTTATTTATTTGTCAAACTTTATTATGAGCAAGATTCAGTATCTAAAGCGTTTATTATATGCAATTCATACCAAACTTAATGATAGATATCTTTATCATTGGAAAGAAAATATATTTTGTGATAATAAATCAGTACATGGTAATAAGCTGAGAACATATAGACAGCTTAAAGAAAATTATAAATTGGAAACCTATTTATTGTTAAATATAGACAGAAAAGTAATAGGGCATTTTGCTAAAATTCGTATTAGTAATAGTGTTCTTAGAATTGAACAAGGGCGTCACACTAAAACCCCTGTAGAAGAAAGAATTTGTCCTTTGTGTCCCTCAGAAGTAGAAGATGAATTTCATTTCACTTTAAAATGTACAAAACTAAATATAATTAGAGACCAACTGTTTTCCAGAATTAGTGAAATAGTTCCCTCTTTTTTCAATATGACTAATGAAGCAAGATTTAAATTTTTGTATACGTGTGTTGAGACTGATATAATTAGAATTTTGTTAAATTTATAAGCGACATGTACATTTCTAGAAATGCTCTATTAAGCACTAAATAACTTTGTGGTACCACCTCCGCATATAATGTTTATAAATTTGGTATGATATATATATGTTTGTATGTTTGTGTATAACAAATTTGTATTGTCTTGGTATCAATCCTGTAATTTTGGATTTAAACCAATAAAACTTACTTACTTACTTACTTACTTACTTACTTACTTACTTACTTACTTACTTACTTACTTACTTACTTACAAAGGAAGAAATTTCTTTTTGTTGGATCCTCAAGCTATACTCAACTTGAATAAGTAGATCCTGATCCCGATTCTGTTATTAAATAACAATTAATATAAAAAAAGAAGATGTGGTATGATTGCAAATGAGACACTTTTTCACATGAGACCAAAGTGACACAGAAATTAACAAGTATAGGTCACCGTACGAAATTCAACAACGAGCAAAGCCCGTACCGCATAGTCAGCTATAAAAGGCCTCGAAATGACAATGTAAATCAATTCAAACGAGAAAACTAACGGCCTAATTTTAGTATAAAAAATACACGAAAAACAAATATGTAACACATAAACAAACGACAACCACTAAATTATATATAAACAACCCTGCTGAAATACATATAGTGTTCATGTTTTACGAATAAAAAAAAGTATACTAGTTGATATGTCATAGAATGATCATGTTAAAACTAAATAAATGTAAAATTGAGACAACAACCCGACCAAAGAGCAGATAACAACCAAAGGCCACCAATGGGTCTTCAATGCCGAGAAAATCCCAAACCCGGAGACGTCCTGTTTGTTTGTGATATCAGGCACGCCAGGTAAATTTCAGTTGTACATTTTTTCCTTCGATTTGATCAAAAGAAAACAGTAGTTCATCTACAGTATCACTAGCATGAGGATGACACGGAAGTTGTCAGTTCGAATTTCTCACGTGGCAGGGTCCTTCAACTCCCATATACAGTATCACTAGCATGAGGATGACACGGAGGTTGTCAATTTGAATTCCTCACGTGGCAGGGTCCTTCAACTCTCATCTACAGTATCACTAGCATGAGGATGACACGGAGGTTGTCAGTTTGAATTCCTCACGTGGCAGAGTCCTTCAACTCTCATCTACAGTATCACTAGCATGAGGATTACATGGAGGTTGTCAGTTTGATCCCTTACGTGGCAGAGTCCTTCAACTCTCATCTACAGTATCACTAGCATGAGGATGACACGGAGGTTGTCAGTTTGATCCCTTACGTGGCAGAGTCCTTCAACTCTCATCTACAGTATCACTAGCATGAGGATGACACGGAAGTTGTCAGTTTGAATTTCTCACGTGGCAGGGTCCTTCAACTCCAATCTACAGTATCACTAGCATGAGGATGACACGGAGGTTGTCAGTTTGAATCCCTCACGTGGCAGGGTCCTTCAACTCTCATCTACAGTATCACTAGCATGAGGATTACATGGAGGTTGTCAGTTTGATCCCTTACGTGGCAGAGTCCTTCAACTCTCATCTACAGTATCACTAGCATGAGGATTACACGGAGGTTGTCAGTTTGAATCCCTTACGTGGCAGAGTCCTTCAACTCCAATCTACAGTATCACTAGCATGAGGATTACACGGAGGTTGTCAGTTTGATCCCTTACGTGGCAGAGTCCTTCAACTCCAATCTACAGTATCACTAGCATGAGGATGACACGGAGGTTGTCAGTTTGATCCCTTACGTGACAGAGTCCTTCAACTCTCATCTACAGTATCACTAGCATGAGGATTACATGGAGGTTGTCAGTTTGAATCCCTCACGTGGCAGGGTCCTTCAACTCTCATCTACAGTATCACTAGCATGAGGATTACATGGAGGTTGTCAGTTTGATCCCTGACGTGGCAGAGTCCTTCAACTCTCATCTACAGTATCACTAGCATGAGGATGACACGGAGGTTGTCAGTTTGATCCCTTACGTGGCAGAGTCCTTCAACTCTCATCTACAGTATCACTAGCATGAGGATGACACGGAAGTTGTCAGTTTGAATTTCTCACGTGGCAGGGTCCTTCAACTCTCATCTACAGTATCACTAGCATGAGGATGACATGGAGGTTGTCAGTTTGAATTCCTCACGTGGCAGGGTCCTTCAACTCTCATCTACAGTATCACTAGCATGAGGATTACATGGAGGTTGTCAGTTTGAATCCCTCACGTGGCAGGGTCCTTCAACTCTATCTACAGTATCACTAGCATGAGGATGACACGGAGGTTGTCAGTTTGATCCCTTACGTGGCAGAGTCCTTCAACTCTCATCTACAGTATCACTAGCATGAGGATTACACGGAGGTTGTCAGTTTGATCCCTTACGTGGCAGAGTCCTTCAACTCCAATCTACAGTATCACTAGCATGAGGATTACACGGAGGTTGTCAGTTTGATCCCTTACGTGGCAGAGTCCTTCAACTCTCATCTACAGTATCACTAGCATGAGGATGACACGGAAGTTGTCAGTTTGAATTTCTCACGTGGCAGGGTCCTTCAACTCTCATCTACAGTATCACTAGCATGAGGATGACATGGAGGTTGTCAGTTTGAATTCCTCACGTGGCAGGGTCCTTCAACTCTCATCTACAGTATCACTAGCATGAGGATTACATGGAGGTTGTCAGTTTGAATCCCTCACGTGGCAGGGTCCTTCAACTCTATCTACAGTATCACTAGCATGAGGATGACACGGAGGTTGTCAGTTTGATCCCTTACGTGGCAGAGTCCTTCAACTCTCATCTACAGTATCACTAGCATGAGGATTACACGGAGGTTGTCAGTTTGATCCCTTACGTGGCAGAGTCCTTCAACTCCAATCTACAGTATCACTAGCATGAGGATTACACGGAGGTTGTCAGTTTGATCCCTTACGTGGCAGAGTCCTTCAACTCCAATCTACAGTATCACTAGCATGAGGATGACACGGAGGTTGTCAGTTTGATCCCTTACGTGGCAGAGTCCTTCAACTCTCATCTACAGTATCACTAGCATGAGGATTACATGGAGGTTGTCAGTTTGAATCCCTCACGTGGCAGGGTCCTTCAACTCTCATCTACAGTATCACTAGCATGAGGATTACATGGAGGTTGTCAGTTTGATCCCTTACGTGGCAGAGTCCTTCAACTCTCATCTACAGTATCACTAGCATGAGGATGACACGGAGGTTGTCAGTTTGATCCCTTACGTGACAGAGTCCTTCAACTCTCATCTACAGTATCACTAGCATGAGGATGACACGGAGGTTGTCAATTTGAATTCCTCACGTGGCAGGGTCCTTCAACTCCCATCTACAGTATCACTAGCATGAGGATGACACGGAGGTTGTCAGTTTGAATCCCTCACGTGGCAGGGTCCTTCAACTCTCATCTACAGTATCACTAGCATGAGGATGACACGGAGGTTGTCAATTTGAATACCTCACGTGGCAGGGTCCTTCAACTCTCATCTACAGTATCACTAGCATGAGGATGACACGGATGTTGTTAGTTTGAATCCCTCACGTGGCAGGGTCCTTCAACTCCAATCTACAGTATCACTAGCATGAGGATGACACGGAGGTTGTCAGTTTGAATCCCTCACGTGGCAGGGTCCTTCAACTCCAATCTACAGTATCACTAGCATGAGGATGACACGGAGGTTGTTAGTTTGAATCCCTCACGTGGCAGGGTCCTTCAACTCTCATCTACAGTATCACTAGCATGAGGATGACACGGAGGTTGTTAGTTTGAATCCCTCACGTGGCAGGGTCCTTCAACTCCCATCTACAGTATCACTAGCATGAGGATGACACGGAGGTTGTTAATTTGAATACCTCACGTGGCAGGGTCCTTCAACTCTCATCTACAGTATCACTAGCATGAGGATGACACGGATGTTGTTAGTTTGAATCCCTCACGTGGCAGGGTCCTTCAACTCCAATCTACAGTATCACTAGCATGAGGATGACACGGAGGTTGTCAGTTTGAATCCCTCACGTGGCAGGGTCCTTCAACTCCAATCTACAGTATCACTAGCATGAGGATGACACGGAGGTTGCCAGTTTGAATCTCTCACGTGGCAGGGTCCTTCAACTCCAATCTACAGTATCACTAGCATGAGGATGACACGGAGGTTGTCAGTTTGAATCCCTCACGTGGCAGGGTCCTTCAACTCTCATCTACAGTATCACTAGCATGAGGATGACACGGAGGTTGTCAGTTTGATCCCTTACGTGGCAGGGTCCTTCAACTCCAATCTACAGTATCACTAGCATGAGGATGACATGGAGGTTGTCAGTTTAAATTCCTCACGTGGCAGGGTCCTTCAACTCCAATCTACAGTATCACTAGCATGAGGATGACACGGAGGTTGTCAGTTTGAATCCCTCACGTGGCAGGGTCCTTCAACTCCAATCTACAGTATCACTAGCATGAGGATGACACGGAGGTTGTCAGTTTGAATCCCTCACGTGCAAGGATCCTTCAACTCCAATCTACAGTATCACTAGCATGAGGATGACAAGGAGGTTGCCAGTTTGAATCTCTCACGTGGCAGGGTCCTTCAACTCCAATCTACAGTATCACTAGCATGAGGATGACACGGAGGTTGTCAGTTTGAATCCCTCACGTGCAAGGATCCTTCAACTCCAATCTACAGTATCACTAGCATGAGGATGACACGGAGGTTGCCAGTTTGAATCTCTCACGTGGCAGGGTCCTTCAACTCCAATCTACAGTATCACTAGCATGAGGATGACACGGAGGTTGTCAGTTTGAATCCCTCACGTGCAAGGATCCTTCAACTCCAATCTACAGTATCACTAGCATGAGGATGACACGGAGGTTTTCAGTTTGAATCCCTCACGTCGCAGGGTCCTTCAACTCCAATCAACAGTATCACTAGCATGAGGATGACATGGAGGTTGTCAGTTTAAATCCCTCACGTGGCAGGGTCCTTCAACTCTCATCTACAGTATCACTAGCATGAGGATGACACGGAGGTTGTCAGTTTAAATCCCTCACGTGGTAGGGTCCTTCAACTCCAATCTACAGTATCACTAGCATGAGGATGACACGGAAGTTTTCAGTTTGAATCCCTCACGTGGCAGGGTCCTTCAACTCTCATCTACAGTATCACTAGCATGAGGATTACATGGAGGTTGTCAGTTTGAATCCCTCACGTGGCAGGGTCCTTCAACTCCAATCTACAGTATCACTAGCATGAGGATGACATGGAGGTTGTCAGTTTAAATCCCTCACGTGGTAGGGTCCTTCAACTCCAATCTACAGTATCACTAGCATGAGGATGACATGGAGGTTGTCAGTTTGAATCCCTCACGTGGCAGGGTCCTTCAACTCTCATCTACAGTATCACTAGCATGAGGATTACACGGAGGTTGTCAGTTTGAATCCCTCACGTGGCAGGGTCCTTCAACTCCAATCTACAGTATCACTAGCATGAGGATGACATGGAGGTTGTCAGTTTAAATCCCTCACGTGGTAGGGTCCTTCAACTCCAATCTACAGTATCACTAGCATGAGGATGACATGGAGGTTGTCAGTTTGAATCCCTCACGTGGCAGGGTCCTTCAACTCCAATCTACAGTATCACTAGCATGAGGATGACACGGAGGTTGTCAGTTTGATCCCTGACGTGGCAGAGTCCTTCAACTCCAATCTACAGTATCACTAGCATGAGGATGACATGGAGGTTGTCAGTTTGAATCCCTCACGTGGCAGGGTCCTTCAACTCTCATCTACAGTATCACTAGCATGAGGATGACATGGAGGTTGTCAGTTTAAATCCCTCACGTGGTAGGGTCCTTCAACTCCAATCTACAGTATCACTAGCATGAGGATGACATGGAGGTTGTCAGTTTGAATCCCTCACGTGGCAGGGTCCTTCAACTCCAATCTACAGTATCACTAGCATGAGGATGACACGGAGGTTTTCAGTTTGAATCCCTCACGTGGCAGGGTCCTTCAACTCCAATTTACAGTATCACTAGCATGAGGATGACATGGAGGTTTTCAGTTTGAATCCCTCACGTGGCAGGGTCCTTCAACTCCAATTTACAGTATCACTAGCATGAGGATGACACGGAGGTTTTCAGTTTGAATCCCCCACGTGGCAGGGTCCTTCAACTCCAATCTACAGTATCACTAGCATGAGGATGACACGGAGGTTTTCAGTTTGAATCCCTCACGTGGCAGGGTCCTTCAACTCCAATTTACAGTATCACTAGCATGAGGATGACACGGAGGTTTTCAGTTTGAATCCCTCACGTGGTAGGGTCCTTCAACTCCAATCTACAGTTTCACTAGCATGAGGTTGACACGGAGGTTGTCAGTTTGATCCCTCACGTGGTAGGGTCCTTCAACTCCAATCTACAGTATCACTAGCATGAGGATGACACGGAGGTTGTCAGTTTGAATCCCTCACGTGCAAGGATCATTCAACTCCAATCTACAGTATCACTAGCATGAGGATGACATGGAGGTTGTCAGTTTAAATTCCTCACGTGGCAGGATCCTTCAACTCCAATCTACATTATCACTAGCATGAGGATGACACGGAGGTTGTCAGTTTGAATCCTCACGTGGCAGGGTCCTTCAACTCCAATCTACAGTATAACTAGCATGAGGATGACATGGAGGTTGTCAGTTTAAATTCCTCACGTGGCAGGGTCCTTCAACTCTCATCTACAGTATCACTAGCATGAGGATGACATGGAGGTTGTCAGTTTGAATTCCTCACGTGGCAGGGTCCTTCAACTCCAATCTACAGTATCACTAGCATGAGGATGACATGGAGGTTGTCAGTTTAAATCCCTCACGTGGTAGGGTCCTTCAACTCCAATCTACAGTATCACTAGCATGAGGATGACATGGAGGTTGTCAGTTTGAATCCCTCACGTGGCAGAGTCCTTCAACTCTCATCTACAGTATCACTAGCATGAGGATGACACGGAGGTTGTCAGTTTGATCCCTTACGTGGCAGAGTCCTTCAACTCCAATCTACATTATCACTAGCATGAGGATGACACGGAGGTTGTCAGTTTGAATCCTCACGTGGCAGGGTTCTTCAACTCCAATCTACAGTATCACTAGCATGAGGATGACATGGAGGTTGTCAGTTTAAATTCCTCACGTGGCAGGGTTCTTCAACTCCAATCTACAGTATCACTAGCATGAGGATGACATGGAGGTTGTCAGTTTAAATTCCTCACGTGGCAGGATCCTTCAACTCCAATTTACAGTATCACTAGCATGAGGATGACACGGAGGTTGTCAGTTTGAATCCTCACGTGGCAGGGTCCTTCAACTCCAATCTACAGTATCACTAGCATGAGGATTACATGGAGGTTGTCAGTTTAAATTCCTCACGTGGCAGGGTTCTTCAACTCCAATCTACAGTATCACTAGCATGAGGATTACACGGAGGTTGTCAGTTTGAATCCCTCACGTGGCAGGGTCCTTCAACTCCAATCTACAGTATCACTAGCATGAGGATGACACGGAGGTTGTCAGTTTGATCCCTTACGTGGCAGAGTCCTTCAACTCCAATCTACAGTATCACTAGCATGAGGATGACACGGAGGTTGTCAGTTTGAATCCCTCACGTGGCAGGGTTCTTCAACTCCAATCTACAGTATCACTAGCATGAGGATTACACGGAGGTTGTCAGTTTGAATCCCTCACGTGGCAGGGTTCTTCAACTCCAATCTACAGTATCACTAGCATGAGGATTACACGGAGGTTGTCAGTTTAAATTCCTCACGTGGCAGGGTTCTTCAACTCCAATCTACAGTATCACTAGCATGAGGATTACATGGAGGTTGTCAGTTTAAATTCCTCACGTGGCAGGGTTCTTCAACTCCAATCTACAGTATCACTAGCATGAGGATGACACGGAGGTTGTCAGTTTGATCCCTTACGTGGCAGGGTCCTTCAACTCCAATCTACAGTATCACTAGCATGAGGATGACACGGAGGTTGTCAGTTTGATCCCTTACGTGGCAGGGTCCTTCAACTCCAATCTACAGTATCACTAGCATGAGGATGACACGGAGGTTGTCAGTTTGAATCCCTCACGTGGCAGGGTTCTTCAACTCCAATCTACAGTATCACTAGCATGAGGATTACACGGAGGTTGTCAGTTTGAATCCCTCACGTGGCAGGGTTCTTCAACTCCAATCTACAGTATCACTAGCATGAGGATTACACGGAGGTTGTCAGTTTAAATTCCTCACGTGGCAGGGTTCTTCAACTCCAATCTACAGTATCACTAGCATGAGGATTACATGGAGGTTGTCAGTTTAAATTCCTCACGTGGCAGGGTTCTTCAACTCCAATCTACAGTATCACTAGCATGAGGATTACATGGAGGTTGTCAGTTTGAATCCCTCACGTGGCAGGGTCCTTCAACTCCAATCTACAGTATCACTAGCATGAGGATGACACGGAGGTTGTCAGTTTGATCCCTTACGTGGCAGGGTCCTTCAACTCCAATCTACAGTATCACTAGCATGAGGATGACACGGAGGTTGTCAGTTTGATCCCTTACGTGGCAGAGTCCTTCAACTCCAATCTACAGTATCACTAGCATGAGGATGACATGGAGGTTGTCAGTTTAAATCCCTCACGTGGTAGGGTCCTTCAACTCCAATCTACAGTATCACTAGCATGAGGATGACACGGAGGTTGTCAGTTTGAATCCCTCACGTGGCAGGGTCCTTCAACTCTCATCTACAGTATGACTAGCATGAGGATGACACGGAGGTTGTCAGTTTGATCCCTTACGTGGCAGAGTCCTTCAACTCCAATCTACAGTATCACTAGCATGAGGATGACATGGAGGTTGTCAGTTTAAATCCCTCACGTGGTAGGGTCCTTCAACTCCAATCTACAGTATCACTAGCATGAGGATGACACGGAGGTTGTCAGTTTGAATCCCTCACGTGGCAGGGTCCTTCAACTCCAATCTACAGTATAACTAGCATGAGGATGACATGGAGGTTGTCAGTTTAAATTCCTCACGTGGCAGGGTCCTTCAACTCTCATCTACAGTATCACTAGCATGAGGATTACACGGAGGTTGTCAGTTTGAATCCCTCACGTGGCAGGGTCCTTCAACTCCAATCTACAGTATCACTAGCATGAGGATGACACGGAGGTTGTCAGTTTGATCCCTTACGTGGCAGGGTCCTTCAACTCCAATCTACAGTATCACTAGCATGAGGATGACACGGAGGTTGTCAGTTTGATCCCTTACGTGGCAGAGTCCTTCAACTCCAATCTACAGTATCACTAGCATGAGGATTACACGGAGGTTGTCAGTTTAAATCCCTCACGTGCAAGGATCCTTCAACTCCAATCTACAGTATCACTAGCATGAGGATGACACGGAGGTTGTCAGTTTGAATCCTCACGTGGCAGGGTCCTTCAACTCCCATCTTAATTGACTAAGATTGTCAATTTTCTTGTCAAGTGTCAGTGGTTTTCTCCAGCTTAATCTATCAATAAACCCAAACATTAATATATATCCAATAATGCTGAAAGTTTTGTTAATAAAACACTAACAATCACTCAACCAATCATTTTAACCTATATGCTGTCGTTGATTTGTTTGTTTTATTTCATTTCATTTGAATGTAAACTTATCGCTTCTCAGGTACTTGCTATACTATATATGCGAAACGTATAACATAATTTATGAGTTTTGTTTTATGAAAACCCTTCACATCATTGATAAATACGAGGAGAAAAGAAAATATATGATCGATTCCATCATTATCAGTGGCAAACATTACACTTTCAAATACCGTAAATTTGGTCAGAATAACTGGAGACCTAGTTGGTACAACAGTAATGAGAGACTTTATTGGTACAAGAGTAACAGGAGATTTTATTGGTACAAAGCACAATATAAATATTCAAACGAAATATGCAAAGTCGATGATTATAAATCAAATATCACGAGCGTACAGTAAAAGAATTGTTATGTATATGATCATGTTTATCTGAGGCATATCACGAGTGTACGTATACAGTGAAAGAATTGTCATATTAAATCATGTTTTAAATCAGGCAAACGTGAGTAACAGAAGACATAGTTTCCTTTTATCATCAATGATATGCCCTCAGAAGAGTTACTAATATATATATATATATACTATCTTTTTTCACTTGTTCTCCCATATGTCCATCAATCGACCAATGAAATTATCATCTTATTACCAATAAGTCTGTTCTAAAAATTACTACGAAGTATACAAGTGGTAAATATATTCTTTACAGAACACAAAAATGTCAGTTACGTGTATTCACCTCAAAAGCTTACAAAACCTTTAAATAGACTTATTAAGAAGGGATATAGTTACGATACTATTGTCAGGTAATTAAAGATTGCATATTGGGTCTTTGCATCGGAACTAAACACATTTATTTAAAAAAAAAAGAAGAACAGTTGTTGCCATGGCATGACACGGGTTATGTTCTTCTCATATATTTTATGATAGTATGATACTAAACCCCTAACGGGAGGGATTGTGCTTGATATTCATATGATGAAGACATAATCTTTCAATCAGTTTAATTGAGGTCTGGAGCTGGCATGTCAGTTAACTGCTAGTAGTCTGTTGTTATTTATGTTTTATTGTCATTTTGTTTATTTTCTTTTATTACATCTTCTGACATCGGACTCGGACTTCTCTAGAACTGAATTTTAATGTGCGTATTTTTATACGTTTACTTTTCTACATTGGCTAGAGTTTTAGAGGGAGGGTTGAGATATCACAAACATGTTTAACCCCGCCGCAATTTTGCGCCTGTCCCAAGTCGGGAGCATCTGGCCTTTGTTAGTCTTGTATGATTTTTAGTTTTAGTTTTGGAGTTTAGTATGACGTCCATTATCACTGAACTAGTATACATATTTTTAAGCGGCCAGCTGAAGGACGCCTCCGGGTGAGGGAGTTTCTCGCTACATTGAAGACCCATTGGTGGCCTTCGGCTGTAATCTGCTCTATGATCTGGTTGTTTTCGCTCTGACACGTTCCCAATTTCCTTTCTCAATTTTAAGTAACTTATTGTTTCCCCGGTATAAAAAGTTAAGACCGACTAACCGGCAAATTGTATTTCTTAAGAAAACGCTTCAACCCCGTTAGTTGCAAATTCAACAACCCCGCGCGGAAAATTACATTTTAGACAATAGAAACTTTACCGAAACCAACAATACTATATTAAGAAACTGACAACGAATATGTCTCATATAGTCGATTAAGGACCTGAGATTGATAAATGATCGGTTCCTTCCATACAGTACTAGATGCAGCATTTACAATTCTCAATAAGGAAAATTCTTGAACTGTATTATTATTTTGTACGTTTTGAAACCAACTCGTCTTATTTACACTTCGTTTAAAAGTTGCATGACTAAAAATAAAAATATTTTATTTCCAATTAAAGATTCATTAAAGGCATGTAAAAGAGCTTTCGTCAGATTGCACACAAATACATAAGATTATACATAAATACGAATATGATTAAAAAGGACATTAGACATGTTAAAAGCACTGGTACGAGACGAGATATTTTTAGTATGTATGTACTCAAACAGTGTGTGTATATTTAAAAACATCTCGTATCGTACCATCAGTTAAACCGTTCTAATTCGTAACCCCGGTTAGTCCAATTCTAGTCATATGCATACAGTTGATGACAAATATTTACACAGGCTACACATGTACTGAACACTGCACAATGCACTGACACAATTATATATAAATAACGGAATATTTGATGAGTTTATTATAAAATTAAACGTATAAATATCTACATACATATTGTGTTTTTGCCGGAACGTGTATTATCGATCTACAGCAAGGAATCCTTCCTGGAGTTAAAAAAATATTATCGAGCTGCGAACCAGAGAAGGTAAATGGAAATTATTTTTTTAATAACTATTATATATATTACCTAGAACAATGATGTCAGGTTAATTTATAAATGGTTGCCTCCAATTAACATGATTAACCCCAGTGGCAAATATTACATGCATATATCTACCTCCTAAAAGATAAAATGGCATAATCACTTTTTTGGACCAGATAAACATATATATGCTAGACAAGTTTCCGACCGTCAACTGATAATGAAAGTTTCAATATCACATGGCAGACAGATTTAACGCATACTTGTCATTCAGGAGTTTTCCCCTATTAGTCTTTGTTAAATTGGCAATTTATTTTAATTTTGCAGAATGCATTTTTGTTTCAAATAAAGAACAGGTTAAATTTGTACCCTGTTCAGAGCTACAATCAAAATTCCCCAAAAAACATGTAATTGCTTATAAGTAAGAATCGTACAATTAACATTAAAGTTTAAACCTTTATACCTTTAATTGTATTTTCATATACCTGTACTGACAGAATGTTGAATTCAGTTATATCAACAGTGAATATCCAGACAGTTCTAGTTGGTGTAGTAGTTGTACTTATTGTATACAAACTCAGACAAAGATGGAAGTATAATCTCCCTCCAGGACCATTTTGCTGGCCTCTGATTGGAAGTTATGAAGGTAATAACATTTTGTATGGCCTCTGATTAGAAGTTTTGAAGGTAATAACGTTTTTATGGCCTCTGATTGGAAGTTATGAAGGTAATACCATTTATTTGGCCTCTGATTGAAACTTATGAAGGTTATAACATTTTGCTGGCCTCTGATTGGAAGTTATGAAGGTAATACCATTTTATTGGCCTTTGATGAGAAGTTATGAATGTAAAATGTATGCTCAATATAACAAACAGCTAGTACTAGTATGCCAATTAAGTGACTTGTTGCTTAAAGGCTTTAAAAAGATATGTTTCCTCTTACCAGACCGATTGAAATAAAACTATTTTCTCATTTGAAAAAAAATATTTCATTATCAGACTTTATTTCCTACTTAACATTTTACCTGCTTGTTAACTGGTTTTCAGTCAGCACGATTCTTAATATGTCCCCTTTCCATAACTATTTTTATTAGATTTAATTTGTTTTCTGTATACGTATTTGTATTTTCTGTATAAGTGTGTGTTTTTTCTGTCCAAGTAATTGTGTTTTCTGTCTAATTTATTGTGGTTTGTGCCGAAGTATTTCTATTTTCTGCCCAAGTAAGACCGTTTTTTTCTAGGTATTAAATATTTTGGTTTACTTGTTTGTATAATTTAGATAAATGCGTAATTTCTTCAATTTTAGTTATCCAAGCCAAATTTCTACATGAAATATTTGTAAAATATGTGAAAAAGTATGGACCAGTGTTTACTGTTAGTGCAGGTAAGTAAACATAGTTGGAGAGATATTACATCAAAATGCATTTAGTGTGTAGATAAAGTAAATATCTTTGATCATTGTTGATTAGCTTGCTGAACCGTGAAGATATAATTAGGCTAGGTAAACTATCCTCCTTTAAGAGTAGACTAGTCCGACAGATAACAAATCCATCTGTCTGTAGGACTAGATTACTCCGAAAAGAGGGTAGTATACCTAACCGTATAATGACTCCACGGTTCAGTAAGCAAGCAAGCTAACCAATGATATTACCTTTTAACAACACACTCAATGCAATTTGCTTTAGGAAAATCAAGAGCTCGAAATAGCTAGGTTAAACTAGTGTCATTTAAGGAGAAATTGGCGACACTCTGTTTATAGATATAATTTGAAAATTTATATGTATACCTGTATATTTTATTTCATTTTTTTCAAGTTTTTAATAACACAAACATGTTAAAAATCGATGTTTCGAATTAATATAGTTTGAAAAAAACTAATGGGATTTAGAACATCAGAACATGGTAGAATAATGACAAATTGTAAAATCATAAAAGGAAATGGAGAATTTGTCAAAGAGAAAACAACCCGATTATAGAGCAGAAAACAACACAAGGCCACCAATGGGTTTTCAATGTCTCTAAATAGGAAAAGAAAAGAATATGCCAATTTAAGATAAAAGGATTCATCAAATTTTGCAAAAAAAATATATTTTCTAATTTCCAAAATGAAAAAAATTATATTGAAAAAGTAGGCGAACATAACACTACAAACACAAAATATTAGATAAACATACAAAAAACTTGAATCAAGTTGGAAATAGATTCCCAAATAAAAAACAAAAGATACAAAGGATACATCGTAGAATTGTGCAGGACGTCTTTGATGATAACTCAAATGTTTATTCCTGTTAAATATTATCACATATAACACCCTTATTTTTCTATTGGGTAAGAAAAAAAATGACAACTATGTACAGAAATCTATTTTTACAGGATCTGATCATATGGTTGTTTTAAACGATATCAAAAGCGTCACAGAAGCATTGGTCAAAAGCAAAGCTGATTTTGCTGACAGACCATTCTATCATTCAGGTATGTGTAGACTAGATATTGTCATACATATATACATAGACCAGATACTGTCATACATAATTTTGCCCCAGAATCGGACCTTATATAAGTTATATATGCAGATTTTGGTATTTTATGACCACCATTTTGGAAAAAGCCGCCATATTGAAAATGCAAGGTGGGTTTATAGCTTATATGTTTTGAAATACCAATAACTACTACCATGCCAAATTTTGTACTCTTATCATCAAACCCACAATTTTTTTCAGCAATCAGCCGGACGATAAGGGCATACTGCGATACAGTTGTGATATCATGATAAATATTTTACGAACATTTGCATTTCACATATGTAGCAATTCAAATCTGTAATAAAAACATACCTTCGTGTGCTGCTTTAAGAGATAATAGAGGTAGAAACATGAGACATTTATTCTATTTATTTTGAAAATTTCATTTTTATAAAATTTGTGCAAATAATTTTCGTACATGATAAAACCTAATGCCAATTAAAAAAAAGTGCAGTTCATGTACTCGTTTTAAATGTATATCAGTTTAAATCATGGTAAAAGTATTATATCTTTTATCCGTGAGAAATTTCGCTTTCAGATCACATGTTAACGGAGGGAAGTAAAGATATAGTTTTTGCTAAATATACACCAACATGGAAACTGCACAGAAAAATTGCTGTAAAGGCATTAAGGTAGGAATTTGATTATTTGAATCTTGTAAATAGTTTTTTTTGTATTAAATGCAATCAAAATCCTATGGTACTGACTTGATAACTATTCTTCCGAGGTTTATCACTACTTTTGAGATACGCTAAATATAGTGCACTAATCATAACATTCTCAACATCCTATCCATGAACATTTCCAGAACATTTAAAATCGGAATATTTGGTCAGATATTCAAGTAACAAAATAATGTTATATTGTCAAGTAAATTACATAACTTGTTCAAGGTGCAGAAAAATCTAATATCCGTTCTAAAATATCAATGTTTCATTGTTAAAGTAATCTTCTTGATTTGAGTTATCTTCATTTGACAATTCACATATTTCTTTACACTGCAATGTTTAATATTACTTTCTTCTGCAAAATTAAAGCAATCCTCAGCCTTCAGTGTTCAGGCACTAAGAATATCATTCCAATCTGGTAGTATTGTTACTGGTAATTCCATTTGATATACATATCTGCATTTAGAAAGTTAAGGTAGGTGGTGAAAGGGGGGGGGGCTTCTTAATTTAAATCCATAGGTTATTTTGAAAATTTGTCAAAATGAAGTTTATGTCATGCTTCTTTTTTTAAACAATTATCAAAAAGTATGGGTCACTGTGCTTTTTTCACATTGCCAGATTTTGTAAAGATTATGTATGGAAACCCCCCAAATTATATCTGAATATCTAAAACATCGGACGCATATTGCTATTGGGTTGCTATATGAATATAACCTTTCTATCAACCAATTAGTGATTATGGCCTTAAAAGTTGTATACTAGTAGTGTCGATTTTTGTCGTTCTCTCTCATTTAGATTGGTTTCCGTTATGCACCTGATCTCTTTGATGGTTATCAAGATAATGGCAGCGTTTAAGACAGACAACACATTACAATCATTGATTCCGGTTATTGCACAAAGTAGACAACAGTTATAATAAGAAAAATAAACACTTATTATTTTGTAGGCAGTATATGGCAGGAAACCGTTTAGAGGAAATTTTACATGCTTCAATGAAATTATGTTTACCTTTAATGGCAAAAGAAAATGGAGCATTTAACCCAGAAAATTACATAGATTTAATGGTGTTCAATATTCTTAATGGTGTGTGTTTCGGCAAAAGGTAACCAGTAAATTTATATACAGTTTATTTTGTCATTTTAGAATGCCAACGTGCGCAGTTCAATAAAAAAAAGCTCCAGACTGTAAAACATTTGAATTCAATAGATTACCTTTTTTGCAGAGGTTTATAGTTTTCATAAAAATTGAGAATTGCAACTCGTGATACTCAGTTTCAATTTAATGATAAACAAGCCTTTGGCAATTTTTTTTTTATAAGTCATCATAGATACCGGGCGTACAATTTTGTACGCAAGACTCATCAGACTCAGTGACGCTCGAATTAGAAAGGTTCAAAATATAAAGTACGAATTTGAAGACCATTAAAAACTCAAAGTTCAATTTGTTAGATTTAGCATTGATTTTGTAAATTAGGAAAGATTGAAAAGCATACGATTCGAGCACATTATATCCCTTGAAATGAAAATGGAGATGCTGCAAGTGGCAAAGAGACAACAACCCGACCAAAGAGCGGAAAACAACCGAAGTCGACAAATGGGTCTTCTATACAGCGAGAAAATCTGAGTCATGCTTCAGATGGCCCATATATAAAAATGTGCACTAGTTCAGTGATAATGAATAGTTACTTTGTTGGTATGCTGGTAGCTAATTAGTGTTACACGTATATAAATGAAGTTTAAAAAGAAATATTTATCCGAATTCATATACTTGTAAACGTTGTTAACCTTATGTTTACCTTATCAACGTTTTTCAGTGTTGAATTAAATGATTCAGAGTTTTTTTGTTGGTATGCAGGAAGCGGATTTTTTTTCTCTAAAATATAAATGAAAGTCTAAAACAACATCTATCCCAATTTCATCTAGCTAAGGCTGTAATTGTTATTTATCTATTGACTTTTTTCAGTGTTGAAGTAGATGATCCAGATTTTATGAAGTTTATGAAACTTAGCAAGAAAATAAATGAAATCTCAGGAAATGGTTTTTTTGAAGATATGTTCCCCATCATGTTTAAAATATGGACAACTTATAAGTACAGAACAACCAACAACATGAATAATGAGCTCATCTCTATCATCAAAAGAAAATTCGAAGAACATGAAGAAACGTTTGATTTAGGTATGTCAACAGGTTTGATGTGTTTATACAACAATTAATACTTGCAACTGTGATTTTGATGATATATAACTTAGCTATAAAGGGAGAAAACAATACCAATTAAGAGGGCAATAAAGAATTACTATATTATATTTTCACAAATTCAGTCTTGACGATGAAATCACTTGAACTCAATTTCACATTATTAAAAAGTAAATTTTAAATCTTTACCTGTGCACTTTATTGTAGAAACTTGTGTCATCACAAAAATATCGAACGAAGAGGAAAATTCAAAATGAACAGTCCTTAATTGAATGGCAAAAATGAAAAGCTTAACTCCACCAAATTAATGGATACCAACTGTCTTATTCCTGACTTAGTACAACCAATTTTGTATGTAGAAAATGGTTGATTAAAACCTGGTTTTATAGCTAGCTTAACCTCTCACTTGTATTATATACATATTAGCATTTGTTTTATTTTTTGATTTACTGATTTTTGTTCAGTGGCAATAATTTCATTTATGTTGAGAGTAATAGCAAATTAAAATAACAATAGATAATTAGTGTTTGTTCCGCGAGATGCGACGACTGGATTAAAGGGCTGGAGATTTGAACTGAGCGACATCTGTTGACAGCTTGTCTTCAAATTTTCTCCACTTGATTCTTCTGTCTCATATCCGGGGTTTTAAAGAACAAACCAGATGATTATTGTTATTGTAAAGTATTGCAACATGCAATCTATGGACCCACCTAAGGAATGAAGGATGAGTTACGATATTTTACTTCAAGAGAGACAGGCACTCAACTAACATGAGACATTACGTTAATTTTCTAATTCTGACTGGACACAGCTGAAAATCTATATGCGTGGTCAGCCAACTAGACTCCCTACTTTTACACTGGTTCCTTTCACATAACCGTATTGATGTGTTTACTGGACACAGCTGCTAATCTTTATGCATGCTCAGCCAACAAGACTCCCTACTTTTACACTGGTTCCTTTCACATAACCGTATTGATGTGTTTATTGGACACAGCTACTAATCTATATGCGTGGTCAGCCAACTAGACTCCCTACTTTTACACTGGTTCCTTTCACATAACCGTATTGATGTGTTTACTGGACACAGCTGCTAATCTTTATGCGCGCTCAGCCAACTAGACTCCCTACTTTTACACTGGTTCCTTTCACATAACCGTATTGGTGTGTTTACTGGACACAGCTGCTAATCTATATGCGTGGTCAGCCAACTAGACTCCCTACTTTTACACTGGTTCCTTTCACATAACCGTATTGATGTGTTTACTGGACACAGCTGCTAATCTATATGCGTGGTGAGCCAACAAGACTCCCTACTTTTACACTGGTTCCTTCACATAACCGTATTGATGTGTTTACTGGACACAGCTGCTAATCTATATGCGTGCTCAGCCAACTAGACTCCCTACTTTTACACTGGTTCCTTTCACATAACCGTATTGATGTGTTTACTGGACACAGCTGCTAATCTATATGCGTGCTCAGCCAACTAGACTCTCTACTTTTACACTGGTTCCTTTCACATCACCGTATTGATGTGTTTACTGGACACAGCTGCTAATCTATATGCGTGATCAGCCAACAAGACTCCCCTCTTTTACACTGGTTCCTTGCACATAACCGTATTGATGTGTTTACTGGACACAGCTGCTAATCTATATGCGTGCTCAGCCAACTAGACTCTCTACTTTTACACTGGTTCCTTTCACATCACCGTATTGATGTGTTTACTGGACACAGCTGCTAATCTATATGCGTGATCAGCCAACTAGACTCCCTACTTTTACACTGGTTCCTTTCACATAACTGTATTGATGTGTTTAATCTACACAGCTGCTAATCTATATGCGTGCTCAGCCAACTAGACCCCCTTACTTTTACACTGGTTCCTTTCACATAACCGTATTGATGTGTTTACTGGACACAGCTGCTAATCTATATGCGTGTTCAGCCAACTAGACTCCCTACTTTTACACTGGTTCCTTGCACATAACCGTATTGATGTGTTTACTGGACACAGCTGCTAATCTATATGCGTGCTCAGCCAACTAGACTCTCTACTTTTACACTGGTTCCTTTCACATCACCGTATTGATGTGTTTACTGGACACAGCTGCTAATCTATATGCGTGATCAGCCAACTAGACTCCCTACTTTTACACTGGTTCCTTTCACATAACTGTATTGATGTGTTTAATCTACACAGCTGCTAATCTATATGCGTGCTCAGCCAACTAGACCCCCTTACTTTTACACTGGTTCCTTTCACATAACCGTATTGATGTGTTTACTGGACACAGCTGCTAATCTATATGCGTGTTCAGCCAACTAGACTCCCTACTTTTACACTGGTTCCTTGCACATAACCGTATTGATGTGTTTACTGGACACAGCTGCTAATCTATATGCGTGCTCAGCCAACTAGACTGCCTATTTTTACACTGGTTCCTTTCACATAACCGTATTGATGTGTTTACTGGACACAGCTGCTAATCTATATGCGTGTTCAGCCAACTAGACTCCCTACTTTTACACTGGTTCCTTGCACATAACCGTATTGATGTGTTTACTGGACACAGCTGCTAATCTATATGCGTGCTCAGCCAACTAGACTGCCTATTTTTACACTGGTTCCTTTCACATAACCGTATTGATGTGTTTACTGGACACAGCTGCTAATCTTTATGCGTGCTCAGCCAACTAGACCCCCCCACTTTTACACTGGTTCCTTTCACATAACTGTATTGATGTGTTTACTGGACACAGCTGCTAATCTATATGCTTGGTCAGCCAACTAGACTCCCCACTTTTACACTGGTTCCTTTCACATAACCGTATTGATGTGTTTATTGGACACAGCTGCTAATCTATATGCGTGGTGAGCCAACAAGACTCCCTGCTTTTACACTGGTTCCTTTCACATAACCGTATTGATGTGTTTACTGGACACAGCTGCTAATCTATATGCGTGCTCAGCCAACTAGACTCCCTACTTTTACACTGGTTCCTTTCACATAACCGTATTGATGTGTTTACTGGACACAGCTGCTAATCTATATGCGTGGTCAGCCAACTAGACTCCCTACTTTTACACTGGTTCCTTGCACATAACCGTATTGATGTGTTTACTGGACACAGCTGCTAATATATATGCGTGGTAAGCCAACTAGACTCCCTTACTTTTACACTGGTTCCTTTCACATAACCGTATTGATGTGTTTACTGGACACAGCTGCTAATCTATATGCGTGCTCAGCCAACTAGACCCCCTACTTTTACACTGGTTCCTTTCACATAACCGTATTGATGTGTTTACTGGACACAGCTGCTAATCTATATGCGTGCTCAGCCAACTAGACTCCCTACTTTTACACTGGTTCCTTTCACATAACCGTATTGATGTGTTTACTGGACACAGCTGCTAATCTATATGCGTGCTCAGCCAACTAGACTCCCCACTTTTACACTGGTTCCTTTCACATTACTGTATTGATGTGTTTACTGGACACAACTGCTAATCTATATGCGTGGTCAGCCAACAAGACTCCCCTCTTTTACACTGGTTCCTTTCACATAACCGTATTGATGTGTTTAATGGACACAGCTGCTAATCTATATGCGTGGTCAGCCAACTAGACTCCCTACTTTTACACTGGTTCCTTGCACATAACCGTATTGATGTGTTTACTGGACACAGCTGCTAATATATATGCGTGGTAAGCCAACTAGACTCCCTTACTTTTACACTGGTTCCTTTCACATAACCGTATTGATGTGTTTACTGGACACAGCTGCTAATCTATATGCGTGCTCAGCCAACTAGACCCCCTACTTTTACACTGGTTCCTTTCACATAACCGTATTGATGTGTTTACTGGACACAGCTGCTAATCTATATGCGTGCTCAGCCAACTAGACTCCCTACTTTTACACTGGTTCCTTTCACATAACCGTATTGATGTGTTTACTGGACACAGCTGCTAATCTATATGCGTGCTCAGCCAACTAGACTCCCCACTTTTACACTGGTTCCTTTCACATTACTGTATTGATGTGTTTACTGGACACAACTGCTAATCTATATGCGTGGTCAGCCAACAAGACTCCCCTCTTTTACACTGGTTCCTTTCACATAACCGTATTGATGTGTTTAATGGACACAGCTGCTAATCTATATGCGTGGTCAGCCAACAAGACTCCCCTCTTTTACACTGGTTCCTTTCACATAACTGTATTGATGTGTTTACTGGACACAGCTGCTAATCTATATGCGCGTTCAGCCAACTAGACTCCCCACTATTACACTGGTTCCTTTCACATAACTGTATTGATGTGTTTACTGGACACAGCTGCTAATCTATATGCGTGGTGAGCCAACAAGACTTCCCTTTGGTATCTTTCGTCCCTCTTTTACACTGGTTCCTTGCACATAACCGTATTGATGTGTTTTACTTTTATAACAGTATACCACCAATGGAATTCACAAAAATCAATACACCTTAAGGAGGTAGACCTAGGTTAAGGGAAATAACTCTTAAAATCATCAGTACGTTTGTGTCAGCCATTTTCATAAATATGTTCTAAGCTTCTTGGATACATAGATTATTTCCAATCTGTTTCAGGTAAATGCTTAAAATTCATTGGCGAAACTTGACTTTTACAAACACATAACTGATTTAAAGAGTTATCTCCCTGAACTCATGTCTTCCTCCTTCAACATGTTAAAAAGTACATAGTAATAAGGTCTAATGAAAAATGAAACACCGAGATCAAAGAAAGAACAAAAAGTAAAATAATAAAAATACAAAACTCCAAAGAAATTAAAAGCAGACATTAAGTCCTCAATCATGTGGCAAAATCCAAAATCAAATCAAAAGTCAAATAACAAACTTATGTACAAAAACACTTCACAGGAAAACACATACACTTAGGGAAAACACAGGTTCTGATGCAGTGTCATCACTTTTATCTACAATTTCTACATGAAAAACTACTTAATCAATTTTATTTTCAAATTTGAATGTGCCTTTTTTATTCTACTTATTAAGATGTTGTAGAGTTTGATTTCTTGTATGGACACTAATGTTGGGTTAAAATCTTTGTTTATCCTTCATATGTTTAACCTGTTTTTGTTTTTATGCCCCACCTACGAGAGTAGAGGGGTATTATGTTTTCTGGTCTGTGTCTCCGTTCGTTCGTTCGTTCGTTTGTTCGTCCGTCCGTCCGTCCGTCCGTCCGTTCGTTCGTTCGTCTGTGCGTCCGTTCGCCCAACTTCAGGTTAAAGTTTTTGGTCAAGGTAGTTTGTGATGAAGCTGAATTCCAATCAACTTGAAACTTAGTACACTTGTTGCTTATGATATGATCTTTCTAATTATAAAGTCAAATTAGAGTTTTGATCCCAATTGCACAGTCCACTGAACATAGAAAATGAATGTGGGAGTTTCAGGTTAAAGTTTTTGGTCAAGGTAGTTTTTGATGAAGTTGAAGACCAAACAACTTGAATTTAGTACAAATGTTCCCTATACGGTATGATCTTTCTAATTTTATTGCCAAATTACACTTTTTTCCCAATTTCACGGGCCACTGAACATAGAAAATGAAAGTGGCAGTTTCAGGTTAAAGTTTTTGGTCAAGGTAGTTTTTGATGAAGCTGAAGTTCAATCAACTTGAAACTTAGTACACTTGTTGCTTATGATATGATCTTTCTAATTTTAAAGCCAAATTAGAGTTTTGACCCCAATTTCACAATCCACTGAACATAGAAAATGAAAGTGGGAGTTTCAGGTTAAAGTTTTTGGTCAAGGTAGTTTTTGATGAAGTTGAAGACCAAACAACTTGAAACTTAGTACACATGTTCCCTATACGGTATGATCTTTCTAATTTTAATGCCAAATTACATTTATTACGCAATTTCACGGTCCATTCAACATGAAAAATGATAGTGCGAGTGGAGCATCCGTGTACTAAGAACACATTCTTGTTGTATTATTTTCTTGTTGATCTTTATTTATAATACTGAGTGTACTTTAAATATAGTTCTAGAAAATAGCTAAAACATATTGAGTTGAGAATGTTGTTAATGGATAAAAACATGTAATTTTCCTTTCAATAGATTGGTAAACACTGGTTGTCACATTTGTTGTTTTGAGTATTTTTTTTTAAAACTTAACATAAAAAGAAATGATCTCATTACTGATTTCAGACAATATCAGAGATTTTACTGATTCCTTGATATTGGCAAGAAAAGAAGCAGAACAAGAAGAGAACGAGGAAATATTATCCAAGCTATCTGACACACATCTTAGACAAACTTTAAAAGATATTTTTACTGGTGAGTTGAAATGAATAAAAGTTTTGTTATAATCTTAGAGAAATAGAAATTTGAATGCGTTTTTTTCTTTTATAAATATGGTGTTACTATTAGAGGTTAAACATGTTATAGGAGGCATATGAATGTTGAAGAAATGCCACACAGTTCTATATTTTGATTTTTAACAAAAAGAAGGGAATGTGAACTTTACATTCCAAGATATATATTTTTAAGAAACTTCAAAGTACAAATCAAATGGCACAGTTTCAGCCATTAAAGGTGATTTAATGTGAAATTGCATTGTCTATTTTAACACAAGTGCAACCTACAATTACTATATGCTCGCAAAATGCTCAATTAATTTACCTTGTTTGTCTACATAATTTTGTTTTAATCATTTGTAAATAATCTATTGTAAATGTACATTTTTATAGCTGGTATCGAAACATCGACAGTAACATTACGCTTTGCGGTACGTTACATGGCTGGGTTACCAGATATCCAGAGTAAAGTTCAGGAAGAAATAGACAGAGTTGTTGGTGAGTACTTTTAAGTTTGCTTGTGTCGTTTTCTTGCCATGTTTTTAAATAAACTGTTATTACCAATGTTATTTCAACTGATCGGGCGGAGCTTACGTTTTAATTTGCATACGGACAATCTGTCTAAAAATATGTGTGATAAGGATAATTACCGTTATAATTATTATTGATTTCTAATCACCTATCAGTGTCATCAAAGGAATTTACAAAAGAATGACCGGACACCTCATTTATGAGTTTATCATAAAGCACCTTTCTATAGATGGACTTGTTTATTATAAAAGAGGAACGAAAGATATTGAAGGGACAGTCAAACTCATCAATCGAAAATAAACTGACAACGCCTGGCTAAAATTGAAAGAAGACACACAGACAAACAATAGAACACATGACACAACATAGAAAACTAAAGTATAAATGAACCGGTTAAACTCCGCCTAGTCCAGTGAAATAAATCGAGTAATAACAAAAATTGACCCTCAACAAGCTTCAACTTCGTACTCTATTTGGACTTTCCTCTTTTTTAATTTGGGCATCGCTTTTGATATTTTTGTAAACCAAAAAATGTGTCTGGCGAACAAAATTATAAACCTAGTAGATTTGATGAGAATTTTGAAAGCTTTAATTTGTTTTTTTGATAATTTGATTTTGCATGTAACACATCATTTGATTGGCGGATTGTTCTTGTCTATCAGCTAATATATACAATTTTGTCATATTACCGTGACTTCATCAACGTTTTTGTACGATTTACTACTTTAAAAGGAATAGAGAATGATATTATAAGTAGTGACAGTAAAATAAAATTCTGGCTTTTTTAAATAACCTTAAAAATGTTGTGCAACGTAGAGTGGTATTTAAAAGTGTGCACCACATTTTTGATTTTATATCTCCATAGACAGAACAAATATTACAGTCATTCTTTGAATGAACAAGATTTGTATTTAAAGTGTTCGATATATCTGAACATTTTTACTTCTGTCACATAATAACATTTTCATTCATACTTTATACGCATGTTTTTGTATAAATAAAACTTATTTTGGTAGTAAAATCATATATCAAATTTTCCAACAGGTTATTTTGAAAGTATGATAAAATATTCTGACATTTTAACATGCCTCATCCCATCATCTTGTTAATGAATGCGTCTATCCAAAAAACCTTACTCCAAGGAAAATTTAAACGGAAAATCCATAATCGAAAAGAAAACAAATGTGACATTCCTAAATTGTACATAAGTTTTGATTTGTAGAAAATGGGGATTAAACCTCTGACTTATATGTCAGTCGCACAAAATGCCATTATATTGACAAAATTTCATATCTTTTACATTGAAACTAAATCATATACCAAACACACAAAAGGCATGAAATTAACCTTTTAAATGACGAATATAGTCCAAGAAATTGTATTTACTGACATAATGAAAAAAGTCAACAGTAGTATACCACTTTTCGTAAGTCATACATCGATCGAGAGAACAAAATCCGGATAACAAACTTAAACCGAGTAAAACACATCAACTAAAAGAGGAAAACAACAGAAACACTAAAGTACAAAAAAAAAAACGACAATGTAACACATATAGAAAAGAACTATAAGATATCAACTTCCAATGATTTCTTTTAATATATTGACTTATGGAAAGACTTTTTTTAAATTCCGTTTCTGATGTAGCTCCCTGAAAAATACAGTTATTGACACCAAATGTTTGTAGTTTGCTTTGTATACCCAAATAAAAAGCTATCAAATATTTAATAGGAAAAGACAGACTACCAACTGTTAAAGACAGAGAAAATCTCAGCTATACAGAAGCTACATTACATGAAGTCATGAGACTTGGTACAGCTGTTCCATTAGGTATTCCCCATAGTACACGTTGTGACACACGAGTTGGTGAGTATTTGAATTAATCAGACTTTTACAATGGTGTAGGCAGTCTTTTACCAATTTCGACATTCCTCTTTTTTTTAAAATTTTGATTGATTCAGACTTTAACAATGGTTGAGGTAGTCTTTTACCAATTTGAGTGGCTTTACTTTTACATTTGCGTTATTTTTAACTATATTTGCCCGTACAAAAAGACTACGTTTACGCGCATTTATTTTACTGGTAAGTTTGGCAGTGATAGCGACAATTGCAGGCAAGACAAAGTGTTCCGCGGAAATTGTATTACGTTGTCTTTTACAGGTAGTTACGATGTTCTGACAACATAAAAGTGAGACGTTTGCATAGAAATGTATTCAAAGTAAAATTTCACCTCTTTGAACTGCTCCGCATATTACTATTATTCAATGTTTTTTTCCAGGCGGGTATGATGTTCCAAAGGATACAACGGTTGTGATTAATCACTGGGCACTTCACAATGATCCTAACCAATGGAAAGACGTGAATAAATTTGATCCGACACGCTTCCTGGACGAAAATGGAAAACTTGGTAAGAAACAAGACAGCTGGTTACCATTTTCAGCAGGCAGACGTGGATGTTTAGGGGAATCTGTTGCTAAACCAGAACTTCATCTGATTTTTGCAACAATTATGCAGAAGTTCAAGATAACCTT
This sequence comes from Mytilus trossulus, assembly GCF_036588685.1. Classification (NCBI taxonomy): domain Eukaryota; kingdom Metazoa; phylum Mollusca; class Bivalvia; order Mytilida; family Mytilidae; genus Mytilus; species Mytilus trossulus. The sequence continues at coordinate 5,171,059 of NC_086382.1, forward strand.
ACCTGAAGGAACCAATCCTGAAATAGAACTAGCTGGATCTGGTTTCGTTGCAATTCCTGCTCCGTATACAGTCATTCTTAAAGAAAGAAATGTTTTATAAACTCTCTTGACATTGAATGTTTTTTTTCTGAACAATTTCTATACTTTTAGAAAAAAATATAGACAACGCTTTCATGTCGATCCGGCCCCACGTCGATCCGCCCCATATTTAAAGTCGATCCGGCCCCAATAAAAAATATATTTATAAGGAATAAAAATAAAGATATATATTAATTGTAATTCATTTATGTTTATGAATTTTATTATAATGTAAAAGGTGAACGGTAAAAAAACGACCGGATACCTCCCAGTTTAAAATAATTTAATTGAACTATTTAGATTTGTTTTATTTCATACTTTAAATATGTTTTTGTTTAAGTGTTGCTAAGATAGTTACAAAGTACTAGGCTTTTGATTTGATACGCCATACGCGCGTTTCGTCTACATAAAGACACATCAGTGACGCTCAGATTAAAATATTTAAATCTATGCCCTGGATAAGAATATCCTTAGTATTTTGGATAATTCGTATATACAAAATTAAGTCCTGATATATATGATGAGTTTATTTACAACCACTGGGTCGATGCCACTGCTGTTGAGATTCATTTCCCCGAGGGTATCACCAGTCCAGTAGTCAGCACTTTTTGTGCTGACATGAATTATCATTGATATGGTTATATAGATACATAAACTGTTTACGGAATTTAGAATTTTTGAAATACTAAGGCTTTTTTTACCTCGGGGTTAGATTACCTTAGCTGGATTTGGCAACCCGTTTAGGAATTTTGGTCCTCAATGCTCTTCAACTTCGTACTTCATTTGGCCTTTTTAACTTTTTTGGATTAGAGCGTCACTGATAAGTCTTTTGTAGACGAAACGCGCGTCGGGCGTATATAAAAAATTTAGTCCTGATAACTATGATGAGTATTTGCAAACATAATTTTTTTAAATGACCATATAGTTGAAATTCGTGTCAACATCGAAGTGCTGACTATTTGGTTGGTTATACCCTCATAACGAACGAACACCAGCAGTGGTATCGACCCAGTGGTGTTATCACAGGTACTAGACTCATAATTTGATACACCAGACACGCGTTTCGTCTGCATAAGACTCATCAGTGACGCTCATATCAAAAATATTTTAAAGGCCAAACAAGTATAAAGTTGGAAAGCAATTACCTCATCTACTGATCAATACCATGGTATCTGTACCTGATCAAATATTTGCATCATTGATTTTATATTATAATTATTAAGATACTTTCATCTTTATTTTATCATTTAATATCAAACACAACTGATATACTGAAACTACATTTTATGTAATAAAAAGAATTAAGCGTCAGATATAATGAGAATTAAATGATTTTGAAATGTATTTATTATATTTTTCGTACATAAATGACAGTGCATCATATAAGCATCTACAGGCTGGTTGGTATACATGTATCTATACATATATATTGACTGCATATTTTTTTAAATTGTAATATATTGTACATTTATTTCATGTACATGTAGCAAGTTGCACTTTAAAATATTATTTTTTTATCTATCAATACTTTATTAAAAGAAATTATCGCCTATAGAAATAACTTTTTAGGCAACAGTAGTAAACTCCTGTTAAAAGTCATAAATCAGGGTGTTATTGATTTATTTTTTAAACTAAAATCGAGGGAAATGCATCAACTATGAGAGGACAATATTGGAACAACAGGAACCCTGAACTGCACAAAACAAAACCCAACAACACCTAAACACCTGAATACATAGAAACGAACTACTTGAATTAGATAACAACTATCATATCCTGACTTGGTACAGGACACATTAAGAATAATTGATGGGTTAAACCTGGTTCTAAGGCTTACCGATCAAATGAAATATTTACATGTATTTTTCATGTGTTTTTTTATCAAAAACAAAACAAATTACGAGATATTTTTCAGAGCTGTCGTAAGTCTCCAATCGATGTAAGATGTTTTTTACCAGAAAATGTTTTACTATATGCAAAATGTTTTACTATACGCACTACACATAGCATTGTCGTGGCCTTTTTTTATTGTTATTTTAAAATAAGTTTATGAGTATGATTTCGTGCATTTTTTTCTTTTCTATTTCTGACGGAACTTCATGTATTTAAAGTCCCATCTGTGACTTTAAATGACTAATTATAATACGAGCACAGTTCCTATTCCTTATGCTTTAGTCTCCTTTCTCACTTGACATTAGATTATACATTTTATACACTATGTTCTTTTTAATTTTTCTTTATCCATGCCGTATTTATACACGTATGCATATATACGATGTCATTTAATATGTTTTGAACTCTGAAGTTAGAAGATGTATCGAAATTTGACAACCGTTCCGTGAAAAGGCATTGTCTTTTTTTGAAAAAATACCAGCATATAAGAACACACGATACTTTCTAGAGCATAATTATACAGTTTTCAGTAATAAAGATCTCAAAAGAGGGTGACTGGGCAATGAACTCTTCATTAACTATTTGGAGGGAAATTAATGCACTGTTTCATTGCATAGCAACAAATACCTGTTCATTAAGTCTTTCCCAACAAAAAGAAAAACAAATAGTCGAAAGCTGAATTCTGTGAAGGTGTCTGACCACTCATTCTACCATCTTTAATTTATGTTAACGAAACTCTTCCCTAAAAAGTGCTTTTAATGTCATTGTTAACTTAAACTAACCAACACATTTGCGGAAATGAAATTTTAAATGAATGAAAAATATTAGCCACTGGACGTTAGGCAAACATTAATCAATCAATCACTCCAAGATTTCAAGAAAAAAATGGTGATTCTTAAAAATGATTATTGTTCATTGCTTTTATCCGTTATTGCCGGGTTATGTGTTTTGAATATTACTTAGTAAAGATATTCTGACTGCAGAATTCTGGTGATCTCGATCTATTTATAAGATTCTTCCGGTAGTCTTAAATATTTATAAAAAAGAAGTCTAACATAAGATGTTAACTAAAACAAGGATTCGTTTATTCTCTTCAATCAAATCACCTCTTTTGCTGGTCACTTTAAAGGGGCTCGAGGGTACAAAAAAATCAGCAAAAATTGAAACATTTGTTTTTTCATTTCAAATTTTATTTAATATTCTATTAGTTGTTACTTTATGATATGGTACAAAAATCAACCCAAAAACATAAATTTATTTGGCCGAAGATGACTTTTCAAATGAATATATCATTGAAAAAGCTCCAAATTATCTCCCTTTGATGAAATAATGCCATTTTTTTGTATAAAAATTGAAATAACTTTTTTTTAACTCATTGGTGACCCATATTTTTGATTATTTTTTTAATTGAACTGTACTGAAAAAAAAAACTAGACATTTGTAAAATTTATGCGATTTCTCTACTTTAGTTATTTTTTTATTTTGATTTTACCTTTTTTTCTCCTATTAGTTCGACAGAAAAAAGGTACCTTAACAAAAATGCATACTTCTTTCAAAGGCAGATTGTGAGCTTAAATGAACGGTGACCCAATATTTTTATTTAATTTTCTATTAAGTATAGGATAAAGTTTATTTAAAGAAATAAAATAGCGAAATCTATATTTAAAAAAATTGATTTAGACCCGAGAGCCCCTTAAGAGTTCGATTGTCGAGGGGTCTTACTAAGGTTTTTTTTTTATTATGAGCAAGATTTTATATCTTCAAAGAATGGATCACCAATCTAAACGCTTATTTAGTAGAATAATTCAAAACAATATTAATGTTGTACTTTGTTTATGTTTTAAATCTAACAAAAGAACAAATACCATCATAACCATGTATACAATTAGAACAATATTTCATATCAGACAATCCTGTTATCAAAGTAACAAATAATTTTGCAGAACAACCATGATATGTAGTTCTAAATATCACAAGTGAATATGTACTAGAATAATCGTATTTGAACTTTTGTTGAATTTCTATTGCTATTCCTTTAATTAAATGTATGTTGCTGTTTGTTTGTGACATCAGGTGCTGTCTGGTAAATTTTTGTTATACGTTTTTGCATACTATTAGTATCTAATAAAAGGAATTGGTAGTTCACCTACATCATTACTAACCTGATGTTGACACGGAGGTTGTGAGTTCGAACACACAGGTGCCAGGGTCGTTCGATCCCAATCTTAAGGTTGTACCTAACCTTACAGGGAGATAACTATGTGAAATCAGCTAAACGTTTTAATTACGTTGAGTTGTTAAGGAAATATTAAGCTTCTCAATGATCAAAATTAGTGTTTGTCAAACTGCTATATAACCAGTGTAATTTTTCTGATAAATTTGTTGGTTCAAATTTTTGGAAATCTTTATATTTTTGTCAAAGGGTCAAAGTAAATATTTCTGACAAAATTTTATGAAAATTAAACGAGCCAAATTAATTTAAATCAAGGTGTTTGGTACCACCTTCAGTTTTTCTGACAAAGGTGGAGGGTTTTCTCCTGCTTCCTCTATCAATATAAAGCAAACTTCAAGATATAGCAAATAATGCAGAAAATGGTGTTAAACACCAACAAACAATCAATTAATCTTAAAATAATACCGTGAATTTATTTCTATTATCTTTTTTATTTTTGCCATGGAAATCCCTTAACATAATATATACGTTTTAGATAAGAAAACATATGACATATTTCATCATTTGCAATTGTCAAGATCTACAATCATGTTTTTCTTAGATCAGCATATAATGTAAGGCGATCCACAATCAATCAATCTAAATATCAATGTGTGAATGAAAATTCTACGCAGCACATCTTCAAAAAACAAACTTAGGTTCTTCGTAAAATGTCTGCACATCAAAATTGACGCTCCTTTTTTGCATGCCATTTAAAAAACCAATTACAGGATTAAAGCCGTTCATTAGGTCATTACTTAAATAAACTCATTATAGATACAAAGATTAACATTTTGTATTTGCGCCGGACTCGCATTTTGTCTACAAAAGACTGATCAGTGACGCTCCAATGAAAAAAATTAGAAAGTGACAGCATTTGTGACCCTCTGATCAGAAAAGTACTTGGGTTTTTCTCGGCATGTTTATGAATCAAAAGTGAATGCCATGAAAATACAAATTCACGTGAGGTCAATTTTATAAATTAACGGAGATTTTGAACTATCCGCCAGATACCAATAAAATTGAGAAAGGAAATGTTGAATGTGTCAAAGCGACAACAACCCGACCATAGAGCAGACAACAACCGAAGGCCACCAATGGGTCTTCAATGTAGCGAGAATTCCCGCACCCGTAGGTGTCCTTCAGCTGGACCCTAAAATATGTATACTAGTACAGTGATAATGGACGTCATACTAAACTCCGAATTATACACAAGAAACTAAAATTAAAAATCATACAAGACTAACAAAAGGCCAGAGGCTCCTGACTTGGGAGAGGCGCAAAATTGCGGCGGGGTTAAACATGTTTATGAGATCTCAACCCTCTCCCTATACCTCTAGCCAATGTAGAAAAGTAATCGAATAACAATACGCACATTAAAATTCAGTTCAAGAGAAGTCCGAGTCCGATGTCAAAAGATGTAACAAAAGAAAATAAATAAAGTGACAATAATCCATAAATAACAACAGACTACTAGCAGTTAACTATCATGCCAGCTCCAGACGTCAATTAAACTGATTGAAAGAGTATGTCTTCATCATATGAATATCAGGCACAATCCCTCCCGTTAGGGGTTTAGTATCATACTGTCATAAAATATATGAGAAGAACATAACCCGTGTCATGCGAACAACTGTTTTTTTTTTTTAATAAATGTGTTTAGTTCCGATGCAAAGACCCTATAAGTGAATCAATATTAAAGCCAAAATATGCAATCTTTAGTGACCTGACAACAGTATCGTAACTACATCCATTCTTAATAAGTCTGTTTAAGGGGTTTTGTAAGCTTTTGAGATGAATACTGACATTTTTGTGCTTTGTAAAGAATATTACCATAAAAGATTGGATGTGAAATACCTGAACGTATAAGATGTCTGCATGTTGAATTATCTTTACGAATTATTTCCTTATCACCTTATACCGGTGATAAAATTTAGTAAATGTGTTGACGAGTTTGTGATATCGAAAACCCTGGTGTAATAATTTTTCAATGTATGATGTTAACACTTAAGTAACCATACGGTTAAATACGATGAACAAAATAAGTAATGGTGGAACTGTATACAAGGTTTTAAAGTCAAATGTTTTGAAAGATAGAACGAATTTCAGAGACAGATCGAGATTTAAAAGTATTCAGATGTTCTTTATAAAGTTCTGTTTTTCTAAATTCGTAGTTAGTCCTTTGTATTAGAATAGTTGTGAACTGTTTTATTTGTGACCAATAAAACTTTTCTACAGCTGATATATGAAACTATCACAAAAAAGAATAACTATTAGATGCGAGCTAATAAATCAGAACTCTCATTCAATAGTTACTAATTTTTGTGGAATTTCATATGTCAGCTGTAGAAAAGAGATAGATTGCAAACACTTCTAATAAGAAAAATCTATATCTTTTTTATTTATTTAACAAAATGATTATATTTTCATTGTTTATTTCATTATAGATTCTGATCATCAGTTAAGATTGATTCATCTTCATGTAATTATTCTGCCTTCAACAATGATTTTGAACGGAGCAGGTTGTGTATTTCTACTAGATCCGCCTAATTTCAATTCCGGATTGGTTCCTTCGGGTAATGTAATCTTGAACCTTTGCATTATCGTTGCAAAAATCAAATGAAGTTCTGGTTTAGCTACCACTTCTCCTAGACATACACGTCTCCCTGCAGAAAATGGTAACCAGCTTTCTGGTTTCATACCAAGCTTTCCATTTTCGTCGAGGTAGCGTGTCGGATCAAATTTCTCAATGTCTTTCCAATAGTTAGGATCGTGATGAAGTGCCCAGTGATTAATTATAACGACTGTATCCTGTGGAACATCATAACCTCATAAAAAATATAAACCACTACAAGTAATATATGCATGCTATTTTGAGATGGATATGAAATTTTGTTTCCAATAAATTTTTAAAGACAAATCTCAGATTTAAGCTGAAAATTTCAAACATCACAACATTCTTTCAAAATAAAAACTCAACCAACTAACTTATAAAATAACGCTGATACTTACTCATCTGAAGCTATAGCATTGTGACTTAATATCCTCTGATTATGATTCAATTATTACTTGACTTTTTTTGTCTTAGTAATTAACCGTTAAAACGCCCTAAAGTTCTCTCTTGTACGACTGTTTAAAATCAATTATGTATTAAACGGTTGCCGAATCAAAACTCAATAGATAACGAAGTAATGATGTCACAAGTTTGAGAAATATGGCAACTATTTCTGTGGATGAAATATACCAAATTAATCGTCTTCTAATATTTTTTTTGACAAGGAGACAGAAATGATGATGACTGATTTATAATAAGAAATATTCTCTGTAAATAATAACATAATAATTTAGTTTCCTTCCCCTTTTAAGGTTCACCAAAACAAATAGACAAGTAAGGCCGAATTTTTAACTCAGAAAGTACTCTGTGTGCAGACTTACCTGTGCAGTTTGGAAAATTTTAATGCCTAGCATCCACTAGATATATAACTTAAATGTATTTTGCATCTCAGAAAGATGAAATCTTTTTTGGATTTTATTGGGCATTTTTTTCTTTCCTGTAGAAGGTGTAAAAATAAACTAACTTGGGATATAACTTTGAGATGCTCCCTCTCAGGTAAGAACTGGTTTGTCTTGTATTGATTGTTCTTGATTGACATGGATAATAGATATCTTCACATTTATACGTGAGTTAAAGAGTTTATCTGAGTGGACAGTATCAAAGTAATTCAAGTGTTGTTTAGTGTCGGTTAATGTATAGAAAGGTGTATACTATGAAACTTAGAACGAGGGGTGACTTTTATTAAACCACATCTTATACAATCAGAATATCTAAAATTTCTGTTCATGTCTAACATCAGACAGAGTTACATGTATTTCATTTTTTTAATCAACTTATGAATGAACTGCATGTGAATCGGTAATTATCCATTATCTTAATGTAATCCTGTTAGTACAGTAACGATACGACAAAGACTATTGCACTAAATGATGCTACACATATAAGAACATAATTTATAAAAATCAGCAAAGATGTCTGACTTCATATTCTCCAAAACAAAAGAAATGTAGCATACAACAAGATGCAATAACTAATCGAATTCGGCTGCAACTACATAATTACAATATATTAAGTCTCCAAATCAAAAAGATAAGAGACCACGTTGAAGTCTGATTGATTTCAATACTTACCAACTTTTGTATCACACATTGTACTATGAGGCAGACCTACGGGAACAACTGTACCAAGTCCACACATTGTACTATGAGGCAGACCTACGGCAACAGCTGTACCAAGTCTCATGGCTTCATGTAAGGTGGCTTCTGTATAACTGAGATGTTCTCTGTCTGTGATCGTCGGTAGTCTATCTTTTCCTAAATAAAGGTTGACATAAAAGCACACATTTAAATTTGAACGATAAATGTAGACTACATGTATTATACAAAAATACGAACATGAAGTATGATTGTTAACAAAACAACTATCCAATAAAGTTCAAATAAAGTTGATGTAAGTGATTATAGGCAAACGTACGGTCTTTGACAAAGTGAAAACCATATACGTACCTTATAGTCTGCTATGAAAGGCCACGACTAGAATAATCTGAAACATTTTCCAATTGACGAAACAAATATGACAGACATAAACCAACGACAATCACTGAACTACAGGATCCTGACTCTGAACAGACTTTGGAACTTTATAAACTGTAAAATTGTAGTATAGTTTTTTGTTCGGTGTGAGCCAAGGCTCTATGCTGAAGGCCGTTCATTGACCTATAACGGTTTACTTTTATGAATTGTTTTTTTCGATGGAGAGTTGTTTTATTGGCACTTACACCTCATCTTCCTATATCTATATAATATTATATCATTTTCAGCAATATACTTCTCAAAAGTTTGGTATCATAACATCTGATTTTATTGAATTAACCTCATTTGGGTTGAGAAATAATGATATTGATCGATGGTATGTTGTTTAGCGTACAGAGGCGAACGGAAAAAAGAGTTCATACAATGAGGTTTTATAATCTATAAATCAAACTCGCATCTATTGAGAAAATGAGAATACCAAGAGATTGACAAAATCAATATAAGATACAAATAATACCAAATGTGTTTCAGACAAGAAATACAACAGTTGCCCTCTAGAATACATGAAAAGCTTTTAAAGTGACAGGGCCAAACATTGTGATACTCACCAACAACTCTGTCTATTTCTTCCTGGACTTAACATTGGATATCTGGTAACCCAGCCATGTATCGTACAGCAAAGTACAACGTTATTCTTGATGTGTCAATCATGTCAATACCAGCTATAAAAAGAAACACTTTGTAAATGATGAATTCAGTTTGTTCTTATGTTGTTTTAGATCAGACTTGAGTGTTTACGAAGTGTATAACTCCACCATATTATCTAGTTCCCTTTTCCAACTAATGCCCCTATAATCGATTGTTTGGCATTGGTTGTAACTACAAGACGTGTCAAATGACGGGGCCCCTCTCAAATGATACATAAGTGAAATGTTATATCTTGGGTAGTTGTGAAATTGAAATTTTAGTTAAAAAATAAATCTATTACTCAAGTAACAATATTCGATCCCTCTATTCATTTTTAAATGCGAAAAAGACAAATTTTTGAGGGATAAACAATAATTACTAGTTTTTGCAATTTTAGGTGCCAAAACATATCAAGTTTAAATTTTTCTCAATTAATACAAGAAAATAAAAAGTTCTATCCACCATTTTCTACAAAATGAAATGCCTGTCTCAAGCGATAAATATGACAGTTGTTTTCTATGCGTTTGATGTGATTTAGCTTTTGATTTTGCCATTTAATAAGGGACTTTCCATTATGAATTTTACTTGGAGTTAGTTATTTTTGTTTTTCAATTTGTTTCAAATGAAAGAATCACGTACAAACATACATTGAGGTTCTTTTTCAATAAATTTGATATGTTTCTTTGTCAGTTACACATGTTAGGTTCCTTATTCTGTTAGTCTTGCAATGAGTTGTGCGTTTTTGCTCCCTGTTGTGACATTTAGGTGATCAACAACAATAAGAGCATTATTGTTTTGCTTTTTGTGTGGTCTAAGTGAGTTCAAGGTTTTTATGTAAAAAAATTATGTTAAAGGTATACCTAAACTACATAAGTGTCCTTACAAACAACGGTATATTGCTGGGTTTTCCAAGTGCTCCACGAAACCTCTTTCTAAATTATTAACATCTATTTTATCAGCAATCAGAGACGGGCTTCAAAGTTATTGTGAAACTGCCTATTCTAGAGGTGGCGTGAATCAGATGTGGATACTTAAAAATTCCAAAGATCTTTTAGAGTACATACAATCTAACTCTCTTTCATCTTGTAACAGTATTAAAACATTTGACTTTTCTACTCTTTACACAAGTATTCCACATTCCAAACTAAAAGACAAATTGAAAGAGTTGGTATTACTTTGCTTCATAAAAAAGAATGGCCAACGTAGATACAAGTATCTTGTCTTAGGGAGGGATAAATCATACTTTGTAAAGAATCACTCTGATTCAAACAAAAAATTCTCTGAAACCGATATTATCAAGATGCTTGATTTCTTGATTGACAACATATTTGTAACGTTCGGAGGGCGTGTTTTTCAATAGACTGTCGGCATCCCAATGGGAACAAACTGTGCCCCTCTACTTGCCGACTTGTTTCTTTATTATTATGAGGCTGACTTCATGCAGGAACTTCTTAGGAAGAAAGATAAGAAGTTAGCAGTATCCTTTAACTCTACTTTCCGCTATATAGATGACGTTCTTTCACTAAACAATTAAAAATTTGGTGACTATGTGGAACGCATCTATCCCATCGAATTGGAGATAAAGGATACTACATATACAGTTAAATCGGCTTCATATCTTGACTTACATCTAGAAATTGACAATGAGGGTCGGTTGAAAACAAAACTTTACGACAAAAGAGATGATTTCAGCTTTCCAATTGTGAACTTTCCATTTCTAAGTAGCAACATTCCAGCAGCACCTGCATACGGGGTATATATCTCCCAATTGATACGATATTCCCGAGCTTGCATTTCCTATCATGATTTTCTTGATAGAGGGTTACTGCTCACAAGAAGCTATTAAACCAAGAGTTCCAAATGGTGAAGTTGAAATCATATCTTCGTAAATTTTACGGACGCCATCACGAGTTGGTTGACCGTTATGGAATAACCGTTTCACAAATGATATCGGATATGTTCTTTACGTCGTAACTACAATCCCCTTCCCTTTCATGAATGTGACCTACCGAATTAGACTATTTACCGGATTTGTAATCACATAAGCAACACGACGGGTGCCACATGTGGAGCAGGATCTGCTTACCCTCCCGGAGCACCTGAGATCACCCCTAGTTTTTGGTGGGGTTCGTGTTGTTTATTCTTTAGTTTTCTATGTTGTGTCATGTGTACTATTGTTTTTCTGTTTGTCTTTTTCATTTTTAGCCATGGCGTTGTCAGTTTGTTTTAGATTTATTAGTTTGACTGTCCCTTTGGTATCTTTCGTCCCTCTTTTATCATAGTATATTTGTTCATTTGCAAAAGAGGGGCGAACGTTACCAGAGGGACAGTCAAACTCATAGATTGAAAATAAACTGACAATGCCATGGATAAAAAATAAAAATATATGTTGATCCCATACTCATAAGTTCTTAACTCCCCGTTAAATACATCTAATATCGCTTGTCTAAGATGTGTGTTTTTTAACTGAGATGATATTTCCTCGTTGATATCTTACCACTAAATATATCCATTAGCGTTTGTCTAAGATGTGTGTTCGTTAACTGAGACAACACTTCATCGTTCTCTTCTTGTTCTGCTTCTTTTCTTGCCAGTATCAAGGAATCAGTAAAATATCTTATTTTGTCTGAAATCATTAATGCGAATATTTCTAGTTTAATAAACAATATATTATAACAATTTTTTGCAGTTACGATTTTGGAGGTTTTACAGATCTAATGAGAGAAAAACTAATAATTACGATATATTTGTTATTTATTTATATTCTAGTAATATAAACTTCCATCGCATCCAGTCATATAAAAAATAAAGCTGTGAAGAACAGTTCAATGGGAATCCATATTAAACATTATGCATCAATAGTTATCAAAGGTATTTGACTTATAAATCAATACGCCAGTCGCGCTTTTCGTCTAAGACTTATCAGTGACGCTCAGATCAAAATAGTATTAGAGCCAAACAAGTTTAAAGTTGAAGAGCATTTATTACCAAAAATTACAAAAAAGTGTGCCAATTACGTCTAAGGTTATTTATGCCTGGATAATTCGCACTTTTCTAGATCATTTTGTTTTATGGATTAGCTAAAGTAACATTTAAGTCAGCAACTTTCATACAAGGCTAAAAAAGATATGCATTATAAAGGCTTACATAAAGTTACAATTATAAACATTTCAGGTTTAAATAGATCTGTTTTTGTCAACATAAAAATGTTAAGATTCTTTAAATCTGCGGTGAACTGAATTAGTAGGATTCGTGTTTCTTTTCTCTTTTGTTTTCTGTTAAAAATTGTCTTTTGTTTCCTGTTGTTTGCTTTTTGTCTGTTTGTCTTTTTCGTTTGGAAATTGCGTTGCCAGTTTATTTTCGACTTATGAGTTCAAATTTCCCTTTGATATCCTTGACCTCTATCTTTACTTAATGACGATCGCCTAACTCACATAGGCTACGAATTAAAAAATGCGTTTAACAACAGGTTTTATAAAGTTGTGTAAATATATGTAGGCAGTCATGACTCCTAAAATATTTGAACTATAAACCTATAGAAAACATGAGGAGATGACATGAATACAAAGCGGAGTAAACCGATAGGGGCGTGTATTGTTTTTTCTTTTCAGTAAAACGTTCTTATACCAATGCAATAACACTCTTTCTTTGTTGCTAAACGGAGCTTCCGTAACAGATGGCAGCACATAAACATTACAATGTTGATTTTGTTTAGAATCACAATTTAATTCAAACTCAGATAATTTGTGGGAGTAATAACAAAATTTTTAAACTTGTCTTATAACAATGGTTATTAATTTGGTCTCTTGCCCTATTGGCAATCATACTACATCTTCTTTTTTTTATATATATCAAGAATGTACCTTTTTTATGGTTTTCTTTCTTTTATTTGTACTTGTATGTTATTTCTCCATTATATATATTCAAATGTCACACCTGAAATTTTCCTTTTTCAAATCTTATTTTAATCTGAAGCACGCATGAAGCCTATAATTGTCTTTTTACATCTGACGCAAAATATCTACTTGATTGCTTATTGTTCGGATTCCAAAGATGAAAACAATGTTTTACATATTTTTTTCTTTGTTTTTTTAATTCAAAATAATAAGATTTAATCATTAAGCATTAAATCAATTTAATAAATTAAGATTATCGTCTGCTAAACTAGAGTTATCTTTTCTTTAATTTTGAAGGACTTGAGCGTCTTTTATTTACCTACATAATTTCGTAAGCGGTTTTCCCGCTTTTATTTGGTATAAAATTGCATGCTTTTCGTGATTTGTTCATTGCGTGATTTCAACTGAAGGAACACAAAAGGGAAAGGCTGAATCAGACATAAGATAAGTTCATATGTTTTAGTGATAAGTAGATATAGTTGTTGCAGTTGAATTTTCCGAATGATTTTATTTCTGTAATTTATAAAGAATAATTCTTTTTTATTTGAAAGTTGTTCTTGCAAAAAGTTTGATTCTTAATTCAATGTATCGCTTACTTGGATAGCATTTATACTGATTAGACTATTATTTAATAGTTACATTTGTGCACACATATATTAATCATTGAATAGCATTAAATTTAAAATGCTTTAATACAGGCGATATATTTGTTTTGATTGTAATGTATGAGCGATATTCTTTAAACAGGCAATTACATGTTTGTAGTGTAAGCCGTTTTAACATTTACATGCCCGCTAATGTTTAATTTGTTACACGTACATCTTTTATAAGTTTTTTGATTTGCGGATAATTAAATAAGCTTGGTAATTTAACTTATCGTTTATATCGACGTTATATTTGGTTTGAAGGAACATTGCACTTGTTTTAATTGTGTTTTGTTACCAACTTCAGTTGTTTAATGCATTCAAATGTATATTAATTTTATTTAAGACAACGTAGTGGGTTATATGTGGTATTTTATTTATCTAACTTGAATGATAGAATAAGAAGTTGAATTTATATTTTGAAAGATGAATGGGATTTCAAGACTTGATCTATGTAGCTAATCTGTTTTAATAATTATAATAGTTTATAACAATGCCAAGAGGTAGAGGCAGCCGTCGTCGGCAGGACACGGTTAGAGATTCGTCTTAGAATGGCTCCCAGGGAACAACTTCAACCACCATTTAGGAATGAGAAAAGGCGCCCCAAAGTTGATGTTGATGAAGATGCCCCTGTAGTAAGACGACGGAGGGTTGATGAACCTCAACTAGTTGCCTTGCAACCAGATGTAGAATTCAAGAGATTGAACCTGAATTAGCTGCCTTAGGTGAGGTTATTGAAGTTTTTGATGAACCTCTATGTTGCCTGGTTTTAATGAGGTTGTTATATTGATAACTCAAAAGCTGAAGGAAAAAATTTGGCATTGAATATATTGATTTGTCCCTTATGCATCAAAACAATTTCAACAGTCAAACAAAATGAAAACACCATTGGAATTAATGACGGTATGCTGGTTATACAAAACAAAGTTAAGAAAAACCATACTGTTAATTATGTTGAGGATTGGACTGATGGTTGTATTGCTTATGTCCAGGTCCTTATTGAAAAGTATCCGGGAAAAGCAGGTGAACTTTTCTCATATATGTCAATCATAAGCGGTGCAGCGGCTGATCATCCTGTCGAAAAATGGTATTCTTATGACCAATAATTTCGTTTGAGTTGTATCAAGGGATCATACTAAAAAATGGTCATCCATAGATTTTTTTTTTTTTTTTTTGTTGTTGCGTATTTTAACTAACAATACTCAAAAACAACAGCAGGCTAATGTTGGATATAAATGCTGTGATTTTAATTTTAAAGGTTTTTCCAATAAACGCAGTTGCCAATACAGGCATGCATGTCTCAAATGTGGTTTTAATCATCTTGCTTTACGCTGTCGTTGCTTTATGGACTATGAATGTAATACTGGTCCATCTAGGTTTAAGACAAATAACATTTCACGTTTTGTTAACAACTCTGCTAATAGACAAAACCAAAAAGGAGGTTTTAAGCAAAGATAATTTATAATTTTTCAGAACTACATCCAGACCAGTTTAATATTTGGGCCCTATGAACATCTCCGGTTAATGTAAATGAACTCTCTAAGCTTCTGGAATTATATCATGATAAGCAAAGCGCTGTTGAACTTTTGAATGGATTTAAATATGGTTTTAAAATTCATTAGGTCTACACGTTCATGTGAATTGTGAATATAGAAATTTGTTGTCTGTTTTGAAAAACCCTTTTGAAGCTCAAAAGAAGTGGAATAATGAGACATCATTAGGTCGATTGGCAGGCCCATTCAAACATAAACCTATTTCAAATCTTCGGTGCTCTCCTATTGGTTTAGTTCCTAAGAAAACTGGTGGACTTAGGTTGATAACTTATTTGTCTTACTTTCAAATGAAAGTATCAATGATTTTATTGATACTCAGTTTATCAACGTCACTTATTCATCATTTGTCAATGCAGTCAAAATTGTAAAACAAATGGAGAATTCGGCTTTAATGGCAAAACTGAATATTAAATCGGCATTTCCTTTACTTAAATGTTATCCTGGTGATTTTGATTTACTAGGCATCTGAAACTAAATGGTCTTTACTATATCCAAAAAATAATGCCCATGGGATGTACTATTAGTTCTGCTACATTTGAAAATTTTTCAACCTTTTGCATTGGTCAGTTAAAAATAAAACGCATTCTGAAATTTGGATCATTATCTTGATGATTTTATATTTGTTGGAGAAGCTCATAAAGATGACTGTCTCTGTCTTATGACTGCATTTTCAAAAGTTTGCTCAAACTTGGGTGTTCCTATAGCAAAAGAAAAGTTACTCTGAAAGAAGTGCGTCTTTAACAGGTTCATTGGCTTTTTGTGCAAGGGCTCTTCCCTCCAGAAGGGCATTTATGAGGCATCTATATGGCTCTTTTAAAAATGTTAAAATATCTCATCATTTTATAAGATTGACCAAAGGAATACGAGAAGATTTGCATATGTGGCAATATGTTTATAAAGAATTTAATGGCTAAACATATATCCAAGTGAATTGGGTTTCAAATGCTGATTTACATTTGTATACTGACAGTGCAGGTGGTCATTCACTGGTTTGTGCAGCTTATTTAAATGGACCATGGGCAATTTTACAATGGCCATAATTGGGGCAAAGTTTTAAGTGACATTACTTAATTGGAAATTATGCCTATTGCTTTGGCCATCTTTTTATGGAAAGAAAGGTTTACGAATAAGAATATAATTTTTCATTGTGATAATATGGCTGTTACAATTTTAAAATCAAAATCTTCAAAAAATGACAGGGTTATTTTTTTGTTTGTTAAGTAAAATAGTTTTGTGGACATTATTATTTAATTTTTAATTTAAAGCGTTGCATATTTTTTCAAAAACAATTTTATTGCTGATGCTTTATCTCGTGGACAGATGAAGTTCAGAGAAGTAATGCGCAATGCCGACCGGACGCCACAAACTATTCAACATGAGTTCTTAGATCTTTTGTTATACAAGCTTCAAAATTGTTGAATTATTCAATTTCTCAAAGTACCAGAAATATTTATAAAAACGCATTACATTCGTTCAATATGTCCAGGATGGAATATTCTATTCCCCTTAGTTGGCCACCAAGTAACAGACAAATTATTGGTTACATTGGTTTTTTTGTCACTAAACCATTATTCATCGTTACAATTAGATCATATATATCTGGAATAAGTTACAAATTGAAAACTCAAGGGAATGAAGATTTAACTAAATCTTTTATCATTCAGAAACTTTTAGGTGGTTGTGATAGACTTTACAATTCTTAAGATCTTCGGGCACCTTTGACTATTGATATTGATTAGATTAAATGTGGCTTTGAGGCACGTGTGTCTTCTTATTATGAAACAATATTGTTTTAAACAGCATTTAACTTAGCTTGTTGCATTTTTACGTGTGAGTGAATTTGCCATTACAACGAATGTTATGCAAGAGCATGTTTTACATAGGCGGGATGTTTATATTGACCATCTTAATTAGCTGTTTATTACGATATTTTTTTTCAAAACTGATCAAAAATGGAGATCCACTACTTTAGTTGTAAAAAATAAATAAAAATGAATCAAATGAGATTTGTCCTCTACAAAGTTTGGAAGCCTTTTTGCAAATAAGACCTGGATATGATGGTCCTCATTTTTGCCAAATAAATGGGAAATCATTGACAAGATTTCAGTTTCAGACTGTTTTAAACAAAGGGGGTTAGATCTTACCTACACAAAGTTGGGGCAAGGCTATTAAACATACTGATTTTGATGATATCCACCCAACTCTTTTCGCTGATCATGGCGAATCTGTCATATATTGGCAGTGATATTTTTATTAATGCTATTCAGTCAGATTAGAGTTGTTTATTAAGATCCAAACAGAATTTTATATCCAAATGAATTTTAACCTATTTAAATTTGCAAGCCATCGTGCATGGACACATGAAGTTGTATGACAGTTGAATAATTTATTTCATTTGTTAAACGCATGCATCAAGTTGAACAGCTCTGTTGAGTATACAACTGTTTTGTTGTTAGTTGTAAATACAAAGTTTAAAAAATCTTATTTTTGTTGTGATATGATAGTTTATTCTCATAAAACCATGCAAGTACAAAGGTTACAGAGAAGTTGAAAAATAATATACATAAAAAAAAAAAAAAAAAAAAAAAGTTGTTTATTTTGTACTGTTGTAAAGTGAAGTTGATTACTTCGTTGATCTTTTGTTAAGTACAGTTGATAACTTCGTTGATCTTTTGTATAGTAAAGTTTTTTACTTCGTTGAACTGTGGTATAGTATGGTTGGTTACTTCGTTGTTTTGTTGTGTAGTAAAGTTGATTACTTCGTTGATCTGTTGTATAGTAAAGTTGATTACTTCGTTGATCTGTTGTATAATAAAGTTGATAACTTCGTTGATCTGTTGTATAGTTTAGTTGATATTCTTCATTGAACTATTGTATAGTATAGTTGATATACTTTGTTGATCTGTTGTATAGTAAAGTTGATTACTTCGTCGATCTGTTGTTTAGTAAAGTTGATTACTTCGTCGATCTGTTGTTTAGTAAAGTTGATTACTTCGGTGATCTGTTGTATAGTAAAGTTGATTACTTCGTTGTTCTGTTGTATAGTAAAGTTGATTACTTCGTTGATCTGTTGTATAATAAAGTTGATTACTTCGTTGATCTGTTGTATAGTTTAGTTGATATTCTTCATTGGGCTGTTGTATAGTATAGTTGATTACTTTGTTGATCTGTTGTATAGTAAAGTTGATTACTTCGTTGATCTGTTGTATAGTAAAGTTGATAACTTCGTTGATCTGTTGTATAGTAAAGTTGATATTCTTTGTTGAACTGGTGTATAGTATAGTTGATATACTTCGTTGAACTGTTGTATAGTATAGTTGATATACTTCGTTGAACTGTTGTATATTATGTTAATATACTTCGTTGAAATGTTGTATAGTATAGTTGATATACTTCGTTGAACTGTTGTATAGTATAGTTGATATACTTCGTTGAACTGTTGTATAGTATAGTTGATATACTTCGTTGAACTAATGTCTAGTATAGTTGATATACTTCGATGAACTAATGTTTAGTTTTTAAACTCCGTTCAATTAATATGTTTGTTCAAAACCTAAATTTTTAATTTGTTTTGTGTGTTAAAGTTAATTTTTTGTCATGGATTGATAAATTTTGTTGGGCGATGCTTTCAAACAAGTTTGCTAGCATTTGGCTGAATTTATTACAGTTGGCGACTGGTAGCCCAGTTGCCATTTTGAGAAAACATATGATGGTTGCCCTTCTATGTTTTTATCTTGGACATTAATGAGACATTGTCGATGAATGCAAATTCATAGGCCGGTTGATATATAGTTGAACTGTCCTAATAAATCCATGACAAAAAATTGCCAAAATTCAAACTTACTATTTGTTGTTTTTTATTATGATTATTATTTAGTTTGTCTTACAATTTATCTTCAATTGTATAACGAAGGTAATCTGAAGTCATTGGAAATATTACGAGTGATTTCAATGGATTTGGGTTATCTTTTATCTGGTTTATCGAATTCCTGAATTTATATCTGATGGTTTCTTTCGAATATTTAATAATAAGATTTAATCATTAAGCATTAAATCAATTTAATAAATTAAGATTATCGTCTGCTAAACTAGAGTTATCTTTTCTTTAATTTTGAAGGACTTGAGCGTCTTTTATTTACCTACATAATTTCGTAAGCGGTTTTCCCGCTTTTATTTGGTATAAAATTGCATGCTTTTCGTGATTTGTTCATTGCGTGATTTCAACTGAAGGAACACAAAACCCACCCTATCCCACCCTTGAGAATATTTTCTGCTCTCTGTTGTATATTTTCAGATATCGTTAAAGAAGCGTCATGGATTGGACAGAATATGATCTGAATATATTGATTTACTGAATGGCTGAATTTATTACAGTTGGCGTCTGGTAGCCCAGTTGCCATTTGGAGAAAACATATGATGGTTGCCCTTCTATGTTTTTATCTTGGACATTAATGAGACATTGTCGATGAATGCAAATTCATAGGCCGGTTGATATATAGTTGAACTGTCCTAATAAATCCATGACAAAAAATTGCCAAAATTCAAACTTACTATTTGTTGTTTTTTATTATGATTATTATTTAGTTTGTCTTACAATTTATCTTCAATTGTATAACGAAGGTAATCTGGAGTCATTGGAAATATTACGAGTGATTTCAATGGATTTGGGTTATCTTTTATCTGGTATATCGAATTCCTGAATTTATATCTGATGGTTTCTTTCGAATATTTAATAATGTATTGTTATATATTAATTGTTTTTCAAATGGCATTTAGATAACTGTAAGCTTGGGTCTAGTGTGCGTTGTTATGTTTATTTCAATTACTGACAGAAATGTTTTTAATGCGAGCTTAAACGTCCATGCATTAATATTTTCCAATTATTCTATTGACCTAACTGCGGATTAAAACAAAGACTCATTCACTCGTGATTAGTACACATCCACGAGACCAATATGTGTGGAGCTGAGGTGTAACTAAATTTCCACTCATATCCATTCATTGCTTACCTTTTCCCAAAACACACAGCATTTAGAATATTGGACACCATTAGATCTATGTAATTTTCTGGATTAAATGCTCCGGTTTCTTTTGCCATTAAGGGCAAACATTTATTCGTTGACTCATGAAGCACTGCTTCGAAATGAGTTCCAATCATATATTGCCTACAAAAAAGGTTCCTGTTTTTTATTTTAATGATAATCATTTCAATTCCCTTTTCAATTATCACCAGTAATGCTTGTAATGTGTTCATGTGTTTTGAAGCGAGTCGGGCACAACATATTTGCAAATGTAGTTTTGTTTTGTAAATTATCCTCCTTAATATAAAGCATGTCGGATATACTGTCTTATACGGGTAAGAATAATTTAGAATACTAATGTTCACGCCAATATAATTGTTTGTTTACATACTGTTGATTGGTTAAACCGGGTCGTTAACTTATCCAACGCCTTGTAAACAATCAAATCACAACCACATGGTTAAGCAAGAAAAAAGGTATTGGCACTTTTATTTTCTGTTTAGGATCACTGGTACAAATTATCAAAATTATAGAGTAGGTCGACTATTCAGCATTTTATTATTATCTGTAAATAATTTCGTTAAAAATGAGACTGTACTACCATAGATAACTGAACGAAAGCTTGTTTCGTTTATTACTTGGACAAATGTGATTTAGAATGACATCAGAATAACTTTTCTCCCGCAGGTAAATTCGGACAGCCCATTGAGGTTTTGACAAAATGTCAATGAGTTAATCAAACTTATATATCAGTATAAAGATATTAATTGACAGTGCTTCTTAAGCCTTTGTAGGCTGGCTGATTGACTTTGTATTAATGTATGTTAAAATGTTATATCAGGTTGCACTATAAATAAGTGTTCTACCCCGTCATTCTAAATGTATGATCACAGATTTGTTTTATATTGTTTATGCTAAATATGCTATAATGTATGTTGGGTTTAGATTGTCTGTTAATTCATCCTCATCCTTTGTATTGTATAGTCTTAGGCTTACAACATGTTTGCAAAGGAACAACTGAGACTTCCATGTATATCAATGATTCAAGCGTTTCATATATCTTTTATTTTTGTGCACGGTTATTTTTTACCATGACCATATACTTCAATAGTTCCATTTACTATTGATAATCAGACGTATTACTAGAATTGTTTCACTTGACTAGGCGGAGTTTAAGAAGTTCGTTCATTTAAAACCAGCCCATCTGTAGACAGGAGTTTTGGGATAAGCTCCGCAATGAAGTGTCCAGTTATTCGTCCCATATCATACACTCAGTTCTTTTGTATATGCGTTTTGTGACACTGATTAGTGATTATAATTCAATAATGTTATAACGGCAATCCTCCGTATCACACACATCTTCAAATAGACGGTCCTTATGCAAATTAAAACATAAGCTCCGCCCGATCAGTTGAAATAACATTGGTAATATACGAGTATAAAAAGACAAAAACAATTGGCCACTTGGAGAGTAGGTGGGTTGGACAGCATGAATTATTAACGAACAGACCGGTTTCCGTGTCTATTTTATGGTAAATAAAGCCAAACGCTGTTCGAGATGCATAAAATTATTCAGAATGCTGTATATGACTTATTATAGTGAGTTGAACATAAAGAGTCAACACAACTAATGCAGATAATTTGTGAGCTTGTCCTTATACCCATAAGTTTGCTGCTTGAAACGCTTGAAGTTCAGAGGGATTTTGTACCTTACTCTCTGTGATTCATAAAAGTGCATTGATTTAGAAAGACATATAAAAACATAATACAACAATTCAATGATCATAGATCGTAATCACAAAATGGTCTTGACAGTGGACACCAAACTATGGATTTTACCACGTGAAAAACAATGCACATGTGCTTTCAATAAAAGCTGATTACTATTTTGACGATAAGAAGACGGATAAAATGTCATAACTATCCTGTAAAATCTGCTATTTGTGCAAAATAAATGGGAACCTTACCCTCAGAAAGCTCTGATGGGGTTCTTGTTGTTCAGTCTTTAGTAGACTGTTGTTTTTTTATTTCTCAATTCTTTTTTCCCTCTTCGTTATCAGTTTATCTTTGACTTATGAATTTGAAATCCCTTTACTGCCACTTTTATACCAGAATGTTTGACTTAATTATACACTTTTATTCCATTGCGTTCTATTTGTTTATGAAAGCAATTGCTATTCCAATAAGTATTATTTTTATTTATAAACATATAAAAACTATATTCTGTAATCAAATTCATTTTACGTTAAACTATATTTAGGATATTATCTTTAAGACAGGGAACATAAAACAGCTACTCGTATTTGACTAGATAGAATAAATCAAACTTATACCTTAATGCCTTTCCCGCAATTTTTCTGTGCAGTTTCCATGTTGGTGTATTATTCGCAAAAGCAATATTTTTACCTCCTTCGGTGAACCTATCAACTTCAATGTAAAATGTTTGATTTTATACAAAATGAATATCTGTCACATTTTTAAAAGAATGATTTGGTTGTTGTCGCTTTGACACATTCCCCATTTCCTTTCTCAATTTTAAGTAACTAATTGTTTCCCTGGTATAAAAAGTTAAGACCGACTAACCGGCAAATTGCATTTCTTAAGAAAACGCATCAACCCCGTTAGTTGCAAATTCTACAACCCCGCGCGGAAAATTACATTTTAGACAATAGAAACTTTACCGAAACCAGCATTATTATATTGAGAAACTGACAAGAATATGTCTCATATAGTCGATTAAGGACCTGAGATTGATAAATTATCGGTTCCTTCAATACACAGATACAGTACTAGATGCGGCATTAACAATTCTCAATAAGGAAAATTCTTCACTTTATTATTATTTTGTACGTTTTGAAACCAACTCGTCTTATTTACACTTCGTCTAAAAATTGCATGACTAAAAATAAAAATATGTTATTTCCAATTAAAGATTCATTAAAGGCATATAAAAGAGCTTTCGTCAGATTGCACACAAATACATAAGATTATACATAAATATGAATATGATTAAAAAGGACATTATACATGTTAAAAGCACTGGTACGAGACGAGATATTTGTAGTATGTATGTACTCAAACAGTGTGTGTATATTTAAAAAAAATCTCGTACCTGTTATGAATAAGATCAGTTAAACCGTTCTAATTCGTAACCCCGGTTAGTCCAGTTCTAGTCATATGCATACAGTTGATGACAAATATTTACACAGACTACACATTTATTGTATAAATGTATTGTATTTATTGCACAATGTACTGACACAATTATATATATTAAATAACGGAAGATTTGATGAGTTTATTATAAAACTAAACGTATAAATATCTACATACAGATTGTATTTTGCCGGAACGTGTATTATCGATCTACAGCAAGTATTCCTTCCTGGAGTTAAACATATATTATCGAGCTGCGAACCAGAGAAGGTAAAAGGAAATTATCTTTTAATAACTATTATATGTATTACCTAGAACAATGATGTCAGGTTAATTTATAAATGGTTGCCTCCAATTAACATGATTAACCCCAGTGGCAAATATTACATGCATATATGTACTTCTTTAAAGATAAAATGGCATAATCACTTTTTTGGACCAGATAAACGTATATATGCTAGACAGGTTTACGACCGTCAACTGATAATGAAATGTATTTTATTTCGTTTGAAATAGGGTTTTTCCCGTTTGCTATTTGTAGTTAATATTTACAGATGGGAACTAGTATAACTAGTTCGGATACTGGTTTTGTAACAGTATGTACTATTTATAAGTTTGATGTTAGGTGCAGGAGGCACGAGGGAAGTTTTGGCGGTTTTTATGGGTGGGGTTTAAAGGTACTATATAAAGTTTGGGATTTAAATGTATTAGTATCGAAGGTGCTCGCAGTTACGTCGGATTGAAGTTGGTCAAATATGTATATGTGCAGTTGCTGCTATGTTTATTGTACGTACAGGCGTTGGAGGCATTAGCCGGGGGAAAAGAAACGATGCGAAAGAGGAACAATGTTATATGTCATGTGTTTATATAATGTTTCGATTGAAGAAATATGTACAATTCAGTAAAATAAAATATTGTATCGCAAGAGAAAATAAGATGTTACTGCGAGCAACTAATCCTATATCTGTGTTTGTCTTGTTTATAGCCTATTGAATTAGAGATTAAATGCTTTAAATTCGGACGAGCAGGGCGAGGGAGAATTTAAAGTTTCCATATCACATGACAGACAGATTTAACGCATACTTGTCATTCAGGAGTTTTTCCCTATTAGTCTTTGTTAAATTGGCAATTTATTTTAATTTTGCAGAATGCATTTTTTTTTCAAATAAAGAACAGGTTAAATTTTAACCCTGTTCAGAACTACAATCAAAATTCCACAAAAAACATGTAATTGCTAATAAGTAAGACTCGTACAATTAGCATTAAAGTTTAAACCTTTATACCTTCAATTGTATTTTCATATACCTGTACTGACAGAATGTTGAATTCAGTTATATCAACGTTGAATATCCAGGCAGTTCTACTTGCTTTAGTAGTTGTATTTATTGTATACAAACTCAGACAAAGATGGAAGTATAATCTCCCTCCAGGACCAATTTGCTGGCCTCTGATTGGAAGTTATGAAGGTAATAACATTTTGCTGGCCTCTGATTGGAAGTTATGAAGGTAATAACATTTTATTGGCCTCTGATTGGCAGTTATGAAGGAAATACCATTTATTTGGCCTCATTATCATGTATGCTCAAAATAACAAACAGCTAGTACTAGTATGCCAATTAAGTGACTTGTTGCTTAAAGGCTTTAAAAAGTTATGTTTCCTCTTACCAGACCGATTGAAAGGAGTTGGTCCGGTAAGGGCTGTTTTTGGCCTCAAATTTTAGATTCATCTAACGAAAGTTTTTGGGACACTTTTTAAACACTTAAGTGTCTATTTCAATTGATTTTAATAGTTTATGTGAAACATTTTAACTGATTTAGTAATTAGAAACGCTCTGATTCAAGCTTAAATATGAAAATTCTATCAAATATGCCAAAAAAACGTCACTTTTCAGATGGTTTTTGTCAAAAATAAAAGTGGCCGCATCCGTGTTCATCCTTAACCTTTATAGATGTTTTGTATTATCATCAAATACAACTTACATTTCAATATTATGAATGAACACGAATACGGCCACATTCATTAAAGACGGAAACCTTCCAAAAATTAACCAAACTGCCAAAAATTCTGAAGATTTCAGTAATTTAGCATGACTTAATGATGCTGGAACGCAATATTTGTGCATTGTATTGTCAAAAACAGCTCATATTTATGCAGCAGAAGCATTTTACTTTCCAAAATATAGCTTAAAGATTACATTTTCACAATTTTCTAAAACTGCTATTTTTTGGGGCCAAAAAGGGGTCTTACTGAACCTACTCCTTTATAGATCATAACCTAAAAACTATTTTCTCATTTGTAAAAACATATTTCATTATCAGACTATATTTCCTACTAAGACTAAACATTTTACCTGCTTGTTAACCGGTTTTCAGTCAGCATATCAGGAGAACACGATTCTTATTTTGTCCCCTTTCCATAATTTTTTTGATTAGATTTAATATGTTTTCTGTATACGTATTTGTGTTTTCTGGATAAGTGTGTGTTTTTTCTGTCTAAGTAATATTGTGTTTCCTGTCTAATTTATTTTGTTTTCTGTCTTAGTATTTTTATTTTCTGCCCAAGTAAGATCGTTTTGTCTAGGTATTAAATATTTTGGTTTACTTGTTTGTATAATTCAGATTAATGCGTAATTTCTTCAATTTCAGTTATTCAAGCCAAATTTCTACATGAAATATTTGTAAAATATGCGAAAAAGTATGGACCAGTGTTTACTGTTAGTGCAGGTAAGTAAACACTGTTGGAGAGATATTACATCAAAATATATTTAGTGTGTAGATAAAGGAAATATCTTTGATCATTGTTGATTAGCTTGCTGAACCGTGAAGATATAATTAGGCTAGGTAAACTATCCTCCTTTAAGAGTAGACTAGTCCGACAGATAACAAATCCATCTGTCTGTAGGACTAGATTACTCCGAAAAGAGGGTGGTATACCTAACCGTATAATGACTCCATGGTTCAGCAAGCAAGCAAGCTAACCAATGATATTACCTTTTAACAACACACTCAATGCAATTTGCTTTAGGAAAATCAAGAGCTCGAAATAGCTAGGTTAAAATAGTGTCATTTAAGGAGAAATTGGCGACACTGTGTTTATTTATAGATATAATTTGAAAATTTTATATATGTATACCTGTATATTTTATTTCATTTTTTTTTCAAGTTTTTAATAACACAAACATGTTAAAGATCGATGTTCCGAATTAGTATAGTTTGAAAAAACTAATGGGATTTTTAATCAGAGCATGGTAGAATAATGACAAATTGTAAAATGGTAAAAGGAAATGGAGAATTTGTCAAAGAGAAAACAACCCGATTATAGAGCAGAAAACAACACAAGGCCACCAATGGGTTTTCAATGTCTCTAAATAGGAAAAGAAAAGAATTTGCCTATTTAAGATAAAAGGATTTATCAAATTTTGCAAAAAAAATATATTTTCTTATTTCCAAAACGAAAAAAATGAAAAAAAAAAAAAAAAGAAATTACGCAAACACATTACAAACACAAAATATCAGATAAAAAAAAAAAAAAAAAAAAAAAAAACTGAATCAAATTGGAAAAACACCAAAATAAAAAAACGAAAGATACATGCAGTGGATACATCGGGGATTTGTGCAGGATTTCTTTTTAATATTCAAAGTTAATTCAAATGTTTATTCCTGTTAAATATTATCACATATAACACCCTTTATTTTTCTATTGGGTGAGAAAAAAATGACAGCTAGCTACAATGTATGTACAGAAAGCTATTTTTACAGGACCTTATCATATGGTTGTTTTAAACGATATCAACAGCGTCACAGAAGCATTGGTCAAAACCAAAGCTGATTTTGCTGACAGACCATTCATTCATTCAGGTATGTTTAGACTTGATACATGTACATAGATACATATATACATAAACCAGATACTGTCATAATTTTGCCCCAGAAACTGACCTTATATAAGTTACATATATGCAGATTTTGATATTTTATGGCGGCCATCTTGGAAAAAGCCGCCATATTTAAAATCCATAGCTAATAGCTTTTGAAATACCAATAACTACTACCATGCCAAATTGGTGCTTTTATCATCAAACCCATATTTTTTTTACCAATCAGGCGGACTATAAGGGCATTCGGCGATACAGTTGCGATCTCATGATAAATATTTTACATTTGCATTTCACATATTAAGCAATTAAAATATGTAATACACACAGGCCTTTACTTTTAGAGATAACAGAGGTAGAAATTTGAGACATTTATTATATTTATTTAAAAAATTTCATTGATGATTTTTTCATTAAAATTTGTACAAATAACTTTCGCACCTGATGCCATTTTAAAAAAGAGGGGTCCATGTACTCATTTTTAAGTTAGATCAGTTTAAATCATAAAAAAAACCCAGTCGAAAAGTGATTCTTTTTTCGATATGTCACAATATGAAGTCGCAAAATAACATTTTGCGTTAACAACGTCATTACCTCCCCTCTATCTGTATCGTATGCTCTTAGAATGTTCGCTACTCTGTTACAAAAGAACCAGCTTTTTAAAAGGCTATCATACAGTGATAATATACCAGAGACAGAAAAATGAAAGGTTCACGTCCTTGTATTTGAGAAAGAAGCCATTTAAAATTTGGCAGAAAATGATTTTTGGAAAAAACGAACTTTAAATAGCAACTGCTTGAAACCTATAAATTTATCATGCATTTGAATGACATCTCTTCAAAGACTTATATCTCTTTTTGTGGTAAATGTATCAGTATAATTTTGTATCTGTGAGAAATTGTGCTTTCAGCTCACATGTTAACGGAAGGAAGTAAAGATCTAATTTTTGCTAAATATACACCAACATGGAAACTGCACAGAAAAATTGCTGTAAAGGCATTAAGGTAGGAATTTGATTAATTGATTCTTGTAAATAGTTTTTTTTTATTAAATGCAATCAAAATCATATGGTACTGACTTGATAACTAATATTCCCAGGTTTTTCACTACTTTTGAGATACGCTTAATATAGTGCACTAATCATAACATTCTCAACATCTTATCCATGAACATTTCCAGAAAATTTAACATTGGAATATTTGGTCAGATATTCAAGTAACAAAATAATGTTGTATTGTCAAGTAGCAAAATAATGTTGTATTGTCAAGTAGTAAAATAATGTTGTATTGTCAAGTATATTACATTACTTGTTCAAGGTGCAGTAATCTAATATCCGTTCTAAAATATCAATGTTTCATTGTTAAAGTAATCTTCTCGATTTTAGTTATCTTCATTTGTCCATTCACATATTTCTTTACACTGCAATGTTTAACATTACTTTCTTCTGCAAAATTAAAGCAATCTTCAGCCTTCAGTGTTCAGGCACTAAGAATATCATTCCAATCTGGTAGTACTGTTACTGGTAATTCCATTTGATCTTCATATCTGCATTTAGAAAGTTAAGGTAGATGGGGAAAGGGGGTTTTTCTTAATTTAAATCAATAAGGTTATTTTGATAATTTGTCAAAATGAAGTTTATGTCATGCTTTTTTTTTTAAACAATTATCAAAAAGTATGGGTGACTGTGCTTTTTCACGCTACAGGTTGAGCAAAATTGCCAGATTTTGTAAAGATTATGCATAGAAAACCCAAAAAATAATATCTGAATTTCTAAAACATCAGACGCATATTGCTATTGGGTTGCTATATGAATATATCCTTTCTATCAACCAATTAATGATTATGGCTTTAAAAGTTATATACTAGAAGTATCGATTTTTGTCGTTCTCTCTCATTTAGATTGGTTTCCGTTATACACCTGATCTCTTCGATGTTTATCAAGATAATGGTAGCGTTTAAGACAGACAACACATTACAATCACCGATTCCGGTTATTGCATAAAGTAGACAACAATAATAATAAGAAAAACACTTATTATTTTGTAGGCAGTATATGGCAGGGAACCGTTTAGAGGAAATTTTACATGCTTCAATGAACATATGTTTACCTTTAATGGCAAAAGAAAATGGAGCATTTAACCCAGAAAATTACATAGATTTAATGGTGTTCAATATTCTTAATGGTGTGTGTTTCGGCAAAAGGTAACCAGTAAATTTATATACAGTACTAAGAACATGTTTATTTTGTCATTTTAAAATGTCAACGTGCGCAGTTCAATAAAAAAGCTCCAGACTGCAAAACATTGGAATTCAATAGATTACCTTTTTTGCAGAGGTTTATAGTTTTCATAAAAATTGAGAATTGATATATACTGATCAACTCGTGATACTCAATTTCAATTTAATGATAAACAAGCCTTTGGCAAGTTTATTTGTTTTGATAAGTCATCATAGATACCGGGCGTACAATTTTGTACGCAAGACTCATCCGACTCAGTGACTCAGTGACGCTCGAATTAAAAAGGTTCAAAATATAAAGTACGAATTTGAAGACCATTAAGAACTCAAAGTTTAATTAGTTTAGATTAAGCATTGATTTTGTAAATTAGGAAAGATTGAAAAGCATACGATTCGTGCACATTATATCCCTTGAAATGAAAATGGAGATGCTGAAAGTGGCAAAGAGACAACAACCAGACCAAAGAGCGGAAAACAACCGAAGTCGACAAATGGGTCTTCTATACAGCGAGAAAATCCGAGGCATGCTTTAGATGGCCCCTATATAAAAATGTGCACTAGTTCAGTGATAATGAATAGTAATACTTTGTTGGTATGTTGGTAGCTAATTATTGTTTAAAATAGAAATGAAGTTTTAAAAGCAATATTTATCCGAATTTATATACTTGTAAACGTTGTTTACCTCATCAACGTTTTTCAGTGTTGAATTAAATGATTCAGAGTTTATTTTTGTTGGTATGCAGGAAGCGGATTTATTTTTCCTCTTAAGTATAAATTGAAAGTCTAAAACAACATCTATCCCAATTTCATCTAGCTAAGGCTGTAATTTTTATTTATCTATTGACTTTTTTCAGTTTTGAAGTAGATGATCCAGAGTTTATAAAATTGATGAAAATTATCAAGGAAATGACTGAAATGACAGGACATGGTTTTGTTGAAGATATGTTCCCCATCATGTTTAAAATATGGACAACTTATAAGTACAGAACAATCAACAACATGAATAATGAGCTCATCTCTATCATCAAAAGAAAATTCGAAGAACACGAAGAAACATTTGATTTAGGTATGTCAACAGGTTTGATGTGTTTATACAACAATTATTACAATACGTGTATGTTTCATTATATTACGTTATTTTGATTGGCTACAAACAATCTTGCATCATTCTGAAATTGACCTTCATTTCAAAATGAAATGTTAAATTCATGATGACATGAGGTTCCACAATAAAGTGCACAGGGTAAATAAAAAAAACTTGATAGAAATCGCGTTTTATAATCCTAGCAAAATAACGTTATTATAAGTATTGCACGCTTTCTCGTTAATTTTTTTTATCCTCTTCTATGATATTTATTAGTAATAACATAAACTTAGCAATGTTACTCTACTAGGTGTGTATTTTGACCTCTCTCCAGGAATGCTCCTTACCAAAACATTTGAAAATCTAAAATTGAGTGATTATAATCCTGTGAAAGTATCTATGCTTCTGTAAATAAATTTGTTTTAGCTTGCTTTTGTCAACCGTTTGCTTCATTTTATACAGACCAAAATTTTGTTTCAATACTTGCAACTGTGATTTTGATGATATATAACTTAGCTATAAAGGGAGAAAAAATACCAATTAAGAGGGCAATAAAGTATTGCTATATTATAATTTCACATTATTAAAAAGTAAAAGTTTTTTATTTACCTGTGCACTTTATCGTAGAAACTTGTGTTATCACAAAAATATCTAACGAAAAGGAAAATTCAAAATGAACAGTCCTTAATTAAATGGCAAAAACGAAAAGCTTAACTCCACCAAATAAATGGATACCAACTGTCTTATTCCTGACTTAGTGCAACCAAATTTGTATGTAGAAAATGGTTGATAAA
This sequence comes from Mytilus trossulus, assembly GCF_036588685.1. Taxonomy (NCBI): domain Eukaryota; kingdom Metazoa; phylum Mollusca; class Bivalvia; order Mytilida; family Mytilidae; genus Mytilus; species Mytilus trossulus. The sequence goes on from NC_086382.1 coordinate 5,202,777, forward strand.
AACCTGGTTTTGAAGCTAGCTTAACCTCTCACTTGTATTATATAAACATATTAGCATTTGTTTATTTTTTGATTGTCTGAGTGATGTTCAGTGGCTATAATTTCATTTATGTTGAGAGTAATAGCAAATTGAAATAACAGTATATGATTAGTGTTTGTTCCGCGAGATGCGACGACTGGATTAAAGGGCTGGAGATTTGAACTGAGCGACATCTGTTGACAGCTTGTCCTCAAATTTTCTCCACTTGATTCTTTTGTCTCATATCCGGGGTTTTAAAGGACAAACCAGATGATTTTTGTTATTGTAAATGTTGCAACATGCAATCTATGGACCCACCAAAGGGTTGAAGGATGAGTTACGATATTTTACTTCAAGAGAGACAGGCACTCAACTAACATGAGACATAACGTTAATTTTCTAATTCTGACTGGACACAGCTGCTAATCTATATGCGTGCTCAGCCATCAAGACTCCCAACTTTTAAACTGGTCCCTTTCACATAACCGTATTAATGTGTTTTACTTTTATTGTTTATCAGGTTAAGATCTACCTGCCCTGAAATTTTCAGATGAATTGGACAACTGGTTGTTGGGTTGCTGCCCCTGAATTGGTAATTTTAAGGAAATTTTGCTGCTTTTGGTTATTATCTTGAATATTATTATAGATAGAGATAAACTGTGAACTGCGGAAATGATCAGCAAAGTAAGATTTACAAATAAGTCAACAGGACCAAAATGGTCAGTTGACCCCTTTAGGAGTTATTGCCCTTTATAGTCAATTCTTAACCATTTTTCGTAAATCTATGTTATCTTTTACAAAAATCTTCTCCTCTGAAACAACTAGGCCAAATAAAATCAAACTTGGCCACAATCATCATTGGAGTATCTAGTATAAAAATTGTGTCCGGTGACCCGACCAATCAACCAAGATGGCCGCCATGGCTAAATTTTTTTTTGCTTTTAACTCAAAAACCAAAGCATCTAGAGCAAATCTGATAGGGGTTGACATTGTTTATCAGGTCAAGATCTATCTGCTCTAAATGATGAATTGGACAACTGTTTAGTAGGTTGCTGCCCCTGAATTGGTAATTTTAAGGAAATTTTGCCTTTTTTGCTATTATCTTGAATATTATTATAGATAGAGATAAACTCTAAACAGCAATAATTTACAGCAAAGTAAGACCTAAAAATAAGTCAACATGACCAAAATGGTCAATTTACCCCCTAAGGAGTTATTGCCCTTTATGGTAAATTTTTTTACAATTTTCATAAAATTTGTAAATTTTTACTTACATTTCCCCTGGGCCAATTCTTATAGATAGGGATAATTGTACGCAGCAAGAATGTTCAATAAAGTAAGATCTACAAACACATCACCATCACCAAAACACAATTTTGTCATGAATCGATCTGTGTCCTTTGTTGAACATTCACATAGACCAAGGTGAGCGACACAGGCTTTTTAGAGCCTCTAATTGCTTTTGCTGTTTTCTTGTTGAACTTATCCTCATATCGTTTTTTTATTTATAATACTGATTGCACTTTTAATATAGTTCTAGAAAATAGCTAGAACATATTGAGTTGAGAATGTTGTTAATGGATAAAAACATGTAATTTTCCTTTCAATAGATTGGTAAACACTAACTGTCTCATTTGTTGTTTTTGAATAACTTTTTTTTTTAAACTTAACTTAAAAAGAAATGATCTCATTACTGATTTCAGACAATATCAGAGATTTTACTGATTCCTTGATATTGGCAAGAAAAGAGGCAGAACAAGAAGAGAACGAGGAAATATTATCCCAGCTATCTGACACACATCTTAGACAAACTTTAAACGATATTTTTACTGGTGAGTTGAAATGAATAAAAGTTTTGTTATAATCTTAGAGAAATAGAAATTTTTCTTTTATAAATATGGTGTTACTATTAGAAGTTAAACATGTTATAGGAGGCATATGAATGTTGAAGAAATGCTACACAGTTCTATATTTTGACTTTCAACAAAAAGAAGGGAATGTGAACTTTACATTCCAAGATATATATATATTTTTACGAAACTTCAAAGTACAAATGGCACAGTTTCAGCAATTAAAGGTGATTTAATGTGAAATTGCATTGTCTATATTAACACAAGTGCAACCTACACTTACTATAAGCTCGCAAAATGCTCAATTAATTTACCGTGTTTGTCTACATAATTTTGTTTTAATCATTTGTAAATAATCTATTGAAAATGTACATTTTAATAGCTGGAATCGAAACATCGACAGTAACATTAGGTTTTGCGGTACGTTACATGGCTGGGTTACCAGATATCCAGAGTAAAGTTCAGGAAGAAATAGACAGAGTCGTTGGTGAGTACTTTTAAGTTTGCTTGTGTCGTTTTCTTGCCATGTTTATAAATAAACTGTTATTACCAATGATATTTTAACTGATCGGGCGGAGCTTACGTTTTAATTTGCATACGGACAATCTATCTGAAAATATGTGTGATAGGATGATAACCGTTATAATTATTATTGATTTCTAATCACCTATCAGTGTCATCAAAGGAATTTACAAAAGAATGACTGGACACCTCATTTATGAGTTTATCATAAAACACCTTTCTATAGATGGGCTTGTTTATTATAAGAGAGGAACGAAAGATATTGAAGGGACAGTCAAACTCATCAATCGAAAATAAACCGACAACGCCTGGCTAAAAATAAAAGAAGACACACAGACAAACAATAGAACACATGACACAACATAGAAAACTAAAGTATAAGTGAACCGGTTAAACTCCGGCCAGTCAAATAAAATAAATCGAGTAATAACAAAACTTGACCATCAACAAGCTTCAACTTCGTACTCTATTTGGACTTTCCTCTTTTTTGATTTGGGCATCGCTTTTGATATTTTTGTAAACAAAAAATGTGTCTGGCGAACAAAACTATAAACCTAGTAGCCAGGGATGGGGTAATTGAAAATGTAATGGTAATTAAGTGTAATGCATTACAATTCTCCATGTAATTGATTGTAATGTGTAATTGAGCATTTTTTTTAATTACATGTCATGGTAATTTAATTAATTACAATGAAAAAAGCATGTAATGCTCAATTACTTTTGAATTACATTTCAATTACATATACTTTTATGGTGTTGATGATAAGAAATTGTGGTAATAGTTGTTGTTGTTATAAATATTTTTTATTTGACATACCAAAATGTTTGCTTAATAGTCTTAAAACTTTTAAAAATATGTGAATCATATATTGGTGTTGTTTGTTTTTTAAGAAAGATCTTTATCTAAATAGATTGATAACATTTATATACATACCATCAATACATGTATGTATGGTTACACAAATGTGTAAATCAGTTCATTTAGAATTTTAAATCAATGCACACAATCATAAATAAACGTTTGATGTTTTTGAGCTTTTAATTTTGCCATTGGATTAAAACTTTTTTGAATTTTCCATTTTCTCAAATTAGTATACACAAAAGGATTATAAAAAATAAAAATTATCAGCTATAAAAACGAACAGCAATTAATCAGATTAAAATATGTAATATTAATAAGAGCCTAGGGACATGCCACTATTGCATGTATTTTATCTAATTAGTAAAATATTGCTAATATTTAGACATTACACATTGTTTGAACTAGACATTATTTTCAATCTAGTGACAAGCATATTTATGAATAATTGTAAAATAAACAAACATGGACATTTTTTTTCTTTATTTATATTTTCTTTCTTTATATTATGTTTAGTTAAATGGTTTCATTTCTGAGTTGTCAAAATACCACTTAATGTATTTGCAAGTTAATAGGAACACATTCCCTCTTCTATCAATACATCTTATGATCTAGCAATACCTGCCATATTAGCTCCTGTTGAAACAAAGAGTTCAGACCAGAGAGATGCAGACTAAATCACTAAACCTTATAAAATATTATTGATGATCAAATGCAATGCTAAAACTATGTTGTATGCTTTGATGAATATTTTACACTACACATGCTAAATATACATGAAATATATTATTTTAAAAAAATTATGAAGAAATGTACTGTGCAATTTAATTAATTACTTTAGTAAAGTAATTGTAATTTAATTAATTACATTTCAAAAACTGTGTAATGTGTAATTAATGTAATTGACCATTTTGCAATGTAATGTGTAATTTAATTTATTACATTCCAATGTAATTGACCCTAAGTCTGCTAGTAGCTTTGATGAGAATTTTGAAAGCTTTAATTTGTTTTATAATAATTTAATTTTGCATGTAACACGTCATTTGATTGGCGGATTGTTCTTGTCTATCAGCTAATATATATAATTTTGTCATATTACCGTGACGTCATCAACGTTTTTTTTTTTATGATTTACTACTTTAAAAGGAATAGAGAATGATATAAGGAGTGACAGTAAAATAAAATTCTGGCTATTTGAAATAACCTTAAAAATGTTGTGCAACGTAGAGTGGTATTTAAAAGTGTGCACCACATTTTTGATTTTATATCTCCATAGACAGAACAAATATTACAGTCATTCCTTGCATGAACAAAATTTGTATTTAAAGAGTTCGATATATCTGACTATTTTTACTTCTGTCACATAATAACATTTTCATTCATACTTTATACGCATGTTTTTGTATAAATAAAACTTCTTTTGGTAGTAAAATCATATATCAAATTTTCCAACAGGTCACTTTGAAAGTATGATAAAATATTCTGACATTTTGACGTGCCTCATCCCATCATCTTGTTAATGAATGCTTCCTTTTCATAAAAAGTAAAATATCAAAAAACCTAACTCCAAGGAAAATTTAAACGGAAAATCCATAATCGAAAAGAAAACAAATGTGACATTCCTAAATTGTACATAAGTTTTGATTTGTAGAAAATGGGGATTAAACCTCTGACTTGTATGTCAGTCGCACACAATGCCATTATATTGACAAAATTTAATATCTTGTTCAGTGAAACGAAATCATATACCAAACACATAAAAGGCATGAAATTAACCTTTTACATTACGAATACAGTCCAAGAAATTGTATTGACTTACATAATAAAAAAAGACAACAGTAGTATACCACTTTTCGTAAGTCATGCATCGATCGAGAGAAAAAAATCCGGATTACAAACTTAAACCGAGTAAAACACATTAACTACAAGAGGAAAACAACGAAACAACAGAAACACTAAAGTACAAAAAAAAAACCAAACGACAATGTTACACATATAGAAAAGAACTATAAGATATCAACTGCCAATGATTTCTTTTTACATGAAACACTATTAATATATTGACTTATGGAAAGACTTTTTTTAAATTCCATATCTGATTTAGCTCCCTGAAAAATAGAGTTATTGACACAAAAAGTTTGTAGTTTGCTTTGTATACCCAAATAAAAAGCTCTCAAATATTTAATAGGAAAAGACAGACTACCAACTGTTAAAGACAGAGAAAAACTCAGCTATACAGAAGCTACATTACATGAAGCCATGCGACTTGGTACACCTGCTCCATTAGGAATTCCTCATAGTACACTTTGTGACACGCGAGTTGGTGAGTATTTGAATTAATCAGACTTTTACAATGTTGTCGGCAGTCTTTTACCAATTTGAACATTCCTCTTTTTTTAAATTAGGATTGAATCAGACTTTTGCAATGGTTGAGGTAGTCTTTTACCAATTTGAGTGGCATTACTTTTACATTTGCATAAATTTTAACTATATTTGCCCGTACAAAAAGATTACGTTTACGCGCATTTATTTTACTGGTAAATTTGGCAGTGATAGGGACAATTGCAGGCAAGAGAAAGTGTTTCTCGGAAATTTTATTGTGTTGTCTTTTACAGATGGTTACGATGTTCTGACAACATAAGAGTGAGACGTTTCATAGAAATGTATCCAAAGTAAAATTTTACCTCTTTGAACTGCTCCGCATATTACTATAATTCAATGTTTTTTTTCAGGCGGGTATGATGTTCCAAAGGATACAATGGTTATGATTAATCACTGGGCACTTCACAATGATCCTAACCAATGGAACGACGTGAATAAATTTGATCCGACACGCTTCCTGGACGAAAATGGAAAACTTGGTAAGAAACCAGACAGCTGGTTACCATTTTCAGCAGGCAGACGTGGATGTTTAGGGGAATCTGTTGCTAAACCAGAACTTCATTTGATTTTTGCAACAATTATGCAGAAGTTCAAGATTTCCTTACCTGAGGGAACCAATCCTAAAATAGAACTAGCTGGATCTGGTGCCGTTGCACTACCTGCTCCGTATAAAGTCATTCTTAAAGAAAGAAATATTTTATAAACTCTCTTGACATTAAATTTTTTTTTCTGAACAATTTCTATACTTTTAGAAAAAGATATAGACAACGCTTTCATGTCGATCCGGCCTATATTTAAAGTCGATCCGGCTCCAATAAAAAAATATATTTATAAGGAATAAAAATAAAGATATAAATTAATTGTAATGCATTAATGTTTATGAATTTTATTATAATGTAAAAGGTGAACGGTAAAAAAACGACCGGATACCATAGACAACCTCCCAGTTTAAAATAATAATTGAACTATTTAGATTTGTTTTATTTCATATTTTAAATATGTTTTTGTTAAAGTGTTGCTAAGATAATTACAAAGAACTAGCTAGGCTTCTGATTTGATACGCCAAACGCGCGTTTCGTCTACATAAAGACACTTCAGTGATGCTCAGATTAAAATATTTAAATCTATCCCCTGGATAAGAATATCCTTAGTATTTTGGACAATTCGTATATACAAATGTAGGCTGATATATATGATGAGTTTATTTACAACCACTGGGTCAATGCCACTGCTTTTGAGATTTATTTCCCCAAGGGTATCACCAGCCCAGTAGTCAGCACTTTTTGTGCTGACATGAATTATCATTGATATGGTTATCAATATAAATAAACTGTTTACAAAATTTAGAACTTTTGAAATACTAAGGCTTTTTTTACCTCAGGCTTAGATTACCTTAGCTGGATTTGGCAAAACGTTTAGGAATTTTGGTCATCAATACTCTTCAACTTCGTACTTTATTTGGCCTTTTTAACTTTTTTGGATTAGAGCGTCACTGATGAGTCTTTTGTAGACGAAACGCGCGTCGGGCGTATATACAAAATTTAGTCCTGATATCTATGATGAGTTTATTTGCAAACAGATTTTATTTAAATGACCCTAGAGTTGAAATTCGTGTCAACATCGAAGTGCTGACCATTGGGTTGGTGATATCCTCAAAACGAACGAACACCAGGTGTGGTATCGACCCAGTGGTGTAAATAGTTAAAGGTACTAGGCTTATAATTTGATACACACGACACGCATTTCGTCTACATAAGACTCATCAGTGACGCTCATATCAAAAATATTTAAAAAGCCAAACAAGTATAAAGTTTGAGAGTAATTACTTTATCTTCTGATACCATGGTATATGTACCTGATCAAATATTTGCATCATTAATTTTATATTATAATTATTTTAAAAGATACTTTAATCTTTATTTTCTCATTTAATATAAAACACAACTGATACATTGAAACTACATTTTATGTCATAAAAAGAATTAAGCCTCAGATGAAATAAGAATTAATATGATTTTGAAATTTATTCATAATAATTATTCGTACATAAATGACAGTGCATCATATAAGCATCTATAGGCTGGTTGGTATAGCTATACATATATATTGACTGCATATTTTTTGAATTGTAATATAGTGTATTTTATGTTAATGTAGCAAGTTGTACTTTAAAATAAAAAAAAATATTATCTATGAATACTTTATTAAAAAAATTGATTGGCAATAGGAATAAAGGTAACAGTAGTAAACTGCTGTTTAAAAGTCATAAATCAGGGTGTTATTGATTTATTTTAAACTAAAATCGAGGAAAACGCATCAACTATGAGAGGCAAATATTGGAACAACAGGAACACTGAACTGACAAAAAGAAACCCAACAACACCTAAACACCTGAATACATAAAAAAGAACTCCTACTATTATATTACAACTATCATATCCTGACCTGGTACAGGACACATTAAGAAGATTTGATGGGTTAAACCTGGTTTTAAGGCTTGCCGATCAAAGGAAACATTTACAGGTATTTTTCATGTGTCAAAAACAAAACAAATTAAGAGATATTTTTCAGAGCTGTCGTCAGTCTCCAATCGATGCAAGTTGTTTTTTTTACAAGAAAATATTTAACTACATGCACTGAACATAGGATTGTCGTGGCTTTTTTAATATTATTTTAAAATAAGTTTATGAGTATGATTTCGTGCATTCGACTTTTTTTGTTTCTATTTCTGACGGCACTTCATGTATTCAAAGTACCATCTGTGACTTTGAATTAATAATTATAATACAAGCGCAGTTCCTATTCCTTATGTTTTAGTCTCCTTTCTCACGTGACATTAGATTATACATTTTATACACTATGTTCTTTTTTGTTTTTCATTATCAATGTCGTATTTAAACACGTATGCATAAGATGTCATTTAATATGTTTTGAACTCTGAAGTTAAAAGATGTATGGAGATTTGACAAAGTTACGTGAAAAGGCATTGCCTATGTTTTTGGAAAAATACTACCATATAAGAACACACGATACTTTCTAGAGCATAATTATACAGTTTTCAGTAATAAAGATCTCAAAAGAGGGTGACTGGGCAATGAACTCTTTATTATCTTATATTTGGCGGGAAATTAATGGACTGTTTCATTGCATAGCAACACATACAACCTATTCATTATTTCGTTCCCAAAAAAAGAAAAAACAAATAGTCGAAAGCTGAATTGTGTGAAGATGTCAGACCACTCATTCTACCCTCTTAAATCTATGTTAACGAAACTCTTCCATAAAAAGTGCTTTTAATGTCATTGTTTACTCAAACTAACCAACACATTTGCGGAAATGAAATTTAAAATAAATGAAAAATATTTAGACCATTTTGAGCTAAACTATACATGAACATGACTTCGCTTTAAATTTGATGATTAATGCATTCCATAGTATACTTATTTAAGATTCCATCTTCCTGAATATGCATGAAATATTAACCACTGAACGTTAAGCAAACAACAATCAATCAATCAATCCAAGATTTCAAGAAAAAAGGGTGATTCTTAAAAATGATTATTGTTCATTGCTTTTATCGGTTATTGCCGGGTTATGTGTGTTTTGAATATTAATTAGTAAAGATATTCTTGACTGCAGAGTTCTGGTGGTCCCGATCTATTGAAAAAATTCTTCCGGTAGTCTTAAATATATATAAAAAAGAAGTCTCACATAAGATAATAACTAAAAAAAAGATTCTTTTATTCTCTTCAATCAAATCATCTCTTTTGCTGGTCACTTTAAAGAGGCTCGAGGGTACACAAAAATTAGCAAAAATTGAAACATTTGTTTTTTCATTACAAATTTTATTTAATATTCTATTAGTTGTTACTTTATGATATGGTACAAAAATCAACCCAAAAAAATAAATTTATTTGGCCGCAGATGACTTTTCAAATGTATATATCATTGAAAAAGCTCCAAATTATTTCCCTTTGATGAAATAATGCCTTTTTTTTGGGTATAAAAATTGAAAGGACTTTTTTTTAACTGATTGGTGACCCATATTTTTTTTCAATATTTTTTTTAATTAAACTGTACTAAAACTAGACTATTGTAAAATTTATGCGATTTCTGTAATTTAGTTATTTTTTTATTTCGATTTTACCTTTTTTTCTCCTATGAGTTCGACAGAAAAAAGTACCTTAACAAAAATGCATGCTTCTTTCAAAAGCAGATTGTGAGCTTAAATGAACGGTGACCCAATATTTATTTTATTTTCTATTAAGTATAGGATAAAGTTTATTTAAAGAAATAAAATAGCGAAATCTATATTTAAAAAAATAAATTGATTTAGACCCGCGAGCCCCCTTAAGAGTTCGATTGTCGAGGGGTCTTACTAAGGTTTTTTTTTTATTATGAGCAAGATTTTATATCTTCAAAGAATGGATCACCAATCTAAACTCTTATTTAGTAGAATAATTCAAAACAATATTAATGTTTTACTTTGTTTATGTTTTAAATCTAACAAAAGAACAAATACCATCATAACCATGTATACAATTAGAACAATATTTCATATCAGACAATCCTGTTATCAAAGTAACAAATAATTTTGCAGAACAACTATGATATGTAGTTCTAAATATCACAAGTGAATATGTACTAGAATAATCGTATTTGAACTTTTGTTGAATTTCTATTGCTATTCCTTTAATTAAATGTATGTTGCTGTTTGTTTGTGACATCAGGTGCTGTCTGGTAAATTTTTGTTATACGTTTTTGCATACTATTAGTATCTAATAAAAGGAATTGGTAGTTCACCTACATCATTACTACCCTGATGTTGACACGGAGGTTGTGAGTTCGAACACACAGGTGCCAGGGTCGTTCGATCCCAATCTTAAGGTTGTACCTAACCTTACAGGGAGATAACTATGTGAAATCAGCTAAACGTTTAAATTACGTTGAGTTGTTAAGGAAATATTAAGCTTCTCAATGATCAAAATTAGTGTTTGTCAAACTGCTATATAACCAGTGTAATTTTTCTGATAAATTTGTTGGTTCAAATTTTTGGAAATTTTTATATTTTTGTCAAAGGGTCAAAGTAAATATTTTTGATCTACAATCATGTTTTTCTTAGATCAGCATATAATGTTAGGCGATTCACACACAATCAATCAATCTAAATATCAATGTGTGAATGAAAATTCTACGCAGCACATCTTCAAAAAAACACGATTTTTCGGAACTTCGTAAAATGTCTGCACATCAAAATTGACGCTCCTTTTTTTGCATGCCATTTAAAAAACCAATTACAGGATTAAAGCCGTTCATTAGGTCATTACTTAAATAATCTCATTATAGATACAAAGATTAAAATTTTGTATTTGCGCCAGACTCGCATTTTGTCTACAAAAGACTGATCAGTGACGCTCCAATGAAAAAAGTTAGAAAGTGACAGCATTTGTGACCCTCTGATCAGAAAAGTACTAGGGTTTTTCTCGGCATGTTTATGAATCAAAAGTGAATGCCATGAATATACAAATTCACGTGAGGTCAATTTTATAAATTGACGGAGATTTTGAACTATCCGCCAGATACCAATAAAATTGAGAAAGGAAATGTGGAATGTGTCAAAGCGACAACAACCCGACCATAGAGCAGACAACAGCCGAAGGCCACCAATGGGTCTTCAATGTAGCGAGAATTCCCGCACCCGTAGGTGTCCTTCAGCTGGACCCTAAAAAATATGTATACTAGTACAGTGATAATGGACGTCATACTAAACTCCGAATTATACACAAGAAACTGAAATTAAAAATCATACAAGACTAACAAAGGCCAGAGGCTCCTGACTTGGGACAGGCGCAAAATTGCGGCGGGGTTAAACATGTTTATGAGATCTCAACCCTCTCCCTATACCTCTAGCCAATGTAGAAAAGTAATCGAATAACAATACGCACATTAAAATTCAGTTCAAGAGAAGTCCGAGTCCGATGTCAAAAGATGTAACAAAAGAAAATAAATAAAGTGACAATAATCCATAAATAAAAACAGACTACTAGCAGTTAACTATCATGCCAGCTCCAGACGTCAATTAAACTGATTGAAAGATTATGTCTTCATCATATGAATATCAGGCACAATCCCTCCCGTTAGGGGTTTAGTATCATACTGTCATAAAATATATGAGAAGAACATAACCCGTGTCATGCGAACAACTGTTTTTTTTAAATAAATGTGTTTAGTTCCGATGCAAAGACCCTATAAGTGAATCAATATTAAAGCCAAAATATGCAATCTTTAATGACCTGACAACAGTATCGTAACTACATCCCTTCTTAATAAGTCTGTTTAAAGGTTTTGTAAGCTTTTGAGATGAATACTGACATTTTTGTGCTTTGTAAAAAATATTACCATAAAAGATTGGATGTGAAATACCTGAACATATAAGATGTCTGCATGTTGAATTATCTTTACGAATTATTTCCTTATCACCTTATACCGGTGATAAAATTTAGTAAATGTGTTGACCAGTTTGTGATATCGAAAACCCTGGTGTAATAATTTTTCAATGTATGATGTTAACACTTAAGTAATCATACGGTTAAATACGATGAACAAAATGGGTAATGGTGGAACTGTAAACAAGGTTTTAAAGTCAAATGTTTTGAAAAATAGAACGAATTTCAGAGACAGATCGAGATTTAAAAGTATTCAGATGTTCTTTATAAAGTTCTGTTTTTCTAATTTCGTAGTTAGTCCTTTATATTAGAATAGTTTTGAACTGTTTTATTTGTGACCAATAAAACTTTTCTACAGCTGATATATGAAACTATCACAAAAAAGAATAACTATTAGATGCGAGCTAATAAATCAGAACTCTCATTCAATAGTTATTCATTTTTGTGGAATTTCATATGTCAGCTGTAGAAAAGAGATAGATTGCAAACACTTCTAATAAGAAAAATCTATATCTTTTTTATTTATTTAACAAAATGATTATATTTTCATTGTTTATATCATTATAGATTCTGATCATCAGTTAAGATTGATTCATCTTCATGTATTTATTCTGTCTTCAACAATGATTTTGAACGGAGCAGGTTGTGTATTACTACTAGATCCGCCTAATTTCAATTCCGGATTGGTTCCTTCGGGTAATGTAATCTTGAACCTTTGCATTATCGTTGCAAAAATCAAATGAAGTTCTGGTTTAGCTACCACTTCTCCTAGACATACACGTCTCCCTGCAGAAAATGGTAACCAGCTTTCTGGTTTCATACCAAGCTTTCCATTTTCGTCGAGGTAGCGTGTCGGATCAAATTTCTCAACGTCTTTCCAATAGTTAGGATCGTGATGAAGTGCCCAGTGATTAATCATAACGACTGTATCCTGTGGAACATCATAACCTCCTAAAAAATATAAACCACTACAAGTAATATGTGCAGTTATTTTGAGATGGATATGAAATTTTGTTTCCAATAAATTTTTAAAGACAAATCTCAGATTTAAGCTGAAAATTTCAAACATCACAACATTCTTTCAAAATAAAAACTCAACCAACTAACTTATAAAATAACGCTGATACTTACTCATCTGAAGCTATAGCATTGTGACTTAATATCCTCTGATTATGATTCAATTATAACTTGACTTTTTTTGTCTTAGTAATTAACATATTTAGGTACTGTTAGGCGCAATGACCATCTAAATAAAAAAGATAAGAGACCACGTTGAAGTCTAGTTGATTTTAATACTTACCAACTTTTGAATCACACATTGTACTATGAGGCAGACCTACGGGAACAACTGTACCAAGTCTCATGGCTTCATGTAAGGTGGCTTCTGTATAACTGAGATTTTCTCTGTCTTTAATCGTCGGTAGTCTATCATTTCCTAAATAAAGGTTGACATAAAAGCATGCATTTAAATTTGTACGAAAAATGTAGACTACATGTATTATACAAAAATACGAACATGAAGTATGATTGTTAACAAAACAACTATCCAATAAAGTTCAAATAAAGTTGATGTAAGAGATTATAAGCAAACGTACGGTCTTTGACAAAGTGAAAACCATACATCTATAGTCTGCTATGAAAGGCCACGACTAGAATAATCTGAAACATTTACAAATTGACGAAACAAACATGACAGACATAAACCAACGACAATCACTGAACTACAGGATCCTGACTCTGGACAGGTACACAAAGAATGTGGCGGGTTTATACGTTTTACTCCAATATATGAAATATTGGCAGCTGGCAATTGCTAGTGCTTTAGTTCAGATATCATGATAAATGTTAAAAAAAGACACGTTTTATTTTGTTCTATTCCTTATTATATCGAAAGACTTTGATAATCGAACATTTAGAGAAATAAGATCCTCCTCCAGTTTTAGGTGGAAATCGTGTTTCTTGGAGAACATTTAGAGAAATAAGATCTTCCTCCAGTTTTAGGTGGGAATCGTGTTTCTTGGAGAACATTTAGAGAAATAAGATCCTCCTCCAGTTTTAGGTGGGAATCGTGTTTCTTGGAGAACATTTAGAGAAATAAGATCCTCCTCCAGTTTGAGGTGGGAATCGTGTTTCTTGGAGAACATTTAGAGAAATAAGATCCTCCTCCAGTTTGAGGTGGGAATCGTGTTTCTTGGAGAACATTTAGAGAAATAAGATCCTCCTCTAGTTTGAGGTGGGAATCGTGTTTCTTGGAGAACATTTAGAGAAATAAGATCCTCCTCCAGTTTTAGGTGGGAATCGTGTTTCTTGGAGAACATTTAGAGAAATAAGATCCTCCTCAAGTTTTAGGTGGGAATCGTGTTGCTTGGAGAACATTTAGAGAAATAAGATCCTCCTCCAGTTTTAGGTGGGAATCGTGTTGCTTGGAGAACATTTAGAGAAATAAGATCCTCCTCCAGTTTTAGGTGGGAATCGTGTTTCTTGGAGAACATTAAGAGAAATAAGATCCTCCTCCAGTTTTAGGTGGGAATCGTGTTGCTTGGAGAACATTTAGAGAAATAAGATCCTCCTCCAGTTTTAGGTGGGAATCGTGTTGATTGGAGAACATTTAGAGAAATAAGATCCTTCTCCAGTTTTAGGTGGGAATCGTGTTTCTTGGAGAACATTTAGAGAAATAAGATCCTCCTCCAGTTTTAGGTGGGAATCGTGTTGCTTGGAGAACATTTAGAGAAATAAGATCCTCCTACAGTTTTAGGTGGGAATCGTGTTTCTTGGAGAACATTTAGAGAAATAAGATCCTCCTCCAGTTTTAGGTGGGAATCGTGTTTCTTGGAGAACATTTAGAGAAATAAGATCCTCCTCCAGTTTTAGGTGGGAATCGTGTTGCTTGGAGAACATTTAGAGAAATAAGATCCTCCTCCAGTTTTAGGTGGGAATCGTGTTGATTGGAGAACATTTAGAGAAATAAGATCCTTCTCCAGTTTTAGGTGGGAATCGTGTTTCTTGGAGAACATTTAGAGAAATAAGATCCTCCTCCAGTTTTAGGTGGGAATCGTGTTGCTTGGAGAACATTTAGAGAAATAAGATCCTCCTCCAGTTTTAGGTGGGAATCGTGTTTCTTGGAGAACATTTAGAGAAATAAGATCCTCCTCCAGTTTTAGGTGGGAATCGTGTTTCTTGGAGAACATTTAGAGAAATTAGATCCTCCTCCAGTTTTAGGTGGGAATCGTGTTTCTTGGAGAACATTTAGAGAAATAAGATCCTCCTCCAGTTTTAGGTGGGAATCGTGTTGATTGGAGAACATTAAGAGAAATAAGATCCTCCTCCAGTTTTAGGTGGGAATCGTGTTTCTTGGAGAACATTTAGAGAAATAAGATCCTCCTCCAGTTTTAGGTGGGAATCGTGTTGATTGGAGAACATTTAGAGAAATAAGATCCTCCTCCAGTTTTAGGTGGGAATCGTGTTGATTGGAAGATAAATTCTATGCTGTGTTTTATGTACTGTTTTTTGTGTGTTTGTATTTTTTAGTCAAAGCGTTGTCATTTTATTTTCTACTAATGAGATTGGTAGCTAAATTTTTATTAACGATATGGATTACGGTTATGATTGTAGTGCTCACGTTCTCTTAATATAATCTTTTGTTATTTTACAAACATTGGTTACGATATATTTGGAATTTTATAAACTGTTAAAATCTAGTATAGCTTTTTATTCGGTGTGAGCCAAGACGCCGTGTTGAAGGCCGTACATTGACCTATAATGGTTTACTTCTATAAATTGTTTTTTTTTGGATGGAGAGTTGTCTCATTTGCACTCACACCACATCTTCCTATATCTATTTAATATTATATCCTTTTCAGCACATACTTCTTAAAGGTTTGGTATCATAACATCTAATTCTATTGAATTTACCTCATTTGGGTTGAGAAATAATGATAATGATCGATTGTTTGTTGTTAAGCGTTCAGAGACAAACGGTAAAAAGAGTTCATACAATGAGGTTTTATAATCTATAAATCAAACTCGCATCTATTGAGAAAATGAGAATACCAAGAGATTGACGAAATCAATATGAGATAAAAATAATACCAAATATGTTTCTGACAAGAAATACAACAGTTGTCCTCTAGAATACATGAAAAGCTTTTAAAGTGACAGGGCCAAACACTATGATACTCACCAACAACTCTGTCTATTTCTTCCTGAACTTTACGCTGGATATCTGGTAACCCAGCCATGTATCGTACAGCAAAGTATAACGTTACTCTTGATGTACCAATGCCAGCTATAAAAAAAACACTTTGTAAATGATGAATTCAGTTTGTTCTTATGTTGTTTTAGATCAGACTTGAGTGTTAACGAAGTGTATAACTCCATCATATTAACTAGTTCCCTGTTCCAACTAATGCCCCTATAATCGATTGTTTGGCATGGGTTGTAACTAGAATTGTCAAGTGACGGGGTCCCTCTTAAATGATACATAAGTGAAATGTTATATCTTAGGTAGTTGTGAAATTGACATTTTAGATAAAAAAAATAAATCTTTTACTCAAGTAACAATATTCGATCCCTCTATTCATTTTTAAATGCGAAATAGACAAATTTTGAGGGATAAACAACATTTTTTTTTGCAATTTTAGGGGCCAAAACATATCAAGTCAAACTTATACATGTTATAATTGTTTAATTTTTTCTCAATTAATACAAGAAAATAAGAAGTGCTATCCACCATTTTCTACATAATGAAATGTCTGTCTCATAAAAAGCGATAAATATGACAGTTGTTTTTTATGCGTTTGATGTGATTGAGCTTTTGATTTTGCCATTTCATAAGGGACTTTCCCTTATGAATTTTACTTGGAGTTAGGTATTTTTGTTTTTTCAATTTGTTTCAAATGAAAGAATCACGTACAAACATACATTGAAGTTCTTTTTCAATAAATTTGATATGTTTCTTTGTCTGTTACACATGTTAGGTTCCTTAATCTGTTAGGTCGTGTTCACACCAAACGCCGTGTACAGTAAACATGTTTACTATTAGTTTAACGTAATGGACACTGGTTTCACATTAAATTTGTTCACATCTATACACCTTGTTTAATCACCTGTACATAAGATTTGTTCACACTTGTAAACTATATGTCATTTAAATGTTCATTATACGTAGAACTGAATTCAAAGTTTTCGGACAATTTTTCTAGCAGTAACGGTACGACCATTTGACTTCAAAAGGGGGGATGGAAAGATTCCGATCTCAAATTTGATAAAAAAAAATCTGGTCATTCAGATGATAAAAAAACATTTCAATCAAGAGTTTCCCAATACATTATAGTGTTAAATATTGGAAAAAAAAAGTAGTTGATCACCAGCATCGAAAAAACCAAAACGGAATAAAAACGTACGCGCGGATAAAAATCTGACGCAGATTAAAATAAAAACTCCCCCTTTTTTTAAGTTAAATGGTTGCTACTTTATGAAAGCCATTTTTATAATTTGCAGTAGTTTGAATATACTAGAGATGTCTCGATTACGCATTAGAAAACGTTAGCTGTAGCAGCGTTCTTACAGCCGAAAAAAAAAAGGATTGATATATTAGGGATCACTACATTTGTATCTTTTCTGCTTGTTTCAAATGGTATTTCTTCTCCAAGGAGTATTTGGTAAAGGAATAGGGTAACGTTGTTTTTTTTTAATTATTTTCAGTGTTATTTAACGGATCTGAAATACTAGACAAAGATATCATTTACCTCACACTCTTTTTAAGTCATGAATTTATGTGTGAATCGTTGTTTGAGTAAAGACCAGTGGCAAATATTTCTGTGTACGCCAAGTCGATTCGTCAAGACCCTTTGAGGGAGAGGGAGGCGTGGGCTATAGATATTTTTCAGGTCAAATTTTGGTCGTAATAAATTTTAGCATTATATATAGTGTTGAGGGTGAAACAAACAAAAAAAATTTCAGGGCCAAAAACTGCAAATTTTTTTTTTCAAAACAAAATCCATAGCCCACCACCCCCACCCCCTGCCTTTATGTTTTATACTCAACTATAAAAGCCCCCCCCCCCCCCGAAAATCAATTGGTTGCTGCCTTATGGGTTCGGCAATGATGCTGCCTGAGGATGCTGCTTTGAGTCTTGATCAGAGGTTAATAAAGTACGTTAATTTTACCCCCAAAAAAACCTTTAAAATTTAGACAACAATATCTGTAAAGAACTATACTAATTTTTTTCAAAAATATCAATTTTACTAAAAAAAAATGGTTTCCTCCTTAAATGTATACAGGGTAAAACTAATGTTCTAAATGCCTTGTTTTGTGTACACTTAACCCACACAAGGCCTACATTGACTATCGACTGTGTGTAGATAAAACATGATTTAAACTACATGTAAACATTGAGTTGTATCAATGGGAACGCAATTGTGTTTAGTTTACGTGTGAGTTACACTAACACAACACCGAATTTAGGTCAATGTGAACACGGCCTTAATCTTGCAATGAATTGTGAGTTTTTGGTCCCTGTAGTGACATTTAGGTGATCAACAACAATAAGAGCATTATTGTTTTGCTTTTTGTGTGGTCTAAGTGAGTGCAAGATTTTTATGTAAGAATTTAATGTTAAAGGTTATCATAGTATATTCGTTCTTTTGCAAAAGAGGGGCGTAAGGTAACAAAGAGACATTCAAACTCATAGATCGAAAATAAACTGACAATTCCATAAATAAAAATGAAAGCATATGTAATCTTAATGTGCCACATATTTGTGAACTCACCGTTAAATATATCCATTAGCGTTTGTCTTAGATGTGTGTTTGTTAACTGAGACAACACTTCATCTTTCTCTTCTTGTTCTGCTTCTTTTCTTGCTAGTAACAAGGAATCAGTAAAATCTCTTATTTTGTCTGAAATCATTAATGCGAATATTACTTGTTAAATAAACAATACATTGTAACAATTGTTTGCAGTCAAGATTTTTACAGATCTTTTGAGAGAAAATCTAATAATAACGATGTATTTGTTAGTTGCACAATTTTAACCTTTATTTATGTTCTAGTAATATAAACTTCCATCGCATACAGTCATATATAAGATAAAGCTGTGAAGAACAGTTCAATGGGAATCCATATAAAACATTATGCATAAATAGTTATCAAAGGTATCAGACTTATAAATCAATACGCCAGTCGCGCTTTTCGTCTAAGACTTATCAGTGACGCTCAGATCAAAATAGTAATAGAGCCAAACAAGTACAAAGTTGAAGAACATTTATGACCCAAAATTCCAAAAAAGTGTGCCACATACGTCTAAGGTTATGCCTGGAATAGTATTTCGAATAAAAAAAAGTAAAATCACAAAAATACTGAACTTAGAGGAAAATCAATTCGGAAAGTCCATAATCTTTTGCTAACTGTAAATTTATAAAAATTACCATATAATTGATATTCATGAAAACACCAAAGTCATAACAACTTATCTTAAGCAAAGGGCATTTGTGTAAACATACAAAGCTTGTTGACATACCAGAGTTAAATGTTTTATAGTGTTCGTTGAATTTCTTTGTGACTATAGAAACAAGTTCATCCGCCAATTTGGTAACCGTTCTGTACTTGTTTGTTGTCCATATTTTATACATAATTGGGAACATGTCTTCAACGAAACCTTTCCCTGTCATTTCTGACAATTCATGGTCAATTTTCATAAATGTCACAAATTCAGGATCATCTAGGTCAACACTAAAAGAAGAAAAAAAGATGTTCTACAACCTTACTGGATAATTCACACTTTTCTAGATCATTTTGTTTTTTATGAATTAGCTAAAGTAACAATTTAGTCAGCAACTTTCATACAAGGCTAAAATAGATAATATGCATTATAAAGGCTTACATCAAATTACAATTATACACATTTCAGGTTTAAATAGATCTGTTTTCGTCAACATAAAAATGTTAAGATTCTTTAAATCTGCGGTGAACTGAATTAGTAGGGTTCGTGTTTCTTTTCTCTTTTTTTTTCTGTTAAAAATTGTTATTTGTTTACTGTTGTTTGCTTTCTGTCTGTTTGTCTTTTTCCTTTGGAAATTGCATTGCCAGTTTATTTTCGAATTATGAGTTCGAATTTCCCTTGGATATCCTTGGCCTCTATCTTTACCTAATGAAGACCGCCTAACTCATATACGCTAAAAATTAAAAAATGCGTTCAACAACAGGTTTTATAAAGTTGTGTAAATATATGTATGCAGTTATTACTCCTAAAATATTTGAATTAAAAACCTATAGAAAACATGATAAGATGACATCAATACAAAGCGGAGTAAACCGATAGGGGCGTGTATTTTTTTTTATCAGTAAAACGTTCTTATACCAATGCAATAAAACTCTTTCTCTTATTCTATGGAAATTTATCCCTTTCCGAACCCATTGTATAAAAAAAATTAATCAACGTGTGATTGCTGGTGATCTCAAATGATCATTGGATGCTTTTAAGGGTTATGACCTTTTTAGCTAACTGGCTGAATCAAAATTTGATAACAGGTGTTAATGAAATTGACAACTTCGTGCAATGTGAAAGGCACTCGAAGGGGATTTTCGTTTAACAAAAAAAAGAAAATGTATTTTAAATCATTAGAGAAACAGATTCTTACATATTTACTCGTGGATTATCAGATTTATCCAATCTCGATAGTTAGATTATAGATTTGAAAGTCCTCACTCGATTGGATAAATTCGATAAACCACTGGTATCAATGTAAGAATCTATATTTCTTTGTTGCTAAACGGAGCTTCCGTAACAGATGACAGCACATAACCACTACAATGTGGATTTAATTAGAATCACAATTTAATTCAAACTCAAATAATTTGTGAGTAAAAGCAAAAATTAACTTGCCTTATAACAATGGTTATTAATTTGGTCTCTTGTCTTATTGGCAATCATACTACATCTTTTTTTCTTTGTATTTATCAAGTATGTACCTTTTTAGGGTTTTCTTTCTTTTGTTTGTACTTGTATGTTATTTCTCCATTATATATATTCAAATGTAACACCTGAAATTTTCCTTTTTCAAATCTTATTTTAATCTGAAGGACGCATGAAGCCTACACTTGTCTTTTTACATCTGACGCAAAATATCTACTTGATTGCTTATTGTTCGGATTCCAAAGATGAAAACAATGTTTTGCAGATTTTTCGTTGTTGTTTTTTAAATTCAAAATAATGTAATTTTATATTTTAATTGTTTTTCAAATTGCATTTAGATAACTGTAAGCTTGGGTCCAGTGAGCGTTGTTATGTCTATTTCAATTACTGACAGAAATGTTTTTAATGCGAGCTTAAACGTCCATGCATTTATCTTTTCCAATTATAGTATTGACCTGACGGTGTAAGCTAACAAAATTCCACTCATATCCATTCATTGCTTACCTTTTCCCAAAACACACAGCATTAAGAATATTGAACACCATTAGATCTATGTAATTTTCTGGATTAAATGCTCCGGTTTCTTTTGCCATTAAGGGCAAGCATTTATTCATTGACTCATGAAGAACTGCTTCGAAATGATTTCCAATCATATATTGCCTACAATAAAGGTTTCTGATTTTATTTTAATGATAATCATTTCAGTTCCCTTTTCAATTATCAGCTGTAATACTTGTAATGTTTTCACGTGTTTTGAAGCGAGTCGGGTACAACATATTTGCAAATGTAGTTTTGTTTTGTAGTTATCTTACTTAATATATAGCATGACGGATATTATTAGTTACATAGTGTGCTAGTGACCTAATATGATATATACAGGGTCAGTAAATTTACTGAATTTACTTACCCTGTATATATCATATTAAATCACTAGCACACTATGTAACGAATTTATCTTACCGACTATCTTTATTTGTTGAATTAAGACTAAAGTTGTCTTATTTGCTATCATAACACATCTTCTTATTTCTGTATAAAAGTGTTCAAGTTTTTAATTTTAAGAACCTTCTTCAATTGGTCTGCACTAAAAAACTAATGTAAATGATAAATATCTATTATCAACAAACTTGGTATAACAATATTAAACAGAACTTTTAATACTTCTAAATCATCAAACAGTGCCTAAGTCGTTAATCCACTACCAACCGTGTATTGATATAAGCCCCGGCTCCCAACTAACCTAATATTGAATATACATGGTCTCCACGAGGTCGTTTTTAACCAATCATATTCCTAGAAATGTATAGGAGGTAAGATAAACTGCCTTATACGGGTATGAATAATTTAGAATACTAATGTTCACGTCAATATAATTGTTTGTTTACATAATGTTGATTCGTTAAACCGGTTCGTTGACATATCCAACGCCTTGTAAAAAATCAAATTACAACCACATTGTTAAGCAAGAAAACAAATATTGGCACTTTTATTTTCTGTTGAGGATTACAAGTACAAATTTTCAAAATTATAGATAGGGTAGATCGACTATTCAGTATTTTATTATTATCCGTAAATATTTTCGTTAAAAAAAAGAATGTACTACCACAAATACCTGATCGAAATCTTGTTTCGTTTAGTACTCGGACCAATGGGATTTAGAATGACAAAAGAATAACGTTTCTCCCGCAGGGAAGTTCGGGCAGCTCAGTGAGTTTTTGACAAAATTTTGATGAGTTATTCAAACTCATATTTCAATATAAAGATATTAATTGACAGTGCTTCGTAAGCCTTTGAAGGCTGGCTGATTGACTTTGTATTAATGTATGTTAAAATGTAATATCAGGTTGCACTATAAATAAATATTCTTCCCCGTCACTCTAAATGTATGATCACATTTGTTTTTCTATATCTTGATTATGCTAAATATGTTAAAAAGTATGTCAGCTTTAGATTGTCTGTTAATTCATCCTCACCTTTTGTATTGTATATTCTTAGGCTTTCCAAATGTTTGCAAATGAACAACTGAGACTTCCGTGTATATCAATGATTCAAGCGTTTCATATATCTATTATTTTTATGCACGGTTATTTTTTTTTACCATGACCTTATACGCCGATATAAATAGTTTCCTTTGTTATTGATAATTAGACGTATTACTGGAATTATTTCACTTGACTGGACTGAGTTTAAGAATTTCGTTCATTTAAGACCAGTCCGTCTGTAGACAGGAGTTTTGGGATATTAAGCTCTGCAATGAAGTGTCCAGTTATTCGTCCCATATCATTCACTCAATTCTTTTGTATATGCGTTTTGTGACACTGATTAGTGATTATAATTCAATAATAGTTGTAACAGCAATCATCCTTATCACACACATCTTCAAACGGACTGTCCTTATGCAAATTAAAACATAAGCTCCGCCCGATCAGTTGAAATAAGATTGGTAATATACAAGTATATAAAGAAAAACAATTGGCAATTAGAGAGTATGTGGGTGGGACAGCATGAATTAATCACGAACAGACCGGTTTCCGTGTCTATTTTATGGTAAATAACGGCAACAGCTGTTCGAGATGCATAGAATTATTCAGAATGCTGTATATGACTTAGTCTAGTGTGTTGAACATAAAGAGTCAACACAACTAATGCAGATAATTTCTGAGCTTGTCCTTATACCCATATGTTTGCTGTTTGAAACGCTTGAAGTTTAGAGGGATTTTGAACCTTACTCTCTGTGATTCATAAAAGTACATAGATTTAGAAAGACAAATAAAAACATAATACAACAATTCTATGATCATAAATCATAATCACAAAATGGTCTTGACAATGGACACTAAACTATGGATTTTACCACGTGAAAAACAATGCACAGGTGCTTTCAATGAAAATAAATTAAACCTGCTGATTTTTAATTTAGACGATAAGAAGACGGATAAAATGTCATAACTATCCTGTAAAAACTGCTATTTTTGCAAGTCAAATTGGAACCTTACCCCCAGAAAGCTCCTAGATCATCAAGGGTTTTGATGGGGTTCTTGTTGTTTAGTCTTTAGTAGACTGTTGTTTTTTCTTTCTTCATTCCTTTTTTCTGTTCTTATCAGTTTATCTTCTACTTATGAATTTGAAATCCCTTTACTGCCACTTTCATACCAGAATGTTGGACTTAATTATACACATTTCTTCCATTGCGGTCTATTTGTATATGAAAGAATTTGCTCTTCCAAATTTCATAAAAAAAATTTTTTTTATACATATAAAGGTTATGAAAAAGTGCTTATTCCGTGAACCAATTCATTTTACGTTTAACTATTATTAAGATACTATCTTTAAGACAGGGAACATAAAACAACTACTAGAAGTTGACAAAGAAGAATAAATCAAACTTATACCTTAATGCCTTTCCCGCAATTTTTCTGTGCAGTTTCCATGTTGGTGTATAATTCGCAAAAGCAATATTTTTACCTCCCTCGGTGAACCGATCAACTTCAATGTAAAATGTTTGATTTATACAAAATGAATATTTATTTCACGATACATTATATAGTTGCATCTTTAATTGATTCCGACAAAGTGAAAAATTATTACTTTAAATTTATAAAAAAAATGAAACTGTAAAATACTAACGTTTAAAAAAAATGCGTAACTCGCTTGTCAATTCTTATCTTACACATTAATTATGTGGATTCATTTATTTTCATGGTTATGAATTTTTGTTGCTTCAGTAAACATGGAATTTTCGTTATCATTTAATTTCGTGGTTTTGCCAAGTCTGCAAACAAGCCTATAGAAAATTTGTATTTAATTGAACGTTTGAATTCTTGGTTCACCTTTATCCACGAAAATCATTAAAACTGACATCCCACGAAAAATAATGTATCCACATTAAGCCATTTCCGATTAGCGATTGTTATTCTAATTTAGCTTTTTGAGGGATATTGTAGCATAAACTATCATTGGAAAATTAAATAGCTTTTAGGTTTTTGTATTACTTTTGTGAAATAAATAAATTATTCAGTGTTCACATTTACTATTAATCATTTCTCTGCAACTTCGTGTTATGAAAAGATGATAAATATTTTTCAAATCCATAAAGTTTGATATACATACACAAAGATTGACTAAAACGGTAGCAGAAAACATCTTTGAATTATAAATAATATTTTAATGTTTCACACAATTATGCTTCTTTTAACTGAATGACATCGTAAATAAAAAAGTAAATGCATATATCAGTATCAAGTATTCTCATACCTGAATGAAAAAATGGTCTGTTGGCAAAATCAGCTTTTCTTTTGACCAATGCTTCTGTGACGCTGTTGATATCGTTTAAAACAACCATCTGATAAGGTCCTGTAAATAAATCAAGGTTCTGTACATAAATGTGTGCTGCCACATGTGGATCTACCTACCCTTCCGGAGCACCTGAGATCACCCTTAGTTTTTTGTGGGGTTCGTGTAGTTTATTTTTTAGTTTTCTGTGTGGTGCCATGTGTACCATTGTTTGTCTGTATGTCCTTTTCATTTTTAGCCATTGCTTTGTCAGTTTATTTCGATTTATGATTTGACTGTCCCTCTGGTATCTTTCGTCCCTCTTTCATTACAAGTTCGTCGTGACACATTATGCAACGGGAAAAAAAAGCAGAGCATTTACGCGAGTTGTACAGAGAGACGTCTGTCGTGATTGCCAGATTTACAATGCTTATTGGGAACAAAGTAAAACAGGTAAACAACCAACACAGATATATCAAACAATTATTGACATACCTAAAACATAGGTAAAACTGGAAAAATCGGAATGACATCAATACTTAGTAAGAGACTATAACACTCGTATTTAGAAGAATGGAGGTCTGCAAAAGTAGGCAAGTTTTCAAAAATGTTGAGAGATACATGACAGAGAACTATCGGGCAATTACTTGGTTGTGTATGGTTAATATTAGGGTGAGTATGATTCAGACTTTTCGAGCATGGTTTAGGCTTGGTCGATAATGGTTGAATCGTGAACGAGAATAGTTCAGACACTTATAAAATGGTTGAGTACTTGTCGAGAACAAAAGTCGAGCAAAGGTAAAGTGCACATTCGCACTGTTAATATTATTAAGATGTGGTATGAGTGGCAAAGAGACTATTTTCCAACCGAGTTTCAATGTTTAAAACGTTAACAATATATATAGATTAAAGTATGGTTAAGTATGTTAGGTATGGTTTAGAATACAGTGATACCGAGTTATATATTGATTTCAAACCAATTCAGACTTGTTAGCGATATAGAGATACACTAAATAAAGTATGCATTAAAAGTTAAATCACTGTCCAAAGCGAGAGCTGGACGCTCACAAATATAGTTAATCCTACCATATGCTATAATTTCATAGAAAGGAGACTATCATTTAGTGGTTGTCATTGATTGTGTTTGTCACATCGTATTTCTGTTATTATGCTTGTAAAAAACATGCCTTTTGTCAATTTGTGTTAATGGTCTCATATATAGTTTGTCATAGTGGTGTCATATAGCTGGATTTATGGTATGGCTATTCATCATTGATGAAGACCTTATGGTGATATACTTTTGCTTTTATCCATGTGTTTTGGGCTATGTGGATAATAGTTTTATGTCGGTAATATCAAATCACCATATTTTATACGAATTCCAATTGTTCTATCTGAACAGGTGCTTCACAAATGACAGTGACTTCAGCCTTACATTCTACATATACGTTCGTGATATTTCTTAAATGTCAATATATTATAATTTACGTACCTAGACTAACAGTGAAGACTGGTCCATATTTCTTTGTATATTTTTCAAATACTTCATGCAGAAATGTAGCTTGGGCAGCTGGAATTAATCAAAATGGTACAATTAATTTCTAAACAAATGCTTGAGCAAAGATTTAGTTAGAGACACATCTTCTGATTAATAGAGAATATCATATTATCTGCATTACTTAATATATTTAATTGTTCTCTGTATTTTGTCATATTTGTCATATATGTATATACCTTGTATTATATTAAAGCAATGGTTTTGCCAATGCAATAAAGATTCATTCATTCATATGTTTTTTTCTTCAAATTATATCCGTATCAACACGAGACGATAATATAATCCAAAAGAACTCTGCTTTTAACTTATGGTTATGAGGCGAAAGCATTACCTTCATAACTTCCAATCAGAGGCCAGCAAGATGATATTACCTCATAACTTCAAGTCAGAGGCTAGAAAGATGATATACCATTCATTACTTCCAATCAGAGGCCAGCAAGATGATATTACCTTCATCACTCCCAATCAAAGGCCAGCAAGATGATACTACCTTCATAACTTCCAGTCAGAGGCAAACAAAATGATATTACCTTCATAACTTCCAGTCAGAGGCCAGCAAGATGATATTACCTTCATAACTTCCAGTCAGAGGCTAGCAAGGTGATATTACCTTCATAACTTCCAGTCAGAGACAAGGAAGATGATACTACCTTCATAACTTCCAGTCAGAGGCTAGCAAGATGATATTACCTTGATAACTTCCAGTCAGAGGCCAGCAAGATGATATTACCTTCATAACTTCCAGTCAGAGGCTAGCAAGGTGATATTACCTTCATAACTTCCAATCAGAGACAAGGAAGATGATATTACCTTCATAACTTCCAATCAGAGGCAAGCAAGATGATATTACCTTCATTACTTCCCATCAGAGACCAGCAAGATGATATTAACTTCATAACTTCCAGTCAGAGGTTAGCAAGATGATGTGACCTTCATAACCTCCAATCAGAGGTAAGCAAGATGATATTACCTTCATAACTTCCAGTCAGAGGCCAGCAATGTGAGTTACCTTCATAACTTCAAATCAGAGGCCATCATGATGATATTACCTTCATCATGTTCATTACTCTCAGTCAGAGGCCAGCAAGATGATATTACTTTCATCACTCCCAATCAAAGGCCAGCAAGATGATACTACCTTCATAACTTCCAGTCAGAGGCAAACAAAATGATATTACCTTCATAACTTCCAATCAGAGGCCAGCAAAATGGTCCTGGAGGCATATTATATTTCAATCTTTGTCTGAGTTTGTATACAACAAGTAAAACTAGTAATCCAATTAGAACTGTTTGGACATTTAAAGTTGATAAAACTGAATACAACATTCTGAAAATATAAAAATCGCAAAACAGAAATAATGATAATGAGCAAAAAGGGACGAACGATACCAGAGGGACAGTCAACCTCATAGATAAACTGACAAACCAATGGTTAAAAAGAAAAAGACAAACAGACAAATAGAAGTACAGAAGACACAAAATAGAAAACTAAAGACTAAGCAACACATAATACTTGTGGAATTTATTTTGCACATTCTTCATCTGTTTTTTTAAGATTTCATTCAACTTTTTGTAGGTTCATTGTTTTGTCCCTTTTTGAATATTATTTACTGGTTTTCTGGGGTTTTCTGTTCTTCTATAATACTTCTTAATAAGCAAACTAATAAAACATGTAAAATGATGTAAATCAAATCCTTTTGAGTATTTGTCTCGTTGAGAAGTATACCTCATTTTCTTACAGTTGATGTGTTTCCCTCGGTTTTAGTTTGTAACCGGAATTTGTGTTTTTCTCAATTGATTTATGACTTTTGAACAGAGGTGTACTACTGTTGTCTTTATCTGGCATCTTTATATTGACCTTCACCCATTCTAAGAGTGACGGAGTATGGACTGTAACTCAAAATATTTGCAATAACCAACGTATTCATCAGCAAGGAATGTTCGATATGAGTCTCCTTGGTTAGGCGGACACCAAATTGTTAATCATGAAAGTATGTGTATCTCTTCAAAGAAATTGATTATTTACTGTTCAAGTTAAATGTCAACCTTGTATGTCTCGTCGCCCACTGAATATGTAGAAGACAGCGAGGGATACACTTTTATTGATGCCTTAAATTTACCTTCTCTGAGATAATAAATCAATTGTTTTATATTATTATGGGGTTTGTCTGTTGTTGTTATCTTTTACCTTGTCTAAATTGAATCACATTATAGACCCATATTCACTTAAATATGTCTTATGATATATACAAAAAAATATACATTTTTAACAAATTACTTATTACAAACAAGTATTTAAGCTTCATATACCAGTCAATACTGAGTTGACGCAACAGTCCTTTAATAAACTCATCACAGGATTGATATTAAAATAAATATGCTTTAAAAAAGGACAGTTAAACTCAAAGATCGAAACTAATCAAATAACGCCATGGCTAGAAATTAAAAAAATCTAAAAAAAAACAGTCAAATAAAAGTACACAAGACACAACATAGAAAACTAAAGACTTAGAAAACCAAACCCTACCAAAAACTGGGGGTGATCTCAGGTGCACCTTTAAATATTAAGACAACGTGCTGTTGAAATGGATCGGTTTTTTTTCTTTATCAAGGGATTGCAATTTTATTTAGGTGTTAGTCATGTACATGCTTATAGGTCATATGTATTCATTTTTTATTAACAGGTCTGTGAAAATTGGCAATTTGTACTGATTTATTAATAATTCGAAATAAACCCGTGTCTTTAACATATCTGAATTTAGAAGTTAAAACTGTCATAATGTATGTCTGGTAGCTACCAAATATATAAAAACAAACTAAAATCACAAAAATACTGACATCCGAGGAACATTCAAAACGCAAAGTCTACGATCAAATGGCAAAATCAAATGCAGGGCGCAGCCTTATCCGTCCGCAGAGGTCGAACTCTGAACGTTTGAAGTGGGATTAAATAGTTGACACAGCATAGGTTTCTGACACAGAATGAATGTGGTCTTATGAACTTAAAATGTTTTTTTTTGCTTTTGAGCAATTCAGTATGCTGATGAATATTAATCCTTTGATATTTGAAGAAATTTCCTTATTATTTCTGAAATCTGATATAAGAAAAATTAAACCCCACCAATTGTTATCACCATCCCCTTTCTCTTATTCAATTACCAACCTTACACTGCTTTTAAATTATGTTTTGTACTTAAGTAATTGTTCATTAACCTGGAAACCCTTTTCCCCCATTTTTTGCACCTTATTCCATTTGAGCCATAACTCCCAAAGACAATTCTTACTATACCTTTGTGGTATTCCAATATCCAAAATCAAATACATAGTTAGATTCATCCTATCAAAGAACCCCAAAAATTCAATTTTTGATTAAATCAAATCAAAAGTTCAATTTTGGACCCTCAAGACCTCAATGTGAACCAATTTGATAACCGGTCCTAAATATTAAAAATCTAAATACATGGTTAGATTCAGCATATTGAAGAACCCAATATTTTGAATTTTTGTTGAAGAAATCAAACAAAGTTTAATTTTGGACCTCGATTTGGACCAACTTGAAAACTGGGCCCATAATAAAAAAAAAACTAAGTACATGTTTAGATTCAGCATATCAAAGAACCCCAAGAATTCAATTTTTGTTAAAATCAAACTAAGTTTAATTTTGGAGTCTTTGGACCTTAATGTAGACCAATTTGAAAACGGGACCAAAATTTAAGAATCTAAATACACGGTTAGATTCGGTTTATCAGAGAACCCAATAGTTCAATTTTTGATGAAATCAAACAAAATTTAATTTTGGCCCCTGTTGGCCCCAAATTCGTTTGGACCAAAACTCCCGAAATCAACTTAACCTTCATTTTATGGTCATAAACCTTGTGTCAAAATTTCATAGATTTCTATTAACTTATACTAAAGTAATAGTGCGAAAACCAAATGTCTTCGGACGACGACGACGACGACAACGTGATAAAAAAATGTAGAAATGGTGGTTTATAGCGATTATTGGTAAATAAGGTACAATTTTCTATGCAATATATGTAAAGGTACGATCTTTATCAAAATTATATACACTTACCTATTTGTTCCTCACGACTCGATGATTTTATGGATATATCTATTTGAAACTGCAGGAAGGTTAATTCTGTATAATTGAATGAAGATGATATTTTATAAGTTAAATTTCATCTGATATTTCATGACTCAAAACGACCAAGTACTGCATTGCATGTGTATTGTGTAATTTACAGTTACTAAACCATCACTCTCGAGATAATCTGAAGAAACGTCAATTGATTTATGCAGTATACATATAACATGTGTAATATCTGTGTGCCATCTATTTTAAGACTGACTAGGGTTATAAATTAGGACTTAGGTTTAAAGTAGATAGCTGCAATAAATTGTTTTACAGTTAGTCTATTCAAGTTTGTTCATTTTTTAAATCGGTATTGATAACAGAAAACATAACACATAGATTTGTTTCGGAAGTAATGTGTGTACTAAATGATAGCTCTGCCCTGAGCAATTATCCTCTAAAATGGACAACCTAATTTTTTTTAACTCTTCCAACCAGACGTTTTCATAATTCTGTAACGTTCAACACTCTTGTCTCTTTCCTAAAGTGGTCAGTTTAAAATGGCAAAGTATTCCAGGGTGCTAGCAGGTAATTGAAGGTAAATTCAAGTGTTATATTCACATGATTCATTATTTACACGTAGTAGCAGGCAAAATATAAATTATTGTCTCAATTGAACATATACTGAAAATGCAAGGAAACGTTTTAAAAAACCGTGGTGCATATAAAATGTGTATGGACATGATGCAGTTTATCAAAAAATCGCAATTACCAGTATCGAATTATTGCTTTTTAATCCTATAACTATTACACGCAATAATTTCTGAAATTACATTAGATCATAATTTTTCATAAGTTTTATATCTGAACGAGTCTGGATTGGTTTTAAAAGAATAAAGAACAATTGATTAAAAGTACAGACCAGAGGGTAAAACAATCAAGATTAAAGACAAATAAGCAGATGGTTAAGTATAGACTAAAGAGGTGCTAAATATAAAGTAATAAAAAAGATGAGCAAATTTTTTTGAATAGACACAATGACCTGGAACATTTTTGAGTACAGAAAAGTGTAGGTAGGACATATGTTTGACAATAGACATACCTAAACCATATCATGCAAAGAAGTACAGTATTTTTTAAATTTTCGTAACAGTAAAAATGCCTTTTATTCAGGGTCGTTGTATTTTATAATAATTACCTATAAAAAAAGAAATACGGAGAATACACGATGTAGGTAACTAGGGTAACCGCGCGACCTTCTTCATGTACGTGAAAATAAAAAAAACAAAATAGAAAAAAACCTAAACGACCTGAGTCATGACAAAACTTTATTGTTTGTACATAGAAACACATCTTTGATTACATAATATATATGTTTCATTGCTGGTGCTGTTGTTTAGAGAAACGATAAATTCAATTTATACAACCTTATTGAACTTGTTAACATATATTTTTAATTTTCGTTTCTTGAGTACCACGATTTCCCGAGAACTACGAGAACAACATAATATCCCGAAAACAAGATTATATATCCCGAGAACAAGATTTTTTATGGTGTTCTATGTGTTTTTTTGCTTAAATAAGTGTAACAGCATACACTAATTAAGGTTTATGGCGTTCATAATTATTAAAAGTACACGCAATCTTCAGAAAATAGATTTTTATGTCTTGTTACTTATATGCAAATTCCTTGTTGAAAACAATATGGCGGACGTTATATTTTGTAAGGTAGATAACTCGACTTGAAAGCAAAGTACTGTAGTACTGTTTGCTCACTGAGGATTTTGTGTTGTAGCATTTCGTTATTTGTGATCTGGTGCATTTGCATTATCTAATTGTGATCATTCTGCATTTGAACTGTGTTGATTCTATTTCATTAATTCTAATGAATGAATTTATGATTGACTCATTGACATAGTACCACAATAAATAACGTTTGCTTCTCTTTGGATATATAAAAAAGAAATATAGAGATCAGATTATTTATTTGAAGTACAAATCCAATGTATACAATGGTATAAAATACAAGAAATCTTATGTTTAAAAAAAAAGTGGTACAACATATAATTACATGGTCTTTTCAATCATAGTAACATAATTTGTTTAAGAAATCTTGAAATTATAAAAGTAACATATCAAACAAACCATTCAATTATCAAAATTCCAAAATAAGATATTCAAAATTTGACATCTATTTTTTTTTTCTTAAAATTTTATATGTGCTCTCTATTATTTTTTCCCTAAATATCAGCACCTTTCTGTATAATAAACATAAACATATATAAATATTACATAGCAGTACATAGTCTTCCGAAATATATACAATAGAAACCAGTAGTTTTGTTTTCTTATAATTTTCAAAAGAGAAAAAAAAAGGTTTTTGTTACCTCTGGTCAGCCAACCTACATTTGTAAAAAACATGTTTGATTCGTTAATAAATAGAAATCTCAATACAAAGTGTTCTTATATATATGGATTCCATAAATATAAACAATAATATTATTTACAAAGAATGTTAAAGAACTGAAAAGTATGTCTATGTACAGAAGGAAATAAAAGTCTTGTGTATTCTTATAATCGTGTGTATTATCTTTTATTTTAGGGCTGTATTATACACATCCAACTGAATATATCTAAATCTAAATAACGCTATTGTATTATGATGTAATACACAACTCTTTAACATTATAATATATTATAAATGTATTTATTATATAATTGTGTTATACTTTTATTTTAAATATAGAATTATTTACATCCATGAGTTTGATTCCTATCTTTTGCGAAAATAATTTATTTTATTTAAGAAAATGTTAAAACTACAAAGGTACCCTGCACAAGGCACGGGCATACCTTATGAAGTCCGCGACAATTATTTATTTTATTTAAGAAATTTTAAAACTTCACGATCAGCAGTGTGGTCAATCTGCGTTTCATTTGCTGTCGGAACTCCTATAGAATATGTTTGGAGTAGTAGTGCTTCAGACTTTGTTACATTGCGGGTAATGCGGTGGGGCTGACCAACTACTGCTTGTAACCTACACGTATTAAATATATATATAAATACCCAGATATAAATATATATACCTATATAAATATCTTAGCTTTTTGGACAACTTTTTTTAAATAACTGAATAACTCTAAACTATCGTTCCAGGTCTTTTTTTTTATTATACAACAATCTGTGAATAGAGGTGAATTTAATAATTGAGAGCATCTATAGCAAGTAAATACACAATAGATAAATCACTGTTCATACATGTTGTTTGTGATGGAAGTGTGAAATTCTTTTTTTATATACACTCATATGTAATATGATGGCACGTAAGTATGACATTATGTTGTTAATACACATATTTAATTATGACAAAGTATACATAATACATTTTAATATTTATTTAACACCAAGCCTTAATGCAGCTAAAAGTAGTCCAAATACATTCTGTCCTTTCCCATCGAAACCTGTGCCCCAGAAAGTATCACAAACATTATGCGCAATGTAACCTTCCGATGCCATTAGTATATCACGGAATTCTTCACACTGTACAAACTTTATTTTCAAAATTTCGGCTTGGACAATTGGCTTCATTTGTTCCCATTTTTCACATGTTTTAATATATTTTGACAGTTTTTTTGCATTTTGGGCGTTATGTGCTTTTATGATTTTAGCATTTAACTCGTATTCTTCATGGCAAATGGCTTTTTGACTTTGGTACATATGTTCGGCAGATATGAAAGTTATACCATTTATTATTCATGAGAACAGGGTAGAAATTGGATAGAACGTCTGTTTTCCCTTTTACGTTAGTAATCATTCTTGGTTCGTATTTCTAAACGTTTTGTACTTCTGTACTTCCGGGTGCTACTATCAAAAGGTTAATTACTGAAATTGAATCAGGCTTATTTGTACATTATGCGCCTCATGTTGTCATATGTCAAATTGGCTCAAACGATTGCAGTAATTTACAATTTGATAAGACTGCTTTCGAAAAGGACTTAAATACTTTTATTGGGGCTTGCCTTTCGAGAGGAGTTGCAATTGTATTCATGTCCATTTTGCAGCGGTCTAGATTTCGCGTCCGACTCACTCCAGAAATATACAATGCCCGAAGAGACGTAGTTAATCGAATGATGTTGAACAAAGCTGTTCAAAATCCTTTAGTTTTCTATTTCAAACCGGTTAATGTATATCGAAAGGAATACGAGGCGTTAGACGGAGTGCACTTCACGGAGAAAGGGTACCGGGCCTTTCTTCTCGCTCTGAAAAAATCACCCAGTTGGTTTATTAACCGTGTTAGTAAGCGAATTGATTGATCTTTTTAAAGCGACGTTCAAATGACAGTCAGTAGGATGTGAATATGTTATATCTTGTGTATAATTCGGAGTTTAGTATGACGTCCATTATCACTGTACTAGTATAAATATTTTTTAGGGGCAAGCTTAAAAGACACCTACGGGTGCGGGAATTTTCGCTACATTGAAGACTTCTTGGTGGACTTCGGTTGTTGTCTGCTCTATGCTCGGGTTGTCTTCGCTTTGACATGTTCACCATTTCCTTTCTCAATTTTATTGTTATAGATTATTTAATTACAGTGACGCAAGCTATTTGAATACTGTCTGTATCAGTAGAAACAAGAATTTTGTTTCTATTTAAATAAAACATATTTCAAAATGCACTAATACACTATATTCTATAATTTATGAATGAAATTTCAAGTAATTTGTGGAATATAAATTCCCGACTCAAATCATTTACTAGTTTTACATTGATAGCATTCATTAAAATCTTTCAAGTAACTTCCGGCAAAGATTTATCAAAGAATTTAAGATTTTACTCACGGAAAAGCTATCAATTTTACGAATTGATTTTAAAACAATATCAATTTCGAGAATTTCTTTACTTATTAGTTGATGTGTTGCCCTCGATTTTGGTTTGTATCACGGATTTGTTTTCTCTAAATCGATTTATGATTGTGAACACCAGTATACTTCTGTTGCCTTTAGTTGTCAATGATTGAAAAAAGATACTTCGTGTCCTTGAAAATGCCCGAGTTCTTTTAAAGAACCTCCACAGATTACATATAAAAAAGAAGATGTGGTATGATTGCCAATGAAACAACTATCCACAAAAGACCAAAATGACACAAACATTAACAACTATAGGTCACCGTACAGACTTCAACAATGAACAAAGCCTATACCGAATATAGTCAGCTATAAAAGGTCCCGATAAGACATTGAAAACAATTCAAACAAGAAAACTAACGGCCTTATTTATGTAAAAAAATGAACGAAAAACAAATATGTAACACATAAACAAACGACAACCACTGAATTACAGGCTCCTGGCTTGGGACAGGCACATACATAAAGAATGTGGCGGGGTTAAACATGTTTATAATTTTGCGTATTCGTCTATAAGACTCGATCACCATTGCTGCTTGAACAGTTGGAAGGCATAATCAAACAAGAAGTTAATAACTTTACACCTGTTATCCTAATGCTAGTAAATTGGCCATTTCAGAATCTAAAGCATCCTGGGTAATTTCATTGTTCGTACCAAAAGTGAAAAGAACGTTACGTCATTGGTTGAACTTTCATTGTTTATAACGTTTTAAACCAATCAAAATGCTTTGGTGTACGCTTTTGAAAATATTAACCAGGATGCATTAGATTCTGAAACGGCCAATTAGTGGTTTGTTTGCTTGCTTGCTTTGTATGAACTAAAGTTTGCTCAAGCATTGTAATTAAGATTGACATCTGCAAACACTGTAAGTAGGCGGAGTTAAACTTGTTTATTGGTAAATTTGATTATTTGATAATGTCCAATCAAGTTAATTAACAAAGGACTGAAAAATGAAAAACAAAAAGAAAAAGAAAAATTGTGTATTACACTGCTAATTTTGCATAGGTACTTTTTCTGTACAAAAAATCTGTAGTACTGGAAAATTACTTTTAAAATATAGTACTTTTTTAGTACTTTAAATTTATTGTAATATTTAAGTACTTGTTTTTTACAGTACTTGATTTGTACTTCAAATTTTAAGTACTCAATTTGTACTTTAATTGTGTAGTACTAAATGTGTACCTCAAATATTAGGTACAAATCAAGTACTGTAAAAAACAGGTACCTAAATATTACAATAAATTTAAAGTACTAAAAAAGTACCATATTTTAAAAGTAATTTTCCAGTACCACAGATTTTTTGTACAGAAAAAGTACCTATGCAAAAGTAGCAGTGTAGGAAGCGATTTTTACGGCATTGCCATTTTTTTTCTCTAGGAAAAGTCTTGAGAGATATCTGCACCACGTTGTTTTATGAACCTTTAGTACATGTATGCCCTGCTGACTGCACATTTTGGGGTCGATTAGACTTGTAGTTTCAGAGTATAACTGATAAGAAGGATGTGGATTTTTTTTTCAGAAGAGATGTAAGAACAATATTGAAATTCAATTCTTCTTGAATAATTGATCATAGGTCTTTCCTTCCATATTGTTTTAATGAAACTGTCATAAATAAACGGTCATACATATTGATTGATTGGTTGATTGGTTGGTTGGTTGGTTGGTTGGTTTGTTTATTACTTAAACACTTCGGATAGGGTCTCTTGAAGCAACCGGAAAAAAACTGAGATCTTGGACCCCGTATTGAACACACGAGACGGAAACATGCACTGATTTTTTGATTGCTTGATTGATTGGTTGGTTGGTTGGTTGGTTAAACATGTTGATTGGTTGATTAAACACGTTGGTTGGTTGGTTAAACACGTTAGATAGTGTTTCTCGAAACAAGCGAGAAAGAAGCTAATGAGATCGTGGACTCCATATTAAACACATGAGACGGAAACATGCACCGATTGGTTGATTGATTGGTTGGTTGGTTGGCTAAACATGTTGATTGGTTGATTAAACACGTTGGTTGGTTGGTTGGTTGGTTAAACACGTTTGATAGTGTTTCTTGAAACAAGCGAGAAAGAAACAAATGAGATCGTAGACTCCATATAAAACACATGAGACGGAAACATGCACTGATTTGTTGATTGATTGATTGGTTGGTTGGTTGGTTGGCTAAACATGTTGATTGGTTGATTAAACACGTTGGTTGGTTGGTTAAACACGTTGGAAAGTGTTTCTTGAAACAAGCGAGAAAGAAACAAATGAGATCGTGGACTCCATATTAAACACATGAGACGGAAACATGCACTGATTGGTTTATTGATTGGTTGGTTGGTTGGCTAAACATGTTGATTGGTTGATTAAACACGTTGGTTGGTTGGTTGGTTAAACACGTTTGATAGTGTTTCTTGAAACAAGCGAGAAAGAAACAAATGAGATCGTGGACTCCATATTAAACACATGAGACGGAAACATGCACTTGTTTGGTTGGTTGGTTGGTTGGTTGAACACGTTGATTGGTTGATCAAACACATTCATTTGTAAGTGGGGGTAAAAAAAAAGTGGGGGGGGGGGTCCTAGGGATTTTTTTTTTTATATAAACGGAACAGAATGGTTAAAATTGTCGTTTTACAATTTAAATCAATTGCTTCTAAAAAGCAATTGTAAACGGTCTTGCCCCCCCCCCCCCCTTTTTGAAACATGATTGATTGTTATGTGTGTGTGTG
Source organism: Mytilus trossulus (assembly GCF_036588685.1). Taxonomy (NCBI): domain Eukaryota; kingdom Metazoa; phylum Mollusca; class Bivalvia; order Mytilida; family Mytilidae; genus Mytilus; species Mytilus trossulus. Next base: position 5,241,295 of record NC_086382.1, read on the forward strand.
TGTGTGTTTGTTTGTCTGTTTGTTTGTTTCTGTAAGGGGTCTATATTATTCCGGGGAAGTTTCATGTTTAGTTCGGAAAGTTTATTTTATTTCAGGTCCAGCGCGCGCGCCAGATTGAAGAGACATCACGTGACGCGGGTTGATAATAACGAAAACTCAGTCTTTTTATTTCTTTTCAGGTGGAGACGTTGAACAGACAACATCTATAGAGATGGAATGTACACAATGTAATTTCTTTTGTCCTTGTAGGAAATTGACATTTCGGTCACAGTTCACCAGCAGTGCATGATTTGGATTTTATTGATCCGGTGTAACTTTAAAACACGCGTTGCATGCTTATTTTCTTGTAATGAACATTTTTCAGCACCAGTTTGTAACACAGATAAGTATTTTAATCTAGAAGCGAACATTTTATTTTAGGATTTCACTGAGATTTACGGCCCTGCACTGCTAATTTTGCATAGGTACTTTTTCTGTACAAAAAATCTGTAGTACTGGAAAATTAATTTACTTTTAAAATATAGTACTTTTTTAGTACTTTAAATTTATTGTAATATTTAAGTACTTGTTTTTTACAGTACTTGATTTGTACTTCAAATTTTAAGTACTCAATTTGTACTTTAATTGTGTAGTACTAAATGTGTACCTCAAATATTAGGTACAAATCAAGTACTGTAAAAAACAGGTACCTAAATATTACAATAAATTTAAAGTACTAAAAAAGTACCATATTTTAAAAGTAATTTTCCAGTACCACAGATTTTTTGTACAGAAAAAGTACCTATGCAAAAGTAGCAGTGTATATTCAAAGAAATATATAACTATACAATTCTACATGTAATAAAGTATCTATTACAGAATGTTCATTAATGTCACTACATAAGGATAAATAAGTTTAATGTTATGTATTTATTCTGTCTGTAATAATGACTTCATAAGTAGCCGGCACTGTAACGCCACCTGATCCTCCTAGTTTTAATTCGGGGTCGGTTCCTTCAGGCAGTGTTATCTTAAACCTTTGCATTATCGTTGCAAAAATCATATGCAGTTCTGGTTTAGCAACAGTTTCCCCTAGACACACACGTCTGCCAGCAGAGAATGGTAACCAACTTTCTGGTTTCATTCCAAGTTTTCCATTTTCGTCCAGGAAACGTGTAGGATCAAATTTCTCCACATCTTTCCAGTAGTTAGGATCGTGATGAAGTGCCCAGTGATTAATCATAACCATTGTGTCCTTTGGAACATCATAACCTCCTAGAAAACATGACAAAAACTATTTTTTGGAATTTGACATAGAGATGATTACACTCGGAATAAATTTATATGAAATTAACCATGTCAAAGATCTCTATAAATATTATGTAGGATACCCCACTATGTCACAAAGTCATGTGGAAAATGCATCTGGTCATCATTTCACTGTTAAGCAAATAAAATAATGATATAAAACGGTATCGATATCCTCTTAAAGTTCCTTTTAAAAAGTAAAACCACAAATATACTGAACTCAGAGGAAAATTCAAAACGGAAAAACATCAAACGAATGGATAACATTTTCTTATGTAGAATGGTATATTGAACCTGGTTTTCTAGCTAGCTAAACCTCAACATTTAAGTGAGACGTCAGCATGTCGAAGCCACATTGTCTCAAGTGGGATTGGAGTATATTGCAGCAACTTATTAACACTTGATTTATTACTATAATGATACATATGTGTATCATAACGTATCTGACAGTTGTAAAGGTTAATTTAAAAACTATTTAATTAAAGAATCAGATAATAAAATTAGAAAAAAATGTTTGTCAAATTCATGTTAACAAAATTCATTTAAATTTTCATATTTGTTTAACAGCATACAAAGACGAAATATCAAATAAGAAAAAGTCCTACAATACATGGACTCGTTAAAATGTATCAGATCTCATTGTCCATAGAGGTTACTTCGAACACTGTCGATGGTCAAATAACACTATATATCCATAACAACTTGTCTAATAGACAAACAAGCATGGGAAATCTTATATTGACGATGTTAAAGTCTGTTTGATTTCATACTATCGATAAACAATATTTGAAAATTAACGTTTTGAAGTCTGAAAACGATTTTTTGAGGCATGATCATTCATTGAACTGCAATTCTGGTATATCTGTCATATTTATGACTGTGTACAGGTAAGAGTTCTAAGTTGTAAAGTTGAAATTTGCACTTACAAAATTTCCGGGCGTCATCATAAAACGTGATCGAAAAACAGTTTTTAAGAATCCAAGATAATATCCAAATTGTTGTAACTACAATATCGTCCACTTTAACGTGAAACAGCCTTTTTTGTACTTAAATACGCAACAGGAAGAATGCCACTGATTTTTGGTATGGTTCTTGTCGATCAGTTTCAGGATTTTATGTGAGGTTTTTTGAACTGCTTGTTTGTTTTGCCTTTTTTTCTTTTTTTTTGCCATGTCGTTTTATTATCCCTTTGTTATGCTCTGCTTTTCAATAAGATAAATGTCTTTTATTTTGAGTTCAGTTTTCTTTCTTTCTTTTTTGTTTTTGGTTTGTTTTCTTTAGTTTTTTTTCTGGCCAACTAACACATACTCCTCATTTCATTGTATATATATTTAGTTATGAGAAGAACTACTTCAGTCTCCAATTTGATTTCCATATAGCTGATCTCTACTGTATTTGCACGTTTTAGCTACTTAACCCTTCTTGCTTATCATTGTCTTAATCAAGTTACAGTTGAATAGTTTGTCAACCCTGAATTATTGCATAATCACATTTAATAATTTTGTATTGTACATGCTCAAAAGACATTAAAAAGACCATAATGCTGAAAAAAGTCACAATTTAAATAGTATACATTGGCACAAGTCATCTAAAAGTAAGATGAGCGTCTGATTTTTCAAAAGCAAATCACTGCAGCAATCTAATTAAACTGATTATTCAAATCAAATTTAGTCTCCATATACGATAGGTAAAAGACCGCTTAATAGTTATCAAATGTACCAGGATTATAATTTAATACGCCAGACGCTCGTTTCGTCTACATAAGACTCATCAGTGCCGCTCAGATCAAAATAGTTGTAAAGCCAAACAAGTACAAAGAGTTGAAAATTATTGACAAACCAAAATTCCATAAGGTTGTGCCAAATACGACTTAGGTAATCTATTCCGAGTGTAAAAGTCTTATTGATTTGAGTACCCACCAACTTTTGTGTCACACAGTGTACTATGTGGAACACCTACTGGAGCAGCTGTACCAAGTCTCATGGCTTCATGTAAGGTTGCCTCTGTATAACTGAGTTTTTCTCTGTCCTTTATCCCCGGTAATCTATCTTTTCCTAATTAAAAGTTCACATTGAAATAGACATAAAAGTATGTCAGTTTTTAAATGTAGCCCATACAAACTGCTTGCAATATAACGTGTTATACCCTTAAAAGCAATATTGCTCTGGTACAAGTGTGATAAATGTTAAATAAGACACTGTCATTGATTTTTTCTATTTTGTGTCCTGTTTTATATTTTCTAAGAGTTCTGAGTTCGTTCCAAAAAATGAATGAACCAATTTTGCTTTTCTGATTTGCTTTTTTTGTTGGCATTTGTGTTTCTTGTGTGTTTTATTTTATATTAGTGCAATAAACGTAGTATCATTATCTTTAACAATAAATAATCGTAAAATTTAGTATCATAGCGTTGACAGGCATCATTTTTCAATGTAATTACTTTACTAATTTTTTTTTTATAATCTGTCCATCTTTGTTTTCAATGCAAACGGTAGCGTTCATTTGGTCCAACATTTGAAACAATAATTTGGGTTGTTATGCCTTTGTTTACCTCAGTTTTAAATTGTAACCCGGATTTGTTTTATCTATGTGTATGTATGTTCACGTTTGTGTTTGTTGCACTCCACTTTATTGTTCCTGTTGCTCCTTTTTTTCCTCTTATAGTTGGTGTGTTTTCTGGTTTTAGTTTGTAACCTGGATTTGTTTTCTCTGAATCGATATATGACGATTGAACAGCGGTATCACGTTAAATTAAAAAAAAACTGAACTCTTAGAGGAAAGGGTCAAAACCGAAAGTCCAATATCAAATGAAAAAATCAAGAGCACAAACACATTGAACGAAATGACTTGGTCATGTTGGTATTTGAAGGTATTTTCTTATGTAGAAAATGGTGGATTGAATCTGGTTTTATAACGCTAAACTTCTCACTCATATGGCAGTCGCATCAAATTCCATGATATTTAAAAAAAAAAACGGTATATAATATTTACTGCTGCAAGTATTTCTAAGGTGAGGTTTCTCTTGTTATTATTTTAATTTTCGTCTAAAAACTGATCGGATAAGTCAGGCCATTTAAAACTGACTTTTACAATTTATTACTGTTTAAATTCCAGATAAGCATACTTAGACAAGGTTTAAGGATGTTTACTTCTATGGTTTTGGAATTTTTGCCTGATTTTTCGGAATTTTCTGGGTTTATTCATAACAAAATTTGCCCACTTAAACCTACTTTTCTTTTCATAATTCTTTTACATATAGGTTACAGAGCCATACTTGGTAATTTCGTAAAATCTTTGTTATATTTTTATAGTTTTTGAAAGAAAAGAGGTGCCAATGTAAAATGAATGAAAAATATAAAGAGAATTATTTCCTGCCAAATTTTTAATTGCTTAAATCTTTAAAATAAACAAACAGATCCTTTATTTTCTCTGCTTTTTAAATTCTACTGAGCATTAATCATTGAGATTCAAATAAGTTTTAGACAGAACGAACAGAAATAATAGTGTTATCATATCAAGAGGCAATCAAGCAAAAAGAGTTATGTTTGATTAAAAAATCAGATACATACCTTTGAAAGGATTTTTCTTCATCTTAAAATTATTGGATTGATTTCTTATACTGTTATGCATATGTCATATGCAGGTTATGTTCTGTAATTTGTTGTAATGGGTTTGTTTCGCTCTTTACTGTGATTTCAAGATGATCAACAAAAATATTTCTTTGCAATGAGTATGGTCAAAGTGTGAATATAAACCATTAAAATGATGTATTTGCGCCAGCAGTGGTTTGGTCTATAAGATACTTTCCAGCGATGCTCGAATAATAGATAAAGGCTAAAAAGGCCAAATAAAGTATGAAGTTGAAGGGAATTTAGGACCAAATATGCCTTAAAATTTATAGGCAGCCATTTTTTCACTAATTTCATTTACTATATTGATACAATACTAAAATAACATTGATCTGCCATAGATGCACAATCTTACCCCTAAATATATCTAATATGATTTGTCTTAGATGTGTGTCGAATCACTGAAATAACATGCACGATCTCACCACTAAAAAAATCTAATATAGTTTGTCTAAGATGTGAATCAGCTATCTTACCACTAAATATATCTAATATATTTTGTCTAAGATGTGTTTCAGCTATCTTACCACTAAATATATCTAATATAGTTTGTCTAAGATGTGTGTCAGATAACTGAGATAACATTTCCACGTTCTCCTCTTGTTCTGCTTCTTTTCTTGCTGTATCAAGGAATCAGTAAAATCTCTAATATTGTCTGGAAAAAAGTAAAATCACAAAAATACTGAACTCTGAAGAAAGTTTAAAACGCAAGGTCCCTAATAAAATGGCAAAATCAACAGCTCAAACACATCAAACGAAGGGATACCAGCTGCGATATTCTTGGCTTGGTACAGACGTTTTCTAATGTAGATAATGAAAAGAAGTATAAATAAATAAAATTTTGAAAGATTTAAATTTAATCAAATTATTAGAAATAATCTATGACATTTTAATTTTGTGAGTGTATACAAATCTATAGAAACAAAAACATGCTTTTAGATGTAGTTATTAATTTCAAAATTATCACCAGAACAAAACATACACATTGAAGATTCTTCCTTATAGATAAGTTTAATAAAAAGAACTGAAAAAAGCGCTTGTGAAACAGAAACTGATCACTCTTTATTTTGTTCAACCCATCATTTTTTTCTTGAAAAATGTCCTGTACCAAGTCAGGAATATGGCCATTGTTCATGTTATTGGTCGTTTCTGTGTGTGTTACATTTTAACGTTGTGTCGTTTGTTTTCTCTTATATTTGAGTGTGAATTCACATTACTTTCAGACGTTTTACGGTACTTTTCTTTCCCAAATTCATGTATTCGGTTTTGATGTTATATTTGTTATTCTCATCGTTTTTTGTCTAGTCTGTTTCTGTGTGTGTTACATTTTAATGTTGTGTCGTTGTTCTCCTCTCATATTTAATACGTTTCCCTCAGTTTTAGTTTGTTACCCCGATTTTGTTTTTTGTCCATCGATTTACGCGTTTTGAACAGCAGTATACTATTGTTGCCTTACGCGTTTTGAACAGCAGTATACTACTGTTGCCTCTATTCAAGTGCTCTGGGAAGACTACCCTTTAATGGGTGTTTCCTTCTTTTAATTATGGTGGCGTTTTTTGAATTTCATATTTATTTTGTTTGTCTTCTTTGTATTGTCTCCCCTTCTTATAATTGTTTCTACAGATAACTACTACATAAGTATTACGAAATTGTATACCGTATAGCGGGTTATTTTCGCGGGTGTAAAATTTCGCGATTTACATTGAATAAGGTATACGAAATATTTTGGCGGTTATTATTTTGGCGGATTTAAAACTTTCATCAATACCTTTGCATGTACACTTTTAAATTGGCGGAATTTATTTTGGCGATTTTGTTCTATCCGCGAAAATAAGCTAAAATTTACACCCCGCGAAAATAACCCGCTATAAGGTAATACAGTTGAAAATGGCAGACAAAAACAATATTGTAAGTATTACAAAATGCATTAATTTGAAGGAAAAAAATGGCCCACAAACAATACTGTAAATGTAGTAAACTGTAGATTACTGTTTAAAAAAGATCAAGTTATAGTGTTGACTGATGCATTAATTCTGCTTGCATTTACTTATAATTAGTCACTGTAGTTTAGAAAATATTTCATTTTGGTCATACATAGAGCAAAGAAAATGAGATCTTTTGTAACGCAGAAAGTAAACTTCAATACATTGTTTTGATAAATAAAAAAATAGATAGTGTTTATTAGGAACTAAAAATATTGATATTAACATATTGTCAATACTGTCAATGAAGATCTTTCAGTTTTTCTTTGCCCTAGCTGTATATAAAACAATTAGATTTTTTGGAAGGGTCTTTTATGTACATGTATTTGTTTTTCTTATTTATACTTTGTTTGTGTTGCATTTACTCTTTCTCCTGTATTTTTATAATCAATATGTGTAAAGAAAACATATAAGACTTGCTGACATACCAGAGCTAAAGGTTTTGTCATGTTCCTGAAATTTCCTTTTGACTAAAGAAATAATTTCATCAAACATTTTAGTAACTGTTCTGTACTTATTTGTTGTCCATATTTTATACATGATGGGGAACATGTCTTCAACAAATCCCTTTCCCACCATTTCTGTCGCATCCTTGTCCATTTTCATAAAGTTCACGAATTCAGGATCATCTAATTCAACACTAAAAGATATTTAAAAAAAATCCATTTGTACCCTGAACTGAAACATTTGCACAGCTTTTGGATCTATTTTCTAAAGCAAAATTTGAATAACATTATTCATGTAAAAGTCTTACATGTTCCTTAACTTAAATGCATATGAGATATTCTAAAACTGTGAAAAGACACTTAAAATAAAACCCAAAGTAAAGACCACATAAGTCATCAACGCTAAAAAATAATCATAAATGAAACAACAGACTGAATAACATTGCCTTTAGGATGTTCGCTACTCGATTTCAAAATAACAAGCTATTTAAAAGACTATTAAACATTGATGATATGTAAATAAAGTAACTCAAAAAGCAGAAAAAATACGAAGACACCATGCGCTTGTTTTCGAGACATAAGTCATTGAAGATGTGGTGAGAATAGATTCTCTCTAGAATTTTCTTACATTAACATTGGCGGTTTTTTTTCTTTCAAAAATTAGGGGAAAAAAACAAGGATTTTATCAGATTTTCAAAGATAGCATTTAACACTATATGTAATTAAATTATGGAAAGAAAAGTAAAACTTAGCAGACAAAATTTGTAATGGCATTATGCATGTCTAGCAAGCACTTAAAAACAAATGCTAAATGACTGAAAAAAGAATTTTGACCTTTGAGCTATTGATCTCATATATTATCCCTGCTATAAAAAAAATTATGTACAACGGATACGAAAATATGCTCACATGAATATGGCTACAAAAAATTAGGGTGCTCTAATTTGATACGAAGTTCCTCAGACAAACGCGGCGATATTATAATAAATGGTCAGTATGTGTAAATCTATGTTAGTGTTCGTTTAACGTGAGCGATGGATGTGAATAAATAGCTCAGTGTAACTTGATAACAAGAAGGCGGATACCAAGGAAGCTCTGATTTGAAGCTCCCGAGAAAATGTGACAGCAATTCCTTTTTTGGAAGAATGGACGGAAAGGTGTAAAACAGTATAACATTCCATTCAGACCCAAGATATAACACATGGGAGGCATATTTCTTCGTATCTAAATGATGAGATAAACCTGTAATTGTCATAGATTTAAACGTGTATCATAAAGTTAAAACTCTAAAAACAAATTGGATTATAAACGAAAAGGGAATACCTGAGGGCATAACTGAAAATCGGAGTACAAAGATTGGGTAAGTGTCTTTTTCTACTAAATTAGTCTTATCTTACTTATATCATTGTCACGAAACTTGATCTTTGTCATTCAACGGGAAATCCTCAAAAAGACAGCAAAAAACTATTATAAAATCACGATTCAGATTGAACAACATATCAAACTACTTTGTCTGGTCTTGTAACTATTGTAATTAAGGGAATGTATCATACATTTTTTCAATTATTGGAACTTGTTTGTGATTTCTTTTGCAATAAATAATTAAATACCGCACCTGAAATTTTACAGATGTCAAATCTTATTTCTCTAGCATACATTAAGCCTATAATTGCAATGTGTTTACATTTGACAAAGAGGTTATATTAGACAACATAATGTTACATGTAGAAGTCGAAAGACGACAACATTTTTTACTGAATTTTTGTTTAAATAATTTTCAAATCATATTTATGTGATCAATTTCAAAAAGTCGTTTCTTTTTTTTTGCGTGGAAACAGCTGTTTTGTATTCCGAGCTTGTTTAAGTAATCTCAATTCCTGACAGTAAAACCATTTGACGTGTAATCAAAGCTGATACTTCAATGCTGTCTAAGTTAAGTTATGTTATTATTCCAAATTCTTTGGTTAGACATTTTTTCGAATTTAACCACTCACACATTATATCCATACACGCACTTAATCACTAGACAAACATGGCCCGAGAACACAGTTATTTCGTAGCGCATTTTTTTCCGACAATAAATTCAAATTTTAAGAATCGCAACTGCTCTTTCTCAAAACGATTGTTAGTAGTGTACTACTAGTGGGGCCCATTATATCAAAATTTAAAGAAACTCCTACCAACTCTAACTGACAGCTTCTGACAAATTAAATTTGACCTTTTTTTACCTAACCAAATCACTACTTAACAAAAGGATTCAGCACCCAAATTTTTCAACATGTAATTTCATTCCCCTTCTTAATATTTCATGTATTAAATATCAAGAAATAAATTGGGAAAGTGTATCAAATAAAAAAAGGCAAGTTATACACTGTTCTCACTAGGGACTATATTCGTAGACAACGAAAACCAGACAACGAAAACCAAAGGATGATAACTGTGTCCCTTGGATCACATGCCAGAAGCGCAGAGCTGAAGTGCTGAAGTGCTGAACTGTAATACAATTCAAACCTTATAATACATTGCTTACCTTTCTCCGAAACACACAGCATTGAGAATATTGAACACCATTAGATCTATGTAGTTTTCGGGATTAAATGCACCTTTTTCTTTGGCCATTAAAGGTAAACATTTATTCATCGAATCATGAAGAACTTTCTCCAAATGATTTCCTGCCAAATATTGCCTACAAAAAAACGTGCCTTTGTTCTTAAAACAATTGTTTCACTTCCTTCATCTATTATCCTCAGCAATAGTAATTGTGTCATGTTATTCATGTTTTGTAAAGCGAGTCAGACGCAACATATTTATAAAGTGTTTAATATAAAGTAGACCCTTTCTTGCCAAACAAATAGTTATTGAAGACATTTTTCACAATAAGACATATATCATTTTGTGAAACCAACTGTCATATATAACTATCATTACAATCTGCTTCTATTCAAAAGAAGGGAAAATCTGTCCCATTCAAATCCAATATTTTAAAATTAATATTTCAGATCACGAAAGACATTTTACGTTAAATTCACAATACTACATCTTTGTTTTCATTTATCAATGAGATTTAAACATCAAGAACATGTGTGAGACGGTTTTGATAAATTCACTTGTTTCTATCTAGAAAATATGTTTCTATTCAGAAGGCACACCAACTGTTTAGCTAAGGTTTGCGTTGCTTAGTATTTAGTAGTTTTCCCTTTTTCAATTATCTGGGTTGGTTTGTTTTAATCCTTTACTGGGGAGTGCTATGTGCTATTGCATTATCAGTTTATCTTTACCTTATGAGCTTATCAGTTTATCTGCAACTAAACTATGAGCTTGAGCATATTGTCTGCAGCCTTTTTACAAGATAGTTCAATTAAATTATAAATATGTCTTCCTTCTTATTTATTAATAACATAATGGATTCGTAATCATGGTAATCTCTATTTCATTTCATTTTATTTTTATATTAGACATTGACTTAAAGATTATGAAAGATTACTTATTCAATATACCATTTATTCGAGGTAAAAGTACAGTTCATTGAAATACTAACTACAAGACAGAGTAAAAAACACTAAATTAAATAGAAATAATAAATCAAACTTCTACCTTAAAGCCTTTCCAGCAATTTTTCTGTGCAATTTCCATGTTGGTGTATAATTGGCAAATGCAATATCTTTTCCTCCTTCGGTCAACACGTCAACTTGAATGAAAAATGTTGGAACTGATATGAAATTTTTTTATCACAAAACAATATATTTTCAAGATACACGAAATAACTGTATGTTAAAAGACGGTTCCGGCTCGTCGGGAATTTTTTTCTTTTATCAAAAATGAAATTGTTAAATGTTAATATTTTTTTTACATAAAATGAGTAATTCACAATTCAGTTACCGTTTCTTATATTTCATAGGAATAGTCATTTCCGAATCACCGATACATGATGTTTCTAAATTTCGTTTTTGTTTGGTAAAGGGGAAAAGAATAAGATAAAACTGTTGTTAATCAAATATAGCATAATGTTTTACAAAACTAACATTACAACCGGTAAATCGCCTTATTATAAATTTACATTATGAATATGTAAAAACATATATTTTCAAATTCAAATAGTTAACAAAGTATAAGAAACATTAAAGCATGATTTACAGAACTTCTAGCTGAAACAACTAATTTTTAAATACATCCGCAATTGAAAATATGCATATAAAAGTATTTAGTCTTTTTTTACCTGAATGAATAGAGGGTCTATTGGCGAAATCAGCTTTGCTTTTGACTAATGCTTCTGTGACGCTGTTGATATCATTCAAAACAACCGTCTGATAAGGTCCTGTAAATCAAAATAAAGTTATGTACACATTGTTGTCTCACAATAATCTAATATAATCATTGAAACTTGGAAAGCACCACCGGACTGCAGGCATCCAAATGTTTGTCTTACAATCATCTGAAATAATAATTGAAACTTAGAATGCACCACCGGACTGGAGGTTTCCAAATGTTTGTCCGGTTTTCATGAATGTCAAGGGAAACAAAGAATAGAAATATCGACCGAGTGCTATGATATATACATATTGCAGAAATATGTAGCACATGGTCAAATTCAACAATACAATATGAAAACATGCAGATCGGCACCAACTTATATTTCAAGTGTAACACTGCTGTCGACATAATTCCAAACGAAACAAATTGGGTTTGTGGATTTCAAAAACGAACTTAAAATGCATTTTTTTAAAAGCATTTGAAAAGTAAGTTATAGTCTTCTAGTTCGTATACTGGAATATAAAATCAGAAGGAACCTCACAAATTGGTTGTTTTCTTTTCTCATCGGAAATAAACAGGTGTAGGTGACTGGGAAAACTCATTGCATTTTGATGTAGAATTTGGAGTACCCCAAGGCTCATCTAGAACTTTTAGAACTTAATAGAGCATAGAAGATATTATATAAATCTATAAAGCATAGAGTATGGATACCCATACAGTTCTCTTGAGTCATGGCTGTATTTAAAACGTTTAAGATAAAGTACCTTTTATATTTTTCTAGAATAAAGTAAAACTGAAAATAGCTTTCTCACTAATGACATATATATGTAATTTAGTGGGATAATAATGCATGAACTTAAATTAGAAAAAAATCCACTCACTTTATTCAACAGCTAGAGCCATGGGGTGTGAAAAATGATTATATAATGAATATGATTTTTTTTTTATATAATTCATATATAACATATAGTATTATACCAGGAACATATATATATATATTGATATACTGTTCTCAAATAATATGTACATTGTACCATCAGAAACATATGATGATGTATAACCGTTTCTGGTAACATTATATATACACTGAAATATGTGTTATAATGAAGAATTAAAAAAAAAATTACCATGTTGACCTGATATATAAATCCTCAATCATCAAACGCAGCTTTAACAATTGTAAAAAAGAATGTATTCATTATAAAAGAGATCTACATGTAATTTACCAATAGGTAAACTAGATGCAGATTGAACAATCATCTATGGTAAAATTATTGAATGACTGCTAGAACCTAGAAGATGAAAAGGGAACAAGCACAAGCAATATTATATTATGAAGTGCAGATATTATCTTCATTCATTTGAAATTACATCTGAAAGCTACAAAATAAGGATCTGACTCTGTTCAAACTGTTTTCCTCTGTTATTTATCTATGATATATCTGATCTCAGAATGTTTACACTGAACAGGGATGTCTATATAAGTTCTTGCACTGAACTTGCAAATTTGTTCACTGATTTAGGACAAAACCTGACAAGTGTCACAATAAATTACACCTGGACTTCCCAAAAAATGATGCACTGCTAAAGGGATGTAATTTTGATGTATTAACTGTCTTCTGATTGGTTAAAATTATTAGTTTTATTTTCAATGTTGTGAATTTTGATTGCGACACGCCCACTCTGACGTTGTGTATTCATACGCCAACATGGGTGTACGTTATTATTGTTAATATAAATAACATAAGATGTTCTGTGTGCCTTTGTTTTTGATAGAAATTTATTTATAATGAATGGCAATAAATTATTTTGATTTTATTGAACCATAAAACTAATTTTTGACTCTTCACATTTTACATATAACATCTCACTTTGTAAAAACAGCTGTTATCAAACCACGTCTCTTTTAAGATGATATATACTATTCAAAAATAATTTGATTTGTTGACATACTGGTTCCCAGATATAATATATAAATTTCATCTCATAGAGACATACATTGGGACTGTTACCAGTATAAAAACATATTATATTTACAGAAATACAACCTATATGTAACAAGAGCATGAGCATTCTACAATCTAGTATATAGTACAAGATGCACCGACAAATAAAAGGGAGATAATCTAGAATATCATGTTCCTTTAAATACAAAATAGTCATGAAACGAAAACAAAGAAGTTAGACTCGAGCCATCAAAACAACTAAAGGGTAAAGTTCCAAATTCCAGTAATATTGAGTGATTTCAACATAAATATATTAATTTCGATTCACGAATCAGAAATTTGAAAGCCCTCCCTACTAGAAAGGTAGCAGCACTGTCACGCAGTCGAAACTTTTAGAACTTCGGTGTCAAAGCCGTTCTAAAGTTTAACAGTTCGGGGGTTAGAAGCAGTGGTCCGAATTTATACTTAAGTCGTTACTGCTTTTAGATTGAAGACATTTTCTGGTAGAAGAAGATGCAAAAACAGTATTGACAATTCAGGGTGCATGATATAATGTTTAATAGGAAGAAACATATTTTTTTTAAACTAGCAAATATCGTAAAAAGACTCTATAAACACAGCTGTAACATATGTTGCCTCACCAATAACACTGTTTAAGTCCTTACATTGAACTCCTAATATTGTTATTTCTAGTATCTCTAAATTCATTATACTTACCTAGACTAACAGTGAAGACTGGTCCATATTTCTGTGTAAATTTTCCAAATATTTCATGAAGAAACTTAGCTTGGATAACTGAAATTAATTTAATCATACAATTACTCTCTGCTATACATAAAGGTTTGGATGAGGTTTACAGAATATAAAATAATGGGCAAAAAATGAAGAAAAAAGTACAAAACAACTTAAGAAAAAAAGAAAAATAGGCAAACAAAATGAAGAATAATTACATAAACGGTACCAATTTTCCTGCACCAGATGCGCATTTCAACAATACATGTCACTTCAGTGATGCTCGCGGCCAAATTAGTTGATATCCAAAGCTTATATAAAAGATGAAGAGCTATAATCCAAAAAGTTCAAAAGTATAGCCAAATCCATAAAAGGAATCAGAGCTTTGCATAAGGGAGATACATTTCTTAATTTATAATAATTTCTAACATTTTGTAACAGCAAATTTTAATAACACAAAAAATACGTATTTTCATGCCAGTACCGAAGTACTGGCTACTAGGCTGGTGATACCCTCGGGGACTAAAGCAGAGTGGAATGTTAGAATAAAAAAGAAAAGATATAACGAGAAGGAATATAAAGAATAAAGAAAAATGGTCTTACTCTAATATGAAAGAATAAAGAAAAATGGTCTAATATGTAAGAATAAACAAATAAAGGACCCCCATTCTAGACCCTCATAGATATACTTACACGACGGGTGTCACTTGTGGGACAGGATCTGCTTAACCTTCCGGAGCATTTGAGTTCACCCCTAGTTTTTGGTGGGGTTCGTGTTGTTTATTCTTTAGTTTTCTATGTTGTGTCATGTGTACTATTGTTTGTCTGTATGTCTTTTTCATGCCTTGTCAGTTTATTTTCGATTTATGAGTTTGTTTTTACCGTCCCTTTGGTATCTTTCGTCCCTCTTTTACATCCGTAAATATTGAGCAAAGAACTGGTTACAAACACTATAACGGATGCATATACTTTACAAATTAAGAATAGGTTTAAATCTCCTATGTTTCATAAAATACTTAAGTTCTTTTGAATTTCAAAAATGCATCAGAAGGTAAACTTTTGTTCAGGTAGTTGCAACTATGGTTTTAGCACAATAAATTTATTTCACGAATTTCAACTGCAAGTTGAACCAACAACGTTAAAATAAGTCTTTATAGTACATGTAGGAACTAGAAGTTATGGTCATTTGGGTAAGACGAAGCATGTATTTGTTTAATGCATAAAAACAATATGAGTCACTTGGCATAGATATATTTCTTTATAAATTATAAATCAACCGTATTTCCTTCATCATGTTCATAATTTCCAATCAGAATCCAGTAAAATGATATTACCTTCAAAACTTTCAATCAGAGGTAAGCAAAATGATATTACCTTCATAACTTCCGATCAGAGGCCAGCAAAATGGTCCTGGCGGAAGATTGTATTTCCATCTTTGTCTGAGTTTGTATACAACAAGTACAACTAGTAATCCAATTAGAACTGTTTGGACATTTAACGCTGATAGAATCGAATACAACATTCTGAAAATATAAAAATACACAACCATTTTGGTACAACAATCCCGTTTGTAGCACAAAACACACTGCGAAGACAATGTATTTCATCACTGTTATCATTATTCTTTATACGATTAATACAAACATACGATTTTTAAGTGTATACTTTTGTTCAACAAAAAATAGTACACAAGTAGTGGATCTAGAGCTTCACATGAAGAACTTGTTGGTGATTTCAGGTAAAGTTTTGTTTTCAACATTTTTTTAAACAATAAAAATTGAAACAACTATTAATATTTCTAGAGCTTCTATGATATGGATAGAGGTATAATCAGTTAAACTTTGAAAAGCCTGGTAAAAACTGAGACATCAAAACACCACTCCCTGATGTTGTCGTTCTACGTGTCATTCAACAAAAAGAAGATAGTTATGAATCATATTAAACAAATATTGAAATGAAGTTTGAAGCTAAATAAAGGCAACAGTAGTATACCGCTGTTCAAAACTCATAAATCCATGGACAAAAAACAAAATCGGGGTAACAAACTAAAACCGACAAGGACGACACAAGATATAAAGATTTGCCACTAAAGATATAGCTATAGCTTGCTGTTCGGTGTGAGCCAAAGACGTTGAAGTCCATTGGCACTCGGACTACATCTTCTTATATCTAAGACACAAAAGATATAGATATGGTGACACACAAAAGATATAGATATGGTGACACACAAGAGATATAGACATATCCAACTAAGTGAGACATCAGGTGAATTAGATTACGTAACAATCCGACATCTTTAGTAAATTTGTCTTATAGAAATTGAATAGGCTTTTCAATACGCTTAATTTTCCGTAAATATACCGATTTCCTTTGTCTTTGAACATACATCGTTCGTAAACGTTGAAGTGGACAGTTAAACTTAGATGAATTTCCTGATCAATTGTTAATATTTCTCTTTTACCCCATCTCTCAGCCTTTTTTAACAGTTTAATTCGAATGCAAATTACGTCCCTAATCGATTACAAATTACGAATATGTCGGAATTTTTAAAATGGCTGTTATGTCGTGTTCACACTTCAGAGAAATTTGCGTTTCTCATTAACTATGCTGTTCAAGGGGCACTATAGCTACGAGATATAGAAAAACATAAAATTTGATATTGTTTTTGTTTTTGTTAAATCATAGTGAAACAGTAAAGTAAAAAATGGCTTTTAGCTACCAGTTTGGTTCAGTTTTATCAAAATAAGCATAGAAACATTATGCAAGTGAATAATTCGACCTCATTAAATTAGATTTCATGTGAACCTCAATTGAACCTCTTAGCTAGAGATGTGTTACGCATGAACAAGCCGTGATCAGCCACTAAAAGGAAAAGAATGTAAACACCGAAAGTGAAACAAGGGTATGTTCAGTAGTTGTCGTTTGTTGATGTTGTTCATAAGTGTTTCTCGTTTTTCGTTTTTTATATAAATTAGACCGTTGGTTTTTCCGTTTGAATGACTTTACACTAGTAATAATTTTGGGCCCTTTATAGCTTGCTGTTCGGTGTGAGCCAACGCTACGTGTTAAAGACCGTACTTTGACCTATAATGGTTAACTTTTATAAATTGTGACTATGATGGAGAGTTGTCTCATTGGCACTCATACCTCATCTTCTTATATCTATAAACCATTTGCTTGACTGATTCAATATACAAAAACTTACAATATTCTTATAGAGGTTACATGTAACACGATTATTAATATATTGTTTTAACCTATTCTAATATGAAATCATACAGACATAGCAAAGTCCATTTGCACGAGTTCGCTATCTATTTATATCTATGTTTAAGTTTACGTCGGCATTCTTTGGAAAATTAATAATTAGATGGCGTCTAGACTTAAAAAAAACACGAAATGCTGAGACATAATTTCGAGTTTATGCATCGTTAATTGTTTATCTGAGACTTTATTATTTGGATATACGTTTTAGAATGTTACAAGTCGAATACAAAAATTTGTTACAGTCCACACATTTTTGACATCTGCATGAAAATATAGAATGACACAGACGAATATCTACCTGTGAATGTATGTTTCTAAGATAGGTTCAACAACAGGTTGGCCAGCCAAGTAACAGACAGATAGATAAAGACTAAAACACACAATTATTCAGGTAGAAACAGGATACGGATGTTAAAAACAAAATTAACAATACTTGCCGTTAATAATCAACCCGTGTACAAAGTTATTTCAAGTTTAATCAATGATCATCAATATATAACTTTAGTTATAACATATTTTGCCCCCAGGAAATTCTTCAACCATCAAACATCGTCATAACACTTGATAAATTGATAAAATTAGAACAATGATACTGAAAAAAACAAGTTTTTCCAAGAAAACAGGGGGACACCCCCCCCCCCCCCCCCCCCCAAATTTAAAAAAAACAAAAAAAAAACACCCTCCCCTTAATCAGCCTCTGCTATCGATGCCCCTGGCATCCCGATCTGCAGTATTTTGTAGACATCTGTAGTTAAAGATTGTCATATAAATACGTTATACATTTTGGACTACACATATTGAATTCACAAATAAATATCATCGGACAACAATAATTAATACAGAGTCAGATTAAATATTTTAAGGTGTCCTGCTTAGATTTTAAATAATAAGAACTAACTTACCCAAAACTTTTAATTGAAACAAATATTTGTAATTTTTTAGTAAGTGTCCACTGTTTGGCAAAAGAAACTAACTTCTGTAGGTATTTGTCGATTTGTTATCAAATTGTAAACAAAGTCATTAAATAGATCGATATAGTAAGTAACAAAAACATACGAAACAAACAACGTTGTGTGTATCCGGAATTAGATCAAACATGCATTTTATAAATTATATTTTATAATAGCAATCTAAACTAGATTTGTAAGAGGGTTTGGATGGGGTTAAATGATTAAAGAATAATGCCCTTAAAAAATGAAGATTAGAGAATAACGGGGCAAAAAATAGAAGATTAGAGAATAAAGGGGTTAATTTTTGGAAGATTAGAGAAAAAAGGGGTTAATTTTTTAAAGATTAGAGAAAAAAGGGGTGAAAATTAAATGTTTACAGAATAACAGACCCCCCCCCCCCCATCCAGACCCTCTAGTAATTGCTAGCAATAAAGGATGGCACACTCGTTCCCCAATTGCCAAGGATATGGCAGCAATTATGAAAAATCAAAGTCCATGAGTGCATCTACACATGCCAATGAATGTTTTTATAAAGTTTCAGTACTGAAGTATCGAGCATTAATCTTTTTTTTGACATTTTTGCTGTTTCCATGGAAACGGCGGCCATTTCGGAAATTCTAGAGTGGAACTGCAACTCTAAACATGCCAGTTACCATTTATGTAAAGTTTCATTAAGTTTAGAACACCGTTTCCATTTGTTCGCATTTTTTGCTGTTTCCATGGCAACTGCATCTATCTTGAATATGCCAACCCCTAATTGCAAATCTTCACATGGTAGTTACCAATATTGTATAGTTCCATCAACTTTGGTCCATTCAATTCCAAGATTCAGATTGGACAAAAAAGTGTGGAAGAAAAAGAAAAAGAAACGTAGAATAACAGTACGTCACCCCATCTCCGTTTAGGGTGCCATAATAAGCCTAAAATAGCGTTTAAGAAACAAAGAGTTTAAAGGATAAAGATAATTGTTCAAAATAAAAGTACAGAACCCTGAAAACCAATTGTTTGTTATCTAAAATATAATTGTAAAGACATACATATGTACACAAATACGTATACATATCAAATAACATAGTATAAGAGAAATACATATTCTATGTCTCTGGATAAATGAAATAAAAAAAAAAGAACAAAGGAGAAAATTTCATAGTAATTAGAATATCGACTGACAGTGGAGAAAAAAATCTGCAATCGAAAACCTGTGAAAAGATAATAACAAATTAAAAGAAGTCATCGTAATAAAGGCCGAATCCATGGTCCGAAGAAAGTGTATTGCTTTATTTCAATAAGGCTCTAATTAAAGAGCATGTGTTATATATACTTCTTCAACAGTGGGCCCTCTCCAACAATGAGTACTACAGACAATATTTATATTGTCTCATTTTTGTTGGTCCAGTATTGCTGTAACACGAAAAGGGTAAAAATAATAGCCATTTAAGGTCAATCTTTCATATAAGGAGTCTACCAACGATTTTGGTTCAGCTCGATTTATTTTTAGATCATTTCTCGAAAATCGTCTTTGATTAAAGTGACTATATCTTTTTTTCACAAATTTGAAGATTATAGGCAAACAAGCCTAAAAAATAAGAAAATTGTGTTAATAAAAAGAGCAATAACCTCAATAAATAGTTCTTGGATGATTTCGGTTTTGTATGTAGATCATGTCTTCTTTTTTTTTTTTTTATCTATTTTCCTTTACAGAATGTCAACATCAGTGGCGGATCCAGGGGGAGGGGGTTCCCGGGGTTGGAAACCCACCCTTTTTTGGGACGATCAATGCATTTGAATTGGGACATATAGTTGGAACCCCCTCCCCCTTTATCCTGGGTTGGGACCCCCCTTTTCCCCTTTCAAAATGGCTGGATCCGCCCCTGTAAACTGTCGACATACACAGGTATTCTGCGACCTGAACTGAATAAATATTCACTATTGAAAAACGTCTACATCTATATTAATTCAATATTCAAACAACCATGAAATTTGAAACACAATTTGATGATTAACTAAACAGTACAATGTATATATCAATACTAAGGATTCGCTTCACTAAAATAAATACGATAAAAACATCGTAAGTTATACTGAAATGTTCTGACTTATGATTATTTTTTCTCATATTTTGGGGAATTTTCCGATGGTGAACTTAGTCTAGAACATGTAGAAATAAAAGAGAGACAAAAGATACCAAAGGGACAGTCAAACTCATAAATCGAAAATAAACTGACAACGCCATGGCTAAAAATGAAGAAGACAAACAAACAAACAACAGTACACCTGACACAATATAGAAACTAAAGAATAAACAACACGAACCCCACCAAACACTAGGGGTGGTCTCAGGTGCTCCGGAAGGGTAAGCAGATCCTGCTCCACATGTGGCATCCGTACTTTTAGTTGTACACTTACACAGGTGAGTCCATCTGTAGTGTAGATTGAATGACCGTTTATACCTTTGAAAGCAGCAAAATGGATTAGCATCCAGGGATGAGTTTCTTATAGGTCAACCTTTATACCATATTGAAACAAGACAAATATTTGAACAATATACCTAGCTATAAATTAGGATCTGACTTTAAGCACCCAATTCCTTCAAAGACAAGAAAGATAACTAGAGGCTCTAAAGAGCATGTTTCGCTCACCTTGGTCTATGTGAATATTAAACAAAGGAAGCAGATGGATTCATGACAAAATTGTGTTTTGGTGATGGTGATGTGTTTGTACATCTTACTTTACTGAACATTCTTGCTGCTTACAAATATCTCTATCTATAATGAACTTGGCTCAGTAGTTTCAGTTGAAAATGTTAGTAAAAATTTACAAATTTTATGAAAATTTTACATTATTGATGTTTACAGTTTATCTCCTGTCTATAATAATATTCAAGATAATAACCAAAAACAGTAAAATTTCCTTAAAATTACCAATTCAGGGGCAGCAACCCAACAACGGGTTGTCCGATTCATCTGAAAATTTCAGGGCAAATAGATCTTGACCTGATTATCAATTTAACCCCATGTCAGATTTGCCTTAAATGCTTTTGTTTTTGAGCCATGGCGGCCATCTTGGTTGGTTGGCCGGGTCACCGGACACATTTTTTAAACTAAATACCCCAATGATGATTGTGGTCAAGTTTGGTTTAATTTGGCCCAGTAGTTTCAGAGGAGAAGATTTTTGTAAAAGTTAACGACGACGGACGACGGACGCAAAGTGATGCGAAAAGCTCACTTGGCCCAGGGACAGGTGAGCTAAAAATAAAACTGACAAGTTCCGAACTACTGAGGGGCCTGTATCCATGCACAAGAACAAATTCTGCATGATTGATTCCGATGTTTTTCATTCTGACAAACTAATAAAACTGTGTACCTCTACAATAGCAGTAAGTAACGTAAAGAATCATACAAAAAGAAGGGAATATATGAGCCTAAGATCGATCACTATGCACTCGTCCCGTATATACATGTACTATATGCCCCTGGACGTGCATAATTTACTTTTCGTCGGGCGGGGGGGAGGGGGCGGTCAGCAGTACTTTTGCGCCAAATGTACAGAGAGAGAATAAAACTTATTGCTTTGCTGAATACTTAATACAAAATATGCCAAAAAGAGAAGAAAATAGAAGCTTTTGTTGATAACGTTTTAGCCACATATGTTGATGACACAGTGCTTTGTTTCCACCATGCGTATGGGCTGAAACTATCGACCACAAAACGTACCAGTAATGGAGCATCCCGGAACGGGAATCGAACCAGGAACCTTTGTGTTAGTTGTCCGATGCACTAACCAGTACACCACGGCTCTAACGATGTCACAACCTGTAGCTTGAGAAAATGCACGATGACCTATCATTATTATTATATTTTTGAATATATATCAATATATACTACGTTTTAGCAAAGTATGAACAAATTCTATCATTTTTAGTTAAGACTCCCATACCACCTCAAATCATAATGATTGTCTAATTAATCATTATATATATGGAAGTTTTTAACGACCTTGACTGGCTATACAGCCCTTGCACGGTCTGTATTAATCCTTTACCGCAATGTCTATTTTATAAACTATGATACTGACTTATTCATACGCGCTTACCTTATTGTTTTCTTTCTTTCTCACGACTCGATGATATATGTCTCCACTTTAAAAAGAATCCGATTTCTTCAAAAGTTATTTAAACTCTTAGTCTAAAAAACTCTATTTGAGTGCAGATAATTATCTGTTAGAAAGTAAAATGACCTTGTATGTGTATTTAGAAATATTCTGTGTTCAAGGCCCCACACTCGAGACTGGTAAATTTAAAGAAACATTTATTGATTTACATAGTGTGTGTATAGTGTATGTAAATATTTGCCATCTATTTTATGATTGACTGGGGTCACGAATTGGGACAAGGATTTAAAGTCGATGATGATCATTTACGTAATGGGCGTATGACATTTGCGCCGATTTTGAAAATTTTCATTCTTTCATTTGCGCCGATTTCATTTTTTCATTTGCGCCGATTTTATATTCTTTCCTAATTGGATTTACAGGTAAGTTGTAGGTAAGTTAATATTTGTACAATGGCTGAGCACAGAGTATCAAGACAAATCATGTGACATTGCAATTGGTAAATGGCTATCCCAATGTTTCGGGTAACCATTTTTTTTACCAAAATGAAATCGATGACTGCTTCACGTTTGACATTGTCTGACGCTCCGCTCCTTCTGATGACAAATGTCATACATCTTAGACAACGTACAAGTACACATTCCATAACGGTCAACCAATTCGCGATGGTGTCCATTAAATTAACGAAGGGATGATTTCAACTTCACCATTTGAAACTCTTGATTTAATAGCTTCCTTGTGAGAAAATGCGAGCTCTATTAATGCCCCCACCAGTACGTATGCCCGACAAAGAAAAGATGGCCTTCGTTATCGACAATTACGCCAAATATAGAAGAGACGAAATCATAAGAAAGGAATATATTAGATGTGTTGCCTATACATACTCGGCAAGAACAGATTTATGATTTGAATGTATTCCGTTTTTATGGATTTGAATGCTGTACATATATTTTTAATTCGTCATTTTAGTAAAAACAAAGTGCTTTTATCTTAGGTTTTTACTTCTTGATTTTAAGCAGGAGACAACAGTTATATACATGTTATGACTGACAATTCATAACATATGTACAACTGGCTAACGGAAAAGGTCTTTAATGATAAATGAAAATAACATTACTGGTATGGAGAGTTGTCTCATTGGCACTCAGACCACATCTTCTTATATCATTTCACCTGTATTTTACCTGTTATTTACCTGTAAAAAAATCGGCGCAAATGAAAAAAAACATCGGCGCAAATGAAAGAAAAAATCGGCGCAAATGAAATGCAGATCGGCGCAAATGCAAAACGCCGACCAAATGATATTTTATTTATTTTCAAACTTGGTCGAGGTATTATGATAAGCTAAGAATAAAGAAAACAATACACTTATACAGAACTTAAAGCCCTGGCGAAAACCTTAAAATTATTATTCTTGATGGTTAAGAAGAACGTACTATATATACTATTTCAGTCAGATGTATTACTAATTATGGAAACAAATCATTTTAATGATCTTCAATATATGCAAAGATTATAAATAAAACATTTTCTTGAATAACAGGAGACAGCAATCCAACGACCAAATATCAGCCGACAAGATAGTATAAAAATGAGGAAATGCGGTATGATTGACCACTATCCACCAAGGCCTTAATGAACCCTTTGTGTAAAGTTTCATTAAATTTGAAACACTTTTCTTTTCCATGGCAATTGCATCTATCTTGAATATGCCAACCCCTAATTGCCCATCTTCACAAGCAGTCCTTTTGCGCCAAATTTTGGTTTTCAAATGTATCAATTGCGCCAATATTCGGAACTCATTTACGCGGCCAATTTACCTGTTCACATATCTATCATAGATTACCCGGATATATATATATTTATTCTTATTTTTGGCTTAAAAAGTATCATATGTTCGGAGTTCGGAGATATTTCACCTAGAAGATGAGCATCTGGAGAGAAATGACTTAAAATGCATTAGAAAGTCAATGTACAGAGAGAGAATAAACTTATTGCTTTGCTGAATATTTAATACAAGATATGCAAAAAAGAGAAGAAAATAGAAGCTTTTGCTGATAACGTTTTAGCCACATATGTTGGTGACACTTTGTTCCCACCATGCGCATGGGCTAAAACTATCGACCACAAAACGTACCAGTAATTTAGCATCCCGGAACGGGAATCGAACCAGGAACCTTTGCGTTAGTAGTCCAATGCACTTACCACTACACCACGGCTCTAACGATGTCACAACCTGTTGCTTGAGAAAATGCACGATGACCTATCATTATTATTATATTTTTGAATATATATATCAATATATAGTACGTTTTGTCAAAGTATGAACAAATTCTATCATTTTTAGTTAAGACTGCCATACCGTGGGGCCTCAAATCATAATGATTGTCTAATTAATCATTTACCGCAATGTCTATTCTATATACTATGATACTGACTTATTCATACGCGCTTACCTTATTGTTTTCTTGCTCACGACTCTATGATATATATCTCCAACTTCAGAAAGAATCCTGCCGATTTCTTCAATTAGAATTTAAACTCTGTCTATTTGTACAAATGTATGTAGATACTTATCTTTTAGAAACTGTTTTAATTTCATCAGATATTTGATGATACAATCCCATTTAATATTGCACTATTTTGTATATTGACATTTGTGAAATAATCTGCTAACATTCGAGATTTTATAGTAGTATATATCATTTAAACATTTGTCATCCACTTAATGAATCACTAAGGGGACGAACTAGGACGATAGTTAAATTAGATATCCCGCCGTCGTTTTATATTTGTTCGTCTTTCATTTATAGTTCGTATCGAGTCTTCCTTGTGTAGTGGTATGTGTAGTGGCTTGATATCAGCTAAAGGTCTTGAGTTCGAACCCCATCATATACACTGGTTTTTTTTTCTACGTGAATTTTGGTAGACAGTCTTTTCCGTATAATTAATTATAAGTTTTATAGTGGATTTGTCATTCCCGCCAAAATGTTACAGAACATAGTAAAGTATGCATAACAAAGAAACTCAAACTGGGATGATCTGGTAGGGGTGATCCGGCTCAGATCACCCCTGTTAGAACAAAGGAGCTGGGATGTCATATGCTCGATATCCATTTTTTTAAACTAGGTTGTGCATCTAATATCTCGTATTAAAATTTTGATTAAAAAATTAAATATTGAAACAAATCATGTTTATGAGATTGTTCATAAATGTTTCTCGCTTTTTATATAGATAAGACCGTTGGTTTATCTGTTTGTATTGTTTTACACTAGTCACTGGGCCCTTTATGGCTTGCTGTTCAGTGTGAGCCAAGGCTCTGTACATGTGTTGAAGACCGTACTTTAAGTCCTGAATTTAGTTATAAATAACAGTAAGCAACAACCAAAAATTCATAACATAATATATACATCACAAAAACCTTAACATACAAATACATATCTATTTGACATGTATCTATAGTATAAAAGGTAAATTATAAACGATGGATTAAAAATGGTTAAAATAGAAAGGAGCGCATCGATGCGATGCCTTTTTTTTAGGGACGAGTCAGCTGACTGAGAGAAAAAATATATAAAAGGCCGAAGAAAACCCAACAAATGTCAAATATTAGTATGATCATAATGTACATAAAGTTCTATGTGTTTACTCAAACATTGTTCGACATAACCTTGAACTAAATGAAGGGTTAACAGTTTGATAACTTATATAAATATACACGTCCACATATACACGTTAACATTATATACGTATACAATTTGAACATTCAAACAACCCTGTAATTTGATACAATTTTAAAGACAAGAAAAGTAAATATCAGAAGTCTCATTGTACATTCGTTCCTTTATTGTTCATGTTGCACTTCGGTGCAGGAAATTATTACTGTTAATGATAGACCATTTAATTCAAGGGGAAAAGGGAGGGTGCTATGGTTTTTTTTTTTTAATTTCTGATCCCCAATCTGAAATTTTTTTATTGTGGTCAAGCAGATGACAAAATGTTCTGAATCCAGATTATTTCCCCAATACCTAGCTTTTAGTGTAAAATTTTGAAGAAGAAAAAAATAATTGATAGCGTTAAAAACTATCAAAAAAAATCACGCTTTGCGCGAGGAAATTTAATTTTGACTCTAACATTTTGTTTAACCCAACTTGAAGTTAAATGGTTGCTCCTTTACATTAGTATACAATAGAAAAACAAAAGATATGGGGTATCCATCCGTGGCACAAAATAAGTGCATGCGCCGCTAAACCACATACAAATAGCATAGGAACAGATATGTTAATGCTACTTACCCTCTTGTATTTAACTTGACCACGTCTCGCTAGACGACTGAGTCACTCGATGTACTTCCAAAGTTCCTATCTAGTTTATTAAAGAGTTTAAATCGTATGCTTTACAAAGCATCCGTTCGAAAGTTGATTTTCACAAGATATTATATATAATCCAAACCACTATTGCACTTTAACGACCTTGTATGTGTATTTTGAAATATTTTGATTTCAAGGCCCCACACTCAAGACTGGTAAATTTAAAGAAACATTTATTGATTTACATAGTGTGTGTATAGTGTATGTAAATATTTGCCATCTATTTTATGATTGACTGGGGTCACGAATTGGGACAAGGATTTAAAGTCGATGATGATCATTTACCAAATGATATTTTATTCATTTTCAAACTTGGTCGAGGTATTATAAGCTAAGAATAAAGAAAACAATAAACTTATACAGAACTTAAAGCCCTTGCGAAAACCTTAAAATTATTATTCTTGATGGTGAAGAAGAACGTACTATATATACTATTTCAGTCAGA
The DNA here is from genome assembly GCF_036588685.1 of Mytilus trossulus. NCBI lineage: Eukaryota > Metazoa > Mollusca > Bivalvia > Mytilida > Mytilidae > Mytilus > Mytilus trossulus. The sequence continues at coordinate 5,268,707 of NC_086382.1, forward strand.
TGTATTACTAATTATGGAAACAAATCATTTTAATGATCTTCAATATATGCAAAGATTATAAATAAAACATTTTCTTGAATAACAGGAGACAGCAATCCAACGACCAAATATCAGCCGACAAGATACTATAAAAATAAGGAAATGCGGTATGATTGACCACTATCCACCAAGGCCTTAATGAAAAGGATGTAAGCAATTATAGACAAACGTACAGCCTTCAACAGTGAGAAAAATACATGCCGTAGAGTCGGCGTTAAAAGGTCCATACATAAAAAAAATATGAAACAATTCAATTGAGAAAACTTACGGCCTAAATTATAAAAATAATAATTTACGAAAAATACTACTACTAGTAAGACAACATGAACGACAAGCACTGACCTACAGGCTCCCGACTTGTGACAAGTACATATTACTTATGTGTATGGGAGAGGTACTGTAACTGACATCTAGTTCCGTAACTAATGAAAAGATCCAATCAGTACACACCCAACAAACAATGGACGTCATTAAGAAAAAGTACGACCTTGCATTGTGCAGCAAGGAACAAAATAAATAAAGGTATCAAAAGATTATAAATCAAAGCAACAAAAGGTGCTAAAGGCAGTTAATCAAAAACCCAAAGGCAACCTTGGCCACATTCAGATGAATAGTGTAAAGAATTAGTCAAAATATTTATCTCAGGCATTGTTCTCAGCTATTTCTAAAGTACCAATTAATGCGTGTACAGTTATGTTTATGTTATGCAATCCTTCCACTTTCAAAAGTTATTTCCAATTTATATTTATAAAGATACAATGTCTGAGATTGTGCCAGTAAAGATGTTTAAGCCGTCACATTCTTTATGTACCTGTTCATAGTGAGGACCCACTAATGTGGTGGTTGTAGCTGTATATCATATTTATTTTTCTTAATTTTTTTGTACATTTTTTTCATGTCTAACTTTTATTAATTCCTTGCGTATACTTCTGAATTTAGTATGATGATCTATGATGTTCAAGTTATTGTAAATGCTCTTTTGTTGTGACGTTGGAAAGTTCCAGGCAGAAAGAACTAAATATCTGAAAAGTTCTCCGGAACTTATTAACTACATTGTAGTTACTTTGTTCTTCCTCTGGTTTAAAAGTTCAACCGGAACAAGGCGGACTAGCTCAGTAGCTGAAATAGTTTACATTTTTGTTTTTATGTCAAGGGGCCAGCAAAAGCAATCCTTTGGGTGTAGGAGTTTCTCCCTGCATTAAAGATCCATTGGTAACCTTCGACTGCTGTCTGCTCTAAGATCTGGTTATTGTCTCTTTGACACATTCCCCATTTTCACCATGTTCACTCTCAATTTTATGTACGTCTCAAATTATATCTGAATTAAAAGATCTTGATTACGGTTTAACTGTCTTCCATTACTAATATCATAATAAAACATTTATTTAAACTTTCAATAACTGTAATAGTAGGAACTTGTTTGTAACTTCAACTTGTTGAAAACACGTTTCTCGAGCCTCGTTAGTCGTTACCTTTTTATCGTATCATGCGATTTTTTTCATATTATTTTCATGGGGAAATCGTTTGCCAGCATAAAGTTGCTGAAGGAACAGCAAAGAATTGATTCAATAACACTTAACGAGTGTTAAATGTGAAAAATCATAAAAAGAAACATATAAAAAAGTCGTATTTTTGTGTACCGGAAATCGAAAAGTCCTTGTAAATCAAAAACAATTAGGGTGTGATACGCATCACAGATTCGGACTTGATACTTTACACAAAATATGCGACTTTGAAGTTAAATAATGCCGTCCTTTAGAATAGTTATCAAAAGTACCAGGATTATAATTAGAAAACAGTTGTTAAAGTTTTAATCGCAATCTTTATTGAAGCAAATAGAGCTTAATCAAAGCACGTGTTTTACGCAGGACCTCTGGAAAGTTCGGAGAGCCGACAACCTTGCTTCGGAAGTTGCTATGTATCATCAGAATGAGTATTATCCCAATTTATAAAAGGTACGTAAATATCGTCTTCTATGTAATTTGAAATTGCCGCCAACTTATATCAGCTGATTAATAGACTTCTGACGTATGTAATACGTATCGATGACCAACAATATTCCTACGACTTTTGCCATATGGGAAATGTAAACGACTCATCTTTATAGATTTTCGGCGATCAAATATTTCATACAATTGATTTTTGACATCTTAGCCAACAGCACAGGGAATAATGAACTATAGAAGGCTTTCTATCGAGCACTACTTCCTATGTGCAACTTCAAAACTTTTGGGAAAATCGACGACCGTTTAACGTTTTTATGGTAATATTTTTTTTATTCCATAATAAAAAGTATGAAAAAAGTGTCCAACAAGTTATAAAGAACATGATAGCCAGCCAGATAATGAAAGTGGCACATATTTCAGCATTGATTGGGTAGAACATAAATCTAGGGCGCTCGCATAAAGCAGCTTAACTGCTTAAAAAAACAGTACATCAGAACAAATTTTAAAAGTCAGTTTGATATGGGTAACTAAGACTCATCAGAAGATCATTAGAAAGGTATGGAGCACAAAACAACTTACATCAAGATAGAAGATACATATAGTACCGATCTGATAGTACTCAAAGATAATTACTGAGAGCTAGTTCAAAGCCAATAAAAGATCAGAGTTCCCATGTCCCCCGCGTTGCACATATTTTATTTGTCGAAGGATAAATGTCACTAACTAAAAAAATGCACATTTTTCTTCAATGAAAAATGAAAAATTGAGAAATGAATGCTTTAGAACAAATGTAAAACGATTTCCAAAATGAAGAACATATATTTCAAAGGGGCATAACTCGTTAAAAATATTTGATCAGCACTTATTTTCGAAAGAATCAAACACATTAATGATACATACACCTAGTATATGATATTCATCAAAATCTGGCAAAAATTGTACTCACGAGAGCACTACCGATGCAATTTTCTATTATCATTTAATGTTTCAAAAGCATAACTCTTGTTTTTTTCAAATATCGGTACTGATTTTCAAACTCGTCCGAGACATAGCTAATATAAACCTATGATATAAGTTTTATTTAAATCTACCAAGTATTGTAGAAGTGAGAGCGCTAACAAGACCAGTAGGACGGACGGACGCCTGGTATTTCTATATCCCAATGCGTTGTGCGGGAGACAAATATACGACTTATTTAATTAGTCCTGTTCTTTCGTGCAAATTGAATTATAGACAAAGGATAGCAATGAAAGTGTCATTCAATATCTTTTGCTATGTATGTGTTTAAGTAAGTAAGTAAGTAAGGAAGTTCATTTTTTTTTATCATAGTGATATGTGTAAATCAGCATACATATGTATTTGATTTAGGAGTTTAAAAATTACCATAATTCTTATTTGAATAAAGCGAGTTTTATTGCACAATAAAAAATACTGAAGGAATAAGCAATACAACACATTAAAAGTATAAAACGACAAAACAATACTAAAGTCATTCCTTATAATTTAATTCTAAATTTCATTCATATAGCCGGAGTAAATCGTGAAAACACGTTGATAACGTGACGGTCACATGACAAAATTATGTCTATGATCTGATAGACAAAACACCATCAGTCAATCAGGAGACGTGTTACATCCAAAACTAAATTATTATCATAATTACTGATTTGACAATGAATCAAGTAGTGTACTCCATCATCTCATACCTTACAGCGTGCATATTTTATAGAGATTTTTTTTATAGCGGCCTTTTTCTATCTATACTGATCTTTGTTCAGAACTTACCCTTGTAGCACCTGAGCTCCCCCTGGTAAATAGGGGTTCGGGTTGCTCAGTCTTTAGTTTACTGTGTTGTGTGTTTTTGAAGAATGCTGGTTGTCTTTTGCATGGTAGGTTATCGTTGTTTCTTTATGATTTGTCTGATCGCCTTCGACTTGTGTGTTTGACTATCTGTTTAGGTATCTTCTGCCTTTCTTTTAAAGATTTAAAAATACTTAAAATATTCAGTGTTTTATTTGGTGGAGTAGTATCATATATGCATAGTATTGACAATTGAAAACAAACTTTAAAATGATTTGTTTTGCCTAAAAGTGAAGTATTAATCTTAACTGAATTTCAAAATAAAGACTACTATATACAAAATTTTGATAAAAGACATGATATTTGTCTATCATAGTTATACACTTTGATATATTTTTATCTACCTCACTAGAAATATACTTCTAGGAAGTCATGTCATGTTTCTGTCTTTAACAATTATTTTAAAAGGAGCAGGTTGTGGAATCAAACCAGATCCACCAAGTATTAATTCAGGATTCGTTCCATCTGGCATGGTTATCTCGAATCTTTGCATAATCGTTGCAAAAATCAAATGAAGTTCTGGTTTAGCAATACTTTCTCCTAGACATACGCGTCTTCCTGCAGAGAATGGTAACCAGCTTTCTGGTTTCATACCAAGTTTTCCATTTTCGTCGAGATAGCGTGTCGGATCGAATTTCTCCACATCTTTCCAGTAGTTAGGATCATGATGAAGTGCCCAGTGGTTAATCATAACCATTGTGTCCTTTGGAACATCATAACCGCCTGAAAAAATGAACAATTTGATGCGTGGATCTCGCCACACTTTATTGAAGAGGCTAAATATGTCATTGTTTGTCACAGAGTAAGCGTGGATCTCGCCACACTTTCACTAATACTTACTACAACTCAGCCCAATAAAGTCCCTTGAAGCAGTAAGCGCGGGTACGTGGCCACACTACACTGCGTTATACAGATAAAAGCTATCTTAAATAAAACCAGAAAACATACAGAAGAACGATTTCTGCGGATCACATATATAATATATATTTGTAAGTAAACTGTAAATATCGAGGAAATATTTTAAATTTTAAATTTCATGACATTGAATTAGCTCACGTTTTTATGCCGATACATGTGTATATACAAACACTTTTTAATATTCCTTTTAATGATGATAGATGTCTACCTGTGTGACTTTTATATTTTAATCATTTTATAGAGATAAACATGTACATTTGTAAGGTGGTGGAATACTCATGACTGAGGTGCTCCTTTATTGGAGGAAGTTACGATATACAAGTTACAAGATGGAGAACAATATCTTTATTGGCCGAGATTTATTAATGCCCTTGGTATTTTTATTTAATCATATAATATCAGCGTCTTTACAAATCTTTTAATGTGTACAAATATTTCACATGCTTACAAAATGTATGTAATAACTGTCATCTGGTACGATACAGTATACACTAAGTTCCTGGTCCAAACTAACAAATTATAAGGGAAGCGGCGACAACGCTAAGACAAAAAGCAAAAGACAACCAAGTAAATACAACACTGTAGTATAGAAATTAAAGACTGAATAATGTATACCTCATCAACAGCTTGAGCTGATTAAAGGGGCTTAGGAAGAATGACTAGATCCTGCTCCACTAATAAAACCCGTCATGATGTTTATCCTAGGTTCATATTCGGTGGTAAGTCTCATCCGGTGGTGATTCCATAATCGAGGAAAGAGGACAGGATTGTGATAAAATAAAATTGAAACAGGAATGTGATAATATTAGTCACAGATGTTCAATAACGGTCAAACAAACTCGTGATGTCGTTGGAAGGATGACTTCAATTTTACCAAATAACCACAGGGAACACTTGGTTCAATAGCTTCCTTGTACACATAAACTGTCTATCATGGAAAGCATGACTGGAATTCTGTAATACCTTAACAATTGGAAGATATATACTTCATAAATACTACGGACGCTGCTGGAATGTTATTACATAGAAATAAGAAGTACCAAAATTGAAATCTGAAATCATCCGTTTTGTCGAAAAGATTTGTTCTCAATGAACCCTTGTAAGCCTTGAGATCAATTTAAGATTTATGACAAGATATGAAACAATGTTTATGTGTTTGAATTTAATCAGTCCTTTGTGTTGTATATCTGTAGATGTTTACACAGTTTTGGCTGCTGAATCTCAATTATTGTCACATTAACATATTGTGTCTGTTTGGGTTGCTCTCTCAACTTTTTTTCAACATGAGGAAACTATAATCAACTGTAATACAACTGGGATGTTTTAAGTTAGATATATGTAAAACCAGGTTTAATCCACCATTTTCTCTGCCTGTCGTAAGTCAGTTGTTTTTCACTGGTTCTTTTGATTGATAGTGTTTCATTTTTTTCAATTTGTTATGGACTTCCCCTTTTTGAATTTGCCTTGGAGTTACTTCCCCTTTGTGAATTTGCCTTGGCGTTACTTCCCCTTTGTGAATTTGCCTTGGAGTTACTTCCCCTTTGTGAATTTGCCTTGTATTCTGTTAGACTTTGTTTTAGATGTATCCAGGAAAATACAAACCCACTTGTGTATCACACATGGTATAGTGAGGTAGACCAAAGGCTGATACTGTGCCAAGTCTCATGGCTTCATGTAAGGTTGCTTCTGTGTAACTGATACTTTCTCTATCTTTAACCCCAGGTAATCTATCTTTTCCTGTTGAAAAACAAGGTTATGTTCATTAAAATGAGTATGCACATCTTATTATATCAAAATGGTAAGCGCCTCCTGCTCTGAATTCATCACGTGATAGCCATGTGTGCAAGTTATGACTCAGAAACTGTAAGATCAAAGGGCCCGATTCGCTCCCCTTAAACAATGTGTATCTTCAAAAATGGACACTCTCCAATATTATTGCAGACAGATTGCATATATATTTGTTTCATTAAACTCACTTTCGTTTAAATCTTCTTTTCATGTGTCTTTTTGTTTACTATAATTTTTTCCCAAAGCACAAATTAATGATTTAAAATCGTAATTTAAAGGCAGTTAATCTTGAAATAAAAATGAACTGACAATTTTGGCAATGTTGACCTATATCGTTGCTTTTTACAGTTTCTCCCTAGATTGTCTCTACGGGAACACAGTTAAAGTATGCATAGTATGCGATAATAAGTGGTTTTGAAATGGACAACCGCCCTTAGAAACAATGAACAAAAGCTTTAGGCATTATTTCAAGAATAATAAATATGGTTGCTCACCGACAACGTTGTCAATTTCGTTCTGAACTCTGCACTGAATATCTGGTAACCCAGCCATGTAACGAACAGCAAAGTACAAAGTTACTCTAGACGTGTCAATGCCACCTTATTATAAGTAAAGATACATAAATTTCATTGAAGATACAAATAAACAATTTAGAGATACTAAGAGAATGACTATTTAACTTCAAGGGGGCGGGAGGGGGGTTCTATTTTGATATTGTTTTAAAATTTTTTTGCTCGCCTTTAAGGGTTGAGCATAATTGATGATGGCTTCTCCAGAAATAAGCTATAAAAAATACCCACATACCATTTAAATTCTTTACTGACCGTTTTCCTCGCTTGTGAACTGATAATGTAAATATGGGTGAATAACTGCTTATTGTGGTTGTTTATTTAACGCATCAATGTAAATATAACGGAATTTGATGAGACTGTCATTAAAGTGAGAGGGTTAGCGCTATAGAACCAGGTTTAATCCACCATTTTCTACATTTGAAAATGCCTGTACCAAGTAAGAAATATGACAGTTCTTGTCCATTCGTTTTTGATGCGTTTTGTTATTTGATTTTGCCATTTGATTATGGATTTTCCGATTCGATTTTCCTCTAAGTTCAGTATTTTTGTGATTTTACTTTTTACTACTCCGGAGCACCTGCATCTTATTATTTGCTGGATTGAGTTTTGCTCAATATTAAGTTTCCTAGCAAAACACTCGAAATTGGAATTTATGTTTTTGCACGATTAAATTGTGTAGACAGTTGCATTAAATTTATTAATCGCCATTCGGCTCCACTGAAAACTTATTTTCGCGATTAACTTTTTCATATTAACTTTGCCATAATTGCAAAACCAATTCGCGAAAATATTCGATTGTGAAATTTCAAGTAATCAATGAAAATGAAAATATAATCATTTTACAGTAAAATAATTATCATAAAAACAAACTTTTCTTTAATACATCTTTCTGGATGGAATCGGCAACTCACCACGAAAAATGTCTACTAAAGTTTGTCTGAGATGGGTGTCTGTTAATTGGGACATCATTTCTTCATCTTGTTCTGCTTCCTTTCTCGTCAGAATTAACGAATCAGTAAAATCTCTTATATTATCTGAAATATTATTCTATTATATTTATATAGTATTTTGCATGTTAAGCGTTTAATGCATGTGATGCATATTTAGATACATTGAACATTGTTTATATATATATATACATGTATATTGTCTGTGTGACACGAAACACATCTGCTGATTCAGTTCAAAGATAAATATCTTGTCGCTTGATGCCGACCTTAAAGATCGCACTTAAGAAATACACAAACATTATAGAATTAGATATTTAAGGTTTTGTTGTCCCTAAACGGGATTCGAACTCGCACTTTCAATACACAACAATACCAATCGCTTAGCCTCATGTCCAGCGCTTTAGGCCACACGACCACATCAGTTATATAAAAATATAACTTCAATAGTCGTAGTGTAACCTTGTCATGAAAGGCGAACCTAGAGACAAACATAAGACATGTGTTTAATTAAGCGTGTAAAGATTTTATAGTATTATACATGTTATATATAATATGTGACCTTCAAAATAAACTTACCACAATCAAACGTTTCTTCGTGTTCTCTGAATTTCCTTGCTATAATAGATATCATTTCGTCGAAAATGTCTTTAACTGTTCTGTATTTCTTAGTAGGATAGATTTTGTACATAATCGGAAACATATCTTCCACGAAACCCTTTCCTATAATGTCTGTGAAATCCCTGTCAATTTTCATAAATCTAACAAAATCCGGGTCATCTAATTCTGCACTGTAAAAATGAAGTTAGCTTATTAATTGTCATGGTTTATGGAGATTCCTGCTTTTTCGGCGATTAGAAAGATGTGATGTTTAAAACTTCCCTCATGAACAATCTCAATGACCTAATCACCCAAAACTCTTTCCACATTTAAAGGTCATGTTTTGAATTATATTGGATCGCAAGTCGATTGACCGATTGATTGAATTTTGGTGTTTACACCTCTTTCAGCAGTATAATGACGACAAGTTTTCATTAGAAAAGATAAGATAAGATAAGATAAGATAAATTGTATTTCCAAATAAGATCCCGAGGGGGCATATACATGTACACATAGCATATATAATTGATACAACATACAGTATTTTACATAACATTGTAAAATAAACTATTGAAATAAAGTCGTACAGCTATTATTTGTTTAATAAAAAAATATTAAAGAGTTGCTACTCCAGAGATGTGGATTTTTTTTTTTAATTTATTATTATAAGAAAGGAGGAAAGAATACTCGGAGATGTTCACCCACATTCGATGACGGGAAACCTGGCAATCCTAGTCAATTAAGATCGGTGTCGAACTCAACTTATCACGACAAGTCGATCGCAACTTGACACGTCATCAAAGTCGAACGCAACCTGCTACGACATCTAAGTCGAACGCATCGTAAGCTTGTCACGACATCGAAGTCGAACGCAACTTGCCACAGCATATGAGCAGAATGCACCTATGCCACGACATAACCTCCGTTTTGACATTTTAGTGATCATTAGATCTATATGAACTCTTTATACCATTAATTCTGCGACCTAGGATTCTAAGAACAAGTCAATCAATCACTACTTTACACATAAATACTGACTATTGTCCAAGGATTGGAAGAAAAAACAAACATTAATTGGTTCATTAATCGTTTGGAATTACACAAACATTCATAAACAGAACGAGTTATAATTATTGCGTTATCTAATCATATTAGGTTGTGTATGTGGGATCTTTCATTTTTGTATTCGTTAGTTTTTTATGCTATTTTTCTCTATGTTTTTAACTTTTTGCTCATAATTCTCTTTTCTTTTTTTGTCCCTTTTCTTTCTTCTTTTTTTTTGTTATTGCCCATTATCCATTATTCACCCTCTAAGGGACGACATCAAAAGTTCAATGTAGGATAAAACACTTAATTCACATAGTTTTTCCACTGACCCCACATCCTCCCCCTCTTAACTTAATTTGGGAAAAATTGATTGACCAATAGGGATAATATGTAAAATCGATTTTGGATTAACAAAACTTGCAGCAATGTTGCACCCCACCCCCAAACTATTTGATTTAAGTTTTTTTTTTATCCTACATCGATCTTTTGATGTCGTCCCTAATATAACAGTTTAAACAACTAATTATACTTTCTAGCTAATACACAACAATTCTCTATCAAATACAATTACCTTTTTCCAAAGCAAACTGCATGAAGAATATTAAACACCATTAAATCAATGTAATTTTCGGGATCAAATGGTCCATTTTCTTGAGCCATCAGAGATAAACATTTGTTCATTGAACTGTGAACAACTTCTTCTAACCGATTACCAGCTAAATATTGCCTTTAATATATATCAACCCAAAAAGTTTCATATATTTTGTCTTACGAACAATAAAATCGAAGATATGTATAAAATATGTTGATCTGACATCATTGTAATTTGAATTTGAGAAAAGTTTTTTTTTATGTATTCAACAATTTGACAACACACACTATCACTTAAAACAAACATAAGATACATGTATGAAAACTTGTTGTGTTAAGCCTTAAAAAAAAATTCCAATTGAGTTGCTGATAATGATTTTGTTTGACACCTAGTTTTTTGTACACCCCAACACAAATTTCGACTTCCGGGTCCTTACTACAAATAACAATTTTTTTGTCAGCTGAACTGATGACGCGTCCTTTCGCCGCCTTCAGTCCCGATCAAAACCAGTTCTAGCAACCTAACATTCTCTATGGAATTGTTTCTAACTAAAACTTGATATTCCACGGACTATCGTTGGGTGCTGTTTGCTAAATTTTTGTTCTGTTTATGAACTTTTGAAGTCTGAATCAGGCCGTTTCATTTTTCTTGAATAATGTTTCCATATTGTTACCTTTTAAAACCTGCTATGGGGTTTGCTCATTGTTAAAGGCCGACTGTACAACGACAAGTATTTGTCTTCCTTTTTTGTGTGTGTTTTGTGTTTTTATTTTTCAACGGTTTTTATTATTTTTTGAAATTTTGTACAACATTGTACATAAAAAAGTGATGTCCGCTGTACTTTTATTATAACAATGGGCTATAAAATTTCCATTGAATTAAATGTTCATTGTTATCTTGTTTATAAGTATAAATAATTGTTCATGTTAAAAAATATGTACAGGACGTAATTGATTTTTTACTACATTCCATTTCATTCGTTCAGAAAGATAAAGAAAAATTAATACCTTAATGCTTTTCCAGCAATTTTTCTATGAAGTTTCCATGTCGGTGTATAATTAGCAAAAGCAATATCACTTCCTCCCTCCGTGAACACGTCAACTGCATGTGCATGTAAAAATTGAAAAAAAATATAAATATACATGATTTTTGGTGTTTTAACGCCATTAATTACGTTGTGTTGTAAAAGGAAAATTAAGCTTCTCAATGATCAAAGTTGGTGTTTGTCAAACTGCTATATAACCAGTTTAATTTTTCTGACAAAACTGTTGGTTGAACATTTTGAAATTTATATATTTTTGTTAAAGGATCAAAGTAAATACTTTGACTAAATTTTATAAAAATTAAACGAGCCAAATTGATTTTAGTGAAAGTGTTGGATACCACCTTAAACACCAAAAATTTACTTGGTGGAGGAAGTCGGAGTACCCAGGGAAAACCATCGACTTTCGATAGGAAAAACTGACATTCCTAGTCGATTAAAATTGGAGTCCAGTGCACCAGCACGAGCGGGATTCGAACTCACATCATCAGTGTTAACTGATAAGTGATTACAATAGTAAGTACTTTTTTCTTTTGACCACTCGGCCACCGAGGTCCCTATTCTCCGACAAATTAAGAGAATAATACATGTACGCTCTCTCTGTCAATTATCATTTCATTAGCTGAGCGGTAACTAATTACCCTGAAAAAAGCAAAAAAAAACGCTGTAATAAGAAATTTCGCAGGCGAAATTTGTGTTTACTAAGCACTGGCACTTGTCTCAGATTTTTCCCCTCTATTTAACATGTTATAAGGCATATAAAGGATTTTTCTGAGACAAGTGCCTGAGTGTGTTACTGACTAAGTACTTAAATGTTCAACAGATTTTGATTCATGTTACTGATTTGACAAAAATAAGCCATTATGATTTTTATCTAGAAATGCCAAAAGTGCTGCAGGGTTTTACTTCATATTTGGTCTGCTCTATTTTAATTCATTTCAAGATTATAACCTGCAATTAGTTTATGCTTACCTGATTTTATAAATGGTCTATTGGCAAAGTCAGCTTTCCTCTTAACTAATGCCTCTGTGACGCTGTTGATGTCATTTAGAACAACCATCTGAAAAGGTCCTGTAAACAAATAATAGTGTACATGAATTCCACTTCACGCTTGCAGCTCTCGAGGGGTGATCCGTAAACGGAGGGAGTTGCGTACATATACATAAATGATAACTTACAGCTACTCAAATAAATTTCGTATTTCAAAACTGAATTAGGAATATAAAGCTTATAAAAATAAGAAGATGACGATTGTGGTATAATAGCCAATGAGACAAATTCATCAATGGCAATGTGTAATGGAAGTTTACTGCTAAAGGTCACCGTACGTTCTTCAACAATGAGCAAAAACCCAAAAACATACTTAGTTTAAACGTTTGCAATAATTTTGGATTTGTTTTAGTGCTTTGGGTCGCAAATACCTGAAACGATTTAGTGTTTTTGTCGAAATTTGACCAATTTCATCTACAAGAACTCTTGTTTGAAGTTGACCATGAACATCTGATTCTACCAGAACTCTTGTTTGAAATTGACCATGAACATCTGATTCTACCAGAACTCTTGTTTGAAGTTGACCATGAATATCTGATTCTACCAGAACTCTTGTTTGAAGTTGACCATGAACATCTGATTCTACCAGAACTCTTGTTTGTAGTTGACCATAAACATTTGATTCTACCAGAACTCTTATTTGAAGTTGACCATGAACATCGGATTCTACCAGAACTCTTTTTTGAAGTTGACCATGAACATCGGATTCTACCAGAACTGTTGTTTGAAGTTGTCCATGAACATCTGATTCTTCCAGAACTCTTGTTTGAAGTTGACCATGAACATCTGATTCTACAAGAACTCTGGTTTGAAGTTGACCATGAACATCTGATTCTACCAGAACTCTTGTTTGAAGTTGACCATGAACATCTGATTCTACCAGAACTCTTGTTTGAAATTGACCATTAACATCTGATTCTACCAGAACTCTTGACCTTCTGTTTAGGTAGGGTTCCTGTTATTCAATCTTTCATTTTATTTTAGTGTTTGTAAACTATTTGTCTGGTCGCTTTTATTTTACTAACTTGATGTAACTACGGCGTCTTCTTACTTACCGAGTTTTATTGTGAAAATAGGTCCATATATCTTCGTGTATTTTGCACATATTTCGTGAAGAAACTTAGCTTTCATAACTGAATAAAAAATAATAAATTAAGTTCAAACGTAAACAAAAAAATCACTAAAGAAAATATTTTTAAAATTTGCAAAACATGTGCAATATTGCTTTATCGATCATAAACATTATTCCTTTCTCAAATAAACTTTTATAAGTAGAGAAAAAAATGGTGAAAAAGAGAAAAAGGTCAACCTTGCAAAGACAATCAAATATAACTTGGCAAACAAAAGAAATTTAAGCAGAATTTTGGTTATGAAAATTATCTTTCTTTAATTAAGGACTTTGATATAAGAAGATCTATATGCAAATTACGTATTTCTGCTCATAAGCTTCAAATTGAAGTTGGACGTTTTTCAAATATTCCACGAAATGAAAGAATTTGCAAAAAATGCTCCTCTGGCTGTGTTGAAGATGAAATCCATTTTTTAACTAACTGTGAAAATTTTAAATCAGATAGAGATGCTCTCTTTGACTTTGTTTGCCAAAGAATTCCGAATTTTTCTATACTGGATAATCAGCATAAATTTATTTATTTATTAAACTGTGAAGACAATCAGGTCCTTAATGCTGTTGGTAAATTTATTAAAGTGAATATGAGTTAGTAATTGTATTGTTACTGTATGTAAAATAATGTTTGTATCTATGTATCTATCAAATTAATATTCTTTTTCCTTATTCATGTATACTCTGTATGCCCCTTGTGGGCCCTTAATTGGAAATAAAATATGTTCTGTTCTGTTCTGTTCATACTCAATTTGATATATTCGTAGATAATTTCTTTCAAAGGATATCTTTGAGTTGCTTTCTTATTGACGTGTATTCCACACTTCCACATCTCCATGTGTTTTTATTGATAGTTACTGTAAATAATATATTCGAACATTAAACTCTAACTAAAAGTCTGAAAGGTTTTCGTTCTAGGCAAAACAAATATACGTTGACACGGAAAGCGTTTATAAACTGTACTAATTGGATAACTATGTCAAATTCCGATCGGATGAAGTTTCTTATGTATAATATAATCCTTGTGGAAAAAAACATATATACCTACCTTCATAATTCCCAATCAGAGGCCAGGTGAACGGCCCTGGTGGTAATTTATATTTCCATCTTCGACGAAGCTTATAAACTATAAGTAAAACTATTATTCCAATCAGAAATGTCTGTATATTTAGTGCAGATAAAACTGAGGACATCCTTCTACAATCGATGTGAAGCTACGCACATCATACGCATGCATATATATGTAGGTGAACAATTTATTAATAGTTTCACAGAGATAAATATTATTCAGTCACTGTATAACATATGACCTTGTTAAAACTGAAGTTTCAAATTGATTCAATAATAATATATGTTTATCAATGAGCTCTGCTACGAGTATAAGACAAATATAAACAATTATACATATGCATAGGACAACAAACCATCTTCAGTATTAAAGCAAGGGTCTTCGACAATATTCTGTTGAAACAGAAAACCAACGACATAAACAAACAACACACATCTATAAGTCAAACAGCCAACCGTCTTCAACAAAAGTCTGCTGAAACAGCAACCTAACGACAAAACAAAACAACAAACCAATACACATCTATCGGGCAACAAACGGTCTTCAAAAATATTCGGTTGAAACAGAAACCAACAACAAAAGCAAACAATAAACTTATGTAGGACAACAAATGGTCTGCAACACTATTGTATTGAAACAGCAACCCAACCCAAAAATACAAAACAATACACATATAAAGGCAACAAACCGTCTTCATCAATAATCGATTGAAACAGAAACCAAACAACAATATCAAACAGTATACATCTAAGGTCACAAAGAGTCTTCAACAATATTTTTCCGAAACAAAAAACCAACGGCAAAATTAAACAATGCAATCTATAGGACAGCAAACCGTCTTCAGCAATATTCTACTGTAACAGCAACCCAACGACAAAATCGAACAGTACACATCTATAGACGACAAAGGGTCTTCAACAATCTTCTATTGAAACAGAAACCAATCAACAAAATCAAACAATATACACATCTAAAGACAACAAAGAGTCTTCAACAATATTCTATTGAAACGGCAACTCAACGAGAGAAAAAATAAACAAAACTAACTTATAGGACAACAGACAGTCGTTGTAAGTTGTTGCCCATGAAATCTTTTAGTGATAATTTATTATCAAATTATCAAATTTGATTATCATGTTTGTAAAATGTGTAACTAATTTATATTTTTCAATTCTCGGGGTTCAACGTGGGTTTAGACAATTGTTTGTTTTCCTTGACGATTTGAGCGTCGATTGTCACATCCTTTTCATCTCCTACTTTTTATAAACAGAAGGTAACTAACAATGTTCATTTACAGTAACTTTATCTTTAAATCTTCCATTTTCTTTCTCATAATGCAATGACTTTTCAATCTTTCTTAGGTATATTTCAACGCAAAAGGCACATATTCGTACATTTTGTTTCGAAATAAAGTGACGAATCCAGAGGGTCCAGGGTTTCTCTCCCCCTTTTTTAGACAATCAGTGCACTTGAATGGGGACATATGGTTGGAATCTCCTTTCTGCTGGGTTGGAAAACTGTCTGGATCCGCACCTGAAATGTTTTATAATTACGTTTAGTTTAAACATATTTATTTATAGTGGATTGGGAAACAAGTTTTACAACTTATATTAATCCCTTTTCACTTTGCGGGTGCGAGTGCTGCCTTGTAGCGGCATTAGCCTACTCTTTTTCGAAATCTACAAGGGTGTCTTTAACGTGCAAGAGATATGGCTCTCTCTTAACACGGGCCAGCCATTTATCGTCCCCGTCCGACGGACTATCATCGTTTCCTCAAGACCATACTCGCTAATGGTGTCAAGGGAGAGCCGAAAATTGAGTTCCTGAAATTTTCATCCCAAACGGGAATCGAACCAGGAACCTTTGTGTTAGTAGTCCGATGCACTAACCACTACACCACGGCTCTCTTTATAATTACGTGCAGGATCGAACTGATTAACTATAAATAAATATTTGACAAAAGTTTACTTTTTAATGTTTCAATCTGCCTCGTTTTTAATCTGGAACAACATCCAAACAAAAATAATATATGTATATCACAAAAAAAAAAATTTAATAATTAGTTAAGACTAATTGTGTTTTTATGCTAGCGAATCTATTGAGAGAGCTAGATATTAAGGAGAATTTAGATTCAATGGAAAGATATTAAAGAAATATGTTAGTGGCAGTTATTGTAAAGGGAACAATCAATGTGTCAAGATTTTGCAATTAAAAAGTTTTCAATCGATCGATACAAACGATGTACATTTTATTTATATTCAGTAGCGATGACTTCCTTAGTTATTTTCTAAACCGATTTTATTAAAACTACACAGAAGGAAGTCACCTTGATAGTTTGAAATGGAAATTAATCCGGAAGATTTTATTATTGTCCGTTATATATCAAAATAAATGTTTTAGTAACCATGTATGCGTGAAATCGTCTTAAGGTCATATCACGTGACAATGGGACTAGGAAGTTGTACGTTTCATCATTGATACACATTAAACAACATCACAGGAAAAGATGTCAACTACAAATGGGAATTTAGATCTTGCAGATAAACAGGGTAAGAAAAATTGATTATTTTATACAAAGTATTTAGTCAGTATAGCATGACAAACGACAACTTCATATAATGAATCAAATTATATAATAAAGTGTAAAAGACCTAAGTAGTATTGTAAACTAGCTATCATGTGTATCGCTTTAGACAAATTATAGATGACATATATAATAAAAGTAAACGGAATATAATTATGGTTCGTTTATAAATGTATGTAAATGAAATTGGTCAAATGTACTAAACATATACAAATAATATTTATACACATATTTGGTTTAATTAGAAAATTGGCGGCTTACATGTATGAACTGACATACATTTTATATAGATCTTTATACTCTAAATTTGTTAATTGCAAATGCGCATATATGATACATGATAGCGTGAAATATCATCACTTCCCGGACCACTTACATTTTACGTATGTAGTATAATCATGTAATGTTGGTTAGAGTGATGATTTAACTTGGGGATAATATACTGACAATATATTAAGTCGCATAATATAAACATTGTATAGTCACTGCATCATGTGCATGTGATGCTATATTTTTTGTTAATTTTAAGCCAATGTGATTATCATCAAAACGAACACACACTGCATTAAAATCATTTGTACCAATAAATCAAGTTTGTTACTTTCACATTCCTTCACATATATCTAGTTTAAAAGTAACGTTATCTGTTTTAAAACTAATTGCAAAAAAACCCTCGCAGACATTTGGAAGTGACCTGGATTTGGTTTTACAAGGAAATTTACATGTGTTATGTTGTAGTTTTTCACTCATCTGTAACTGTGATTGTATAGATGTTAAAACAATGATTGTATATGTTTTAAGAAACACAATTGGTGTCACCAAATGTCTCACTTTATTTTCTTTCTGTGATTTGTTCATGTTCTTAATTCGTCTAAATGATATCCCCCCTTTTTTTTATAAATTAAAACATACTTCAATCCATGTATCGATATTTTTGAATCACAGATGAATCAGTCTAAAATGATGAATTATACATAAAGAATTCTTTTATTTTCCACAATAATGCAGATTATTCAAAACAAATCAATAAACTGTTTAAACTATAAAGATAGACTTAATGCTGTTTGCATGTCAACGAGACGGAAATAATTATCAGATAGGTCGTCAAAAAGGGGAAATGTACTGACCGCAATATGTATAATAAATTTATGTATTGATTTAATAGCATCAAAATTATATCTGCAATTTGCATGAGGGACGAAGATTTTCAACAACTCCATGCTCCATTCCCCCCTCCCCCGCCTTATGACGCATTACTTCGACTGAAACTGAACTCTGATTTGTTTTCCATAAAAATTAATGTACATTACTCGAATGTTCATATAGGCGACACACTTTAATGTTTCTATTTAAAGTTTAAAGTGAAACTATATAATTTGAAAGGAAGTGTCCATTATTATTAGATTCCTATCGGTGTAATGTGCTGTATTCAGTCTGCGACTTTAAGTGCGAAATACTATTGCCACTGAATTCATGTAAGATCATGTAAGTGTCGAACTAATATGACTGTGCTACAAAATCAATGGATGAATAAGAATGACCAATATTGAATAACTTATAAAAAAAGAAAACAAAAAATGATGTAGAAGAAGAAGTAGAGGAAAATGTTCTTCATTTTTTTTTCTTTTAAGGGGGACATGAGGGATGAATATTAAATGGCCAAGAATTGCAGATCGAATAGCAAATAAAAAAGAAAGATAAAAGAAAGAAAATAGGCAGTAAAAGAAAAAAGAATAGAGAATAATAGGGTGCTGAATTATAAAGTTAACAGACAAAAGGCGAAAAATATAACTAATGATAAAATGGTATAAAAATTGAAAATTTAAAAAAAAAAAAAAAAAAAAAGACTCCCAACCAGACCCCCCTTTAACTCTCGACATGATAAAGATTACTATCTTTAAAACTAATAATTTCTGTTATTCTAGCATTTAAACCGCTATTACAAGTATTTATTTATAATCATTAGTTGTCACATAGATAAATAGTATGTATATTTATAACATGTAAATCTATCAGCTTTTTGACAAGTTTGAAAGGAGGAAAACACTAATTTACGATAAATTGATCATGAGTACAATTGTATGCACTGTCAATACATTGTTATGCTACGCAGGTTTACATGTATTTTGTTTAAATATTGTTAAGTATGAGGTATGAATACATGTACATGTATGTTGTCAAAAGTCATCGTAAAACTGTAAATAAGACATCAAAATGTTGTCAATGTGTTATAAAAATGTGAACATAATTACAATTGTCAATATCTTCATTTACAAACGTTTGTCAGTTATATTCCTTGATGTCTTCTCTGCTATTTTTATGCCCTACCTACGATAGTAGAGGGGCATTATGTTTTCTGGTCTGTGGCTCCGTTCGTTCGTTCGTCCGTCCGTTTGTTCGTCCGCAGGTTAAAGTTTTTGATCAAGGTAGTTTTGATGAAGATGAAGTCCATTCTACTTCAAACTTAGTACACTTGTTGCTTATCTGGCGTATAAAATTATAATCCTGGTACTTTTGATAACTATTTACACCACTGGGTCGATGCCACTGCTGGTGGACGTTTCGTCCCCGAGGGTATCACCAGCCCAGTAGTCAGCACTTCGGTGTTGACATGAATATCAATTATATGGTCATATTATAAATTTTCTGTTGATAAAACTTTGAACTTTTCGAAAAACTAAGGATTTTCTTACCCCAGGAGTAGATGACCTTAGCCGTATTTGGCACAACTTTCTGGAATTTTGGGTCGTCAATGCTCTTCAACTTTGTATTTGTTTGGCTTTTTAACTTTTTTGATCTGAGCGTCACTGATGAGTCTTATGTAGACGAAACGCGGGTCTGGCGTATAAAATTATAATCCTGGTACTATTGATAACTATTATGATATGATCTTTCTAATTTTAAAGCCAAATTAGACTTTTGACTCCAATTTCACGGTCAATTGAACATATAAAATGAAAGTGGGATTTTCAGGTTAAAGTTTTTAGTCAAGGTAGTTTTTGATGAAGCTGAAGTCCAATCAACTTGAAACTTAGTACACTTGATGCTTATGATATGATATTTCTAATTTTAAAGTCAAATTAGACTTTTGACCCCAATTTCACGGTCCATGGAACATGGAAAATGATAGTGCCAGTGGGGCATCCGTGTACTTTGGACACATTCTTGTTACTTATGAATATAGTGGGGTCTGGTTATGAAAGGGGGCGGGGGTGTCTTATGTTCGTATTCTCTAATTGCATATTATAAGCTATTTTTCTTCAATCTTTATTTATATTGCCCATTATTTTCTTTTATGTTTATCTCCAATTTTTTTCTGTACACCTTATTTTTGGCTCATTTTTCTGTACTCTTAGTTCCTAGTTTTAATTTCTATTCTGTAAATTCTATACAGACCCTCATTTATGGGATACATTAACGACACGGCTAACAAACAACACACACTTAACTTAGACTGAGCTAGGCGAGGAGTCGACATGCGGTTTTCTACAGATAAAAAAAACCGCGTATCCAATGTACTAAGAAACCTTTGGACAAAAGGAAGGGAAAAGCCATTTTAAAGAAAAAGGGTCAAACCGTTAACCATGTAAAATAGATTTTTTTTTTAAAGATTGTCATGTTGCAATTATGTTTGGCGACTCTAATAAAAAATCCTTTAAATAAGCAAGGAGCGGATTCAAGAGGCGTAGAAGGCATTCTCCTTTGACTGGAAAATATATCGTTCCAGGATAATGCCATTTATTTAAATTCGACTCGCTCCGCTCGTCAATGTTTATTACTTTTTCACTTATGATTCTCGCTCTCAATAATCACGAGCTGTCCCTGTTTTAGCTGAAAATGCTAAAACACATATTTAAGATTCTGTCACAGGGAGGGGATAAAATATTTTCAAACTATTTAGATTTGCGCGTAGGATTATGTATTTGTATTTTGACATTTAGTTTTAATAACGAGAAGAGTTAATCTAACATTACCCTATTCCTTTTACACCGGAAGTGTGTAGTCAGCTTATATTGTAATACTATATAAAATTGTGTAAAAATGTCATATTATATTTATTATAATTACATTTGAAACAGGACAAAACACTTACAAATACGTATACTTATATAAAAATTATTTTTTAAACCTGTTCTCGTGTAAAGGAATTTCCCGTTTTAAAATGAAACGACTTTTAGATTAGGGAAACACAAAATGTTACAAATGGCCATCAAACGAGACATATATAACTTTATTTTCGGGAATATCATTCATAAACACGTAAATGGGATTTAGAAAATACAATTTATTTAAATAATGCAGCTTGCTGTCAAGCGCATAAATCAGTAGAACTTTGCTACAGTTTTGAATTTTCTCTTAAAAATTTCGGTCGTCCGCTATTTGTTTTACATGACTCAAAAAATGATCTTACTGTTTGTTCCGAGTGTTGTGACTGAACATAGATCTTTTGGTTATTTAACATTGGTACATGTAATACTACATGTGTACTCCCGTTTGACCAAATACATCTATAAAAGTTCTGGAAATGTCATCCCTTCCTTACATCGCATATATATATTATTGTGGGATGCAAAAACCTTCAGGTATATCAAGATAGGTACAACGAACACAAAGCAGACCATTCCGTGCATGTTTTACAATAAAAAAAAAAAAGAAAAAGAAAATGGTAATAAAGAAAAACAATTGACTGGACATGACAGCTGCCTGTGTTAAAAAATATCAATTGCGTCCAAAGGTTCGATATCTTTCAAAATAAATTTAGATGAAAGTGAGTTACACTTCGGAGGTTGATTCAAATTGTTATTTGAATAAGGCCTTTGATATTATTAGATCAATTAGAATGATATTGCACCGGTCTTTCTTAGATAGGGACAACATCCCTTGTTGTAAAAACCTTTCGTGACATATTTAATGTTTGTATAGGGAAATTAAAGTATTTTCTTTAAAATATACACTACACAGAAATTGACCGAGGCGAATTAATCAATTACGTATTTCCCTTAGGAGGATGTAGGAAAAATACGGTCACGTGTGATTATTACATCTAAATCGGCTTTATTTAAAACCCATTCTTAAAAAAAAGTCAACATACACTGTAAGAAGTTACTAGGTTAAGCAGGAAAAGAACACATTATTAATATATAAATCATTCACGGTAAATCATCTTCATAATTATAAAAATAAGAAGATACGATATAATTGCCAAATGAGATAACACTCAACCAAAGACCGAATGAAATCGAAGTTAACAACAAATTATTTTAGGTCACCGTATGGCATTCAACAATGACTAGAAACACCGCATAGTTAGCTATAAAAGGCCGAATTGACGAATTTTAAACAATATCATCGAGAAAACTGACGGCATGATTTATTGTACAAAACAATAAAACAAAAAAGCAAATATGATATACAGCAACAAATGAATACTACTGAATAAAAGGTTCCTAACTTGGGAGAGGCATAGAACATGTATATAGAATGAGACGGGGTTAATATATGTGCTCATATGCGGATCCAGGGTCTGTGAGGGCCCGGGGGCCGGATCCCCTTTTGTGGAAAGAATTTGTTTGATTATATATGAAATCACTGAAGCATGACTGGAGCGCGCATCCCCCTTAAGTCAGTCAGCGGACCCCCCTTTAAAAAAAAGTTCTGGATCCGCCACGGGTGCAGATCCCCAACCCTCCGCCCTACCCTGAGACAGTTAATCAGATCGATACAAAGCAGAAACAACAGAATAACCTCCTTTTCCAAAATATATCGTCTTATCATGCTTATTAACTTTATTGATAATGACATTTTAAATCTTGATTTGTTCAAGACGCGCAATTACTTGCTAAAATTTAATTTCCATCTTATTTTGTGGGCCAAACATGCTCGAGACATTTAAAACATCGTTAGAAATTAGAAAAATGCAATCTATATAGATCAGTTACACCCCGACATTTTATTTGTGTTTGTAACAACAGCTGTTTTCGTCATTATTTGTCAAAGCCTGTTACAGTATCATCTCGTAACAAAACATCCAAAATAAAAATAAACAATTTCTTTAAAAACTTAAAGGACGATAACTCGAAAGGTTAATGGACGCGAAATTATTAAAAAATTCAAACTCGGCATATTTTAAAGTAGATAACATCAAATCCTAGTTATTAATTTTATTGATTAAATGTTTCTCAATATTAAAAACAATAACGATTTTTCACAAAATTTAAAAACGGATCAGCAAAACGGGAACATGTTGATATCGAATACGGATATAAACAGTGAGTCAATTAAAATAGAACTGTTCGACCTTAAAGATATTAATCATAATAATAAGGCAAGATATTACCCAGGAGGCAATAAAAACCAATATTCGAAGAAAGAATATCAAAAAAGGAAAGGAGTACACAAAAGACAAAAGATTGAACATCATCAATAATGGCAATTATACATGTTGTAAAGTAAAATATATATACACCTTGCGATATGTATCCATGCAGGGGGCGGGGTTCCGGTGGTTGAACCCCCTTTTTTCACGATCAATGCTATTGAATGGGTACACATGATTGGAAGACCCCTTTATCCAGATTCCCCCTTTAAAAATGGCTGGATCCGCCCCTGCAGTATTATTGATCAGCCAACAATATTTTTTGTCCTTAAAGAATCATCAGTCATAATAATAAGAGGACATCCTTTACAACAATTGCCATATCAGAAGGCATATTTAAAAATATATCAAAAAGCGAGTAGAATAGATTATTAGTAACTCACTGTAGATAGTAACTCGGAATTTACATTTCGGTTAAAGTTCCGCCTACGGAATACAAACCATCCAATCAATTTACTGAAGACTTTCCAAAACATCCGTTGACTATCCGACGGGGTAAAAAAAACAAAGGATATTGGGAACATATCCATGAGACTTAATCAGTACATATAAAGACAAAAACACACAGACAATCAAGGGAACAGTGCTTTTATTGCTGTTCTACACCTTAAAGTCACCATGTGGCTGTCAACAGGGAGAAGAAAACTCTCACTTCAATGCAAATCTATTTTATTGTGTCAATGAAAGTTTGCATGCATGTGATTATTAGTCTGAGACTACCACAAAATACTTGTTTTGTAGTAGTTTCTAAAGAGAATATAAATTAGAGCCTCGAGATCTTTACATTTTTTCATTTGTATTGTTTAGGTGGGAAGAAGTTTGGTGTTTTAAAGAAGCGACAAGAAGAGGAACTGTCTGACATAAATAAGGTAATTTCAAATTATTAGTGATCATACTATTTTTTTGAAAAATATTGGTTTTAGTTGAAATGATAGGATTTTTTTAATAAGAACTCACTTTTGTCCTATGACTATATACTAGTATACCAAGGTAACTACGAGATTAGAGGGACAAATCTACAGACGTCCAGTTTAAATCGGCATACCCGTTACTTAGTAAAGGATTTAGATGTACATAACAAAATAAATACTTATATTTTCATTTCCATGTCGTAGCTTTGATAACATACATTTGTGTACTTGGTTTACCATGAAGACGTAATAGACAGCAGCCTCATAGTTTATAGATTTTGCTTTGGTTCGTGTTGTTTTTGTTTTGTATATTGCGTTTTGTATACTATTATTTGTTTGTGATTTTATTTTTTTGACCATGGCATTATCATATAAAAAATAAGAAGATGTTGTATGATAAACAATGAGACAACTCTCCACCAGAGACCAAAATGTCATACAATACAATTATATGTCACCTAATTACAGCCTTCAAAAATGACAATTTTGTTTTCGACTTATAATTTTGAATGTACATTTGGTACCTGTCGCCAATTGCTTTCAATGTTTAAGATGGTAATGACGGCTATATTTACTTGTCTGATTGATTCAGAATCTACTAAATTTAATTCTATCGTCATTCACACCACGTTTACAATGATATAGGCCAACATTGTTAGATGCGATAACATAATAAGGAATTTCAATCCGACAATACTTTGTGTATGCTTTCTCAATGTTGAAGCCCAAGCGGTTGCTTACATTTACCTCATTTGACCTGGGTTGATAGTTGTCTCATTGGCAATACATCTCATTATTTTTTTGTTTTAAGATATGTAAAATAAATCGACGAGTTTATTCTTTTCAGGAATATGAAACAGACGATTGTTATTCTGAAATTGAAGACTTGCCACAACAGCTGGTGGCTTATAAAGGTGAGATATAACGTGACCAAGCAGATCATATGTCAAAGATTCGGGTCAAGCATGAGTGTACAAAGGATCTGTTTCTTGTAATCACATATTCTAATTTGAAATTATTCAACTCTGACCGAAGAACATACAAATTCAAAATCACTTCAAAAATGAAGAACAATTAAAAATACCAATGAATGCATGCAAATCAAAAATATTTTTCTTGTAGGAGTTTTGGAAAAACGAAAAATTTAGTACAAAGCCAAGGTTAAAAATGAAATTCTGTTTTTAGGGTAACAAATAACTTTTCAATGACAATTGCCTTTTGATTGCATGTGCCGAAGACCGTTCTCTTTCTCTATTTGGGATCTTAATGTATTGCGGTTTTTCACCGGTAACCTGTTCCGAATCATTTTTAGGGGTCTAAACTTTTGATCCCGGCGTTCAAAGCACGAGATACCTGTCATGCGTAGTGCACCTAGTTTTTAGTTTCTTTGTATTGTGTCAGATTGGATTGTTAACATTTTGTTTTAATTCCAAGCATGTTCGAATTATTTGTATTTTTTTCGCATTTTACATATCTTCGATTATTATTCATTTGTTATTATTTTTACTGTAATTTTATGTTTCAGCACAATTTATGGAGTTTGATCTAGATAATTCAGGTGACATAGGTGAGTATATAGTTATGTGATAATAAATGACGGTGTTGATAGGGGATGAGGTATCAAAATATAAACTTATGGAAAATTTAAAGAATAAAGAGGCGGCCCTGTATGTTTTTGAGACATTTTTAAGGTTAATGCATGTTCACACTTCAAACAATGCCGAGTTTGGGACCCGTCCCTTTATTTTATCCTGGATTGGAATATGGTACATGTACTTAGTGACTGTATGTGTGTCGGGAGTATCTAATATACAAGAATTTTCGAATCTAAATCTACTACAAGTTTGGACAGAAATGATGTTTTTTTTCATAGCAAAATGTTGATATATAGTAAATCAGGCTTTGAAAATTCACATACTTCCCTGAATTTCACATATATGCATGTTTTCTCATACAGTTAGTATAATATTATTATTGTTGAAACTAAACAAACATATCATTAGATGCATGTGCCGTTGTGATGTGCTGAACATGCATGACATATTTACCACTGGACTAAGTAACAAACAATTGTTGACTGGGGTGTACACTATATTTTCATTTGTGGGCCTCCCCGTAGAATGTAAAGCCGTTTTCAAAGTTGATACGTCCATTTGGCTGTTTGGGATAAAAAAAAATTTATCGAAAACATGTCGGGTATTTAAAATAGGGCAATTAAAACTGATGTTTCGTGTATAACAGCTTCCACGTACTCCGTACGTTAGGGACCGTTACAACAATCCTTTGAGGGTCCGAAGTTGGCAAGTTGAAAGTCTTAACCTCTGTCCCTATTCAATACAACCTAATTTGTCTAAAACAGTTAATCGTGTTGCTCAGTGACTTACTAGATCTTTTAAAAGACATCAAAGTGGTGAAATGATAACACTAAAATATCAAAACCAGATTTGAAATGACTAGACAATTAAATATCGTTCTTTATTTTAGATGAAATGGAATTAAAACAAATGTTAGAAAAACTTGGAACGCCGAAAACGCACAAAGAAGTGAAGAAAATGATCCAAGAAGTAGACACGAATAATTCCGGGACAATCCATTACAGGGAGTTCTTAAATATGATGTTAGGGAAAAAATCAACAGTACTGAAAATGTAAGTATTGATGATTGATATATATTATTGGGTATCATTCATAAAAATATATATTATGTAAAAGAGGACTAAAACACATAAATTCAATACACACACCCTAACTGGAAAAGGTGGCATCTAAGGAATAATGTGTTCATACCCTAAAAAAGTCACTAAAATAACACAAGAAATTAAAAGGACTATATTGACTTCAACAAAGACTAAGCAAATAGCATCTGGGCTGTAGTAGTACTCGTGCTTCCCTCATGATCTAGATGGTGCTTGTTAATAGACGAAAATCAGCAGTATACGCGCTGTTTCTTTGGTTTTTTTGTTTTTTGTTTTATTTATATATTTGTTCATGTGCACGCAGCGATAAATGTCGCATCTTATTAGTATTGGTTTGTCTTTTTGATGTTTTAAATTAGTTTTTGCAACAGGGTTGTCAGTTTTTTCTTCGACTTAAATGTTTTGAAAATCCCCTTTGTATCTTCCGTCTGTATGTATCTTTTTTTTTATTATTGTATTGGTTTTTATAATACATGTATTTTTTTCTTCAGAATTTTAATGTTCGAACAAAGGAGTAAAGAAAAGGCGAAACCTCAAGGTCTTCCTGCTAAACGAGACATCAGCAGCTTGCCTTAAAACATTGCAGCAATTTCAAAAGTGTTCAGCAAATATATTAAACTTTTAAGACCAGCAATGCAAACGTAAACGTCGTGTATCATCTATGCAGAACTCGAATATTCATTACCTTGTTTATAAATCAAACTTGTTTTCATTTTTCATACCATTTTGTGATATTTCATAACATTTCAGTTATACATTATTATATAAATGAATTATTGTATATATTTATTTTTGTTTGGGGAATGGACTCCAGTGGATGAATGTTTTTAAGAAATGTGTTGTCGTCAACGCGTTAATTATTTCAGTTAAAATTGCATATTTTCATTTTGTGAAGACGTGTTTGGTCATAGTTATACCTAGCTAAGTTATACCTTCTCTATAAGGAACCTCTGTTCGTAGTTGTCAAATATCTAGTTATTTGCAAACACTGGCGTTTGATTGCAGATATTTGATTGTTACTGTTTGATTTATTCATAATTTTCGGATATGTATGTGGCAATTTCAAAGAGCTTAACGTATTGTAAAGATATGTGTATATTGTTTAAGACATATACGTTGTCCTTGTGTTGTCCTTGTATTGTTCTTTATTGGTTAGTTTTGTCGTTAGACTTGACAGTCTAATTGACGTTTATCAGGCAACGTTTTGTTAATTAGAAATCAATGAGTTACTAATTTTTGGGGTCTTAGCGATCCAGATAAAGGTAAATCGACTGAGAAATTGTATACAATTGCACATTATACAATACATACATCAAATCATGACCATAAACAAATCATGACCATATACAATTAAACATAGAAATAAAGAATTCATATAAGGCATATATAAAAATTAAAGTATAATTATCATATTGCAAAAAAAAGTCAATACACAAAAGAATAAATTAAGTGTTTACAGCATACACAAATCGTTATTGGTCCCAGATCACTGCGTCTCGCATACGATGGCTGCTGTCACTGTAAAAGTGTCCATTTGGCAACCACTAACCATCACGTTTCTGACTTAATAGAAATTCAGCGGGCTTCAACGTTTTATATTCAGGCGTTAATCTCCACTCTAACCTGAGACAGTGGTGTAACAATACGACACACAAAGACACAATATGTAACATTAATTGAAAAAAGGCATTACTTTCAAAGAATGAAAACTAACAGATTATAGAGAAAAGTTAGACTATTAAAACCAAATTAATAATTAGTAAAATTATAAACCACAGAAGATTTATCAAAGCCAAAACCAGTATCAAATAATTTTTACAAACAACCGGGCACTAAATGACCACTCAAACAGAGCTTGTTTAGAAGAATCTTTAACGTGCAAAGATACTGGTTCTCCCTGAATACGGGAACTCAGATTTAACATCACCATCAGACGGAAATAACCCACCCAGCTCTAAATAGATATAGGAAGACTTGTTATGAGTGCCAATGAGACAACTATCCATCCAAGTTGCAATTTATAAAAGCAAACCATTCTATATCAAGGTACGGTCTTCATCACGGAGCCTAGGTTCACACCGAACAGCAAGCTATGAAGGGTCCCAAAATTTACTAGTGTGAAATCATTCAGATGGGAAAGCCAACGGTCTAATCTATATAAAAAATACCAATTGGAAAGCTAAGTCAAATCTGGAATTTTACGGCATCACAAATTAAAAAAATCAGAGAAAATGTTCCTGACGCTTAAGCAATATATGCCATGGGAACAAAAAAACAAAAAAACATAAGTGTTTCCAACAAATTAACATTTTATAATACATTAAATTTAACAGAAATGAACATATTAATTATTTACTGTTTAGTCCAATTTTGATTACAAGTAGAAACTTAAGACGTGGCTCGGTACTTAAAAATCCCACTGTTATTGTGCGATGGTCAATTTTGAATTCTTGTCTTCTTTTTTTTTGCTTATGTACTCTATCTCTATACTGTTTTGTGTTTCTTTGTTGGAACAGTTGTTTGTTTTATAAAGATTAAAATTATATTACAATATTGACTGCTATATCAAAATGTTTGATATTTCAAATAATGGAATACAATGCGACTGTCAATAAAGTGAGAGGATTACCTAGCTAAATAATCATCTGCGCCATGAGTGCATGATACGCCCGTCATGTTTTCTTAGAATAAAGTTAAATAACTCCTTAATGTCATATCAGAAATTCATCGACATAAGCAAGGCATCGACATTTGATTAAAACTGCTGAAAGCACTGATAAGTTTTTGTCCGAAAACTGCGAAATCTTACTTTTGTTAATGCACAAAACCGCATAACTCAAAAACGTAAAATCTCAAAATCTCAAAATTATAAAAATCAAAAGGGAGCTTACATCATAGATATAAACAATTCACCAAAGTTTCATGAGAACTGTTAAAAACATTTTTAATTATTGTCCAAAAACTTGAAAATCTCCCTTTTTTACTGAATTAAACCCTAATTCTCGGAAACGTAAAGTTTAACATTTATGAAAAACGAAAATATATATATATATATATATATATACAATGCACCAAAGTTTTATGCAAATTGGGTAAAGCGGTCGGAGGGATGCACGGACAACGGCAAAACTATAATACCCCCGTAAACGGGCGTATAAAAACCAGGTTTAATCCACCGTTTACTTCATAAGAAAATGTATGTTCCAAGTCAGAAATATGACAGTTGTTTTACATCGTTAGATGTGTTTCAGCTTTTGATACAACCGTGTTATAAATGACTTTTCGTATTGAATTTCACTTGGTATTTATTTTTATTATTTAACTATTTTTTTTTATGTGAATACTAAAGTCCAAACCACGATAACGTAACATGAATCATGAAAAACAAAGCAAAGTCACATACACCATGCCATACAAACATGTACACCTCACAATACTTTCATATATCAGCAGACATATTACATTTAGAAACGGTCAAAACTTCAAAAACTTAAAATTGACAAATAAACCATCAAAAATAAGGTCCAGGTCAAATTATGTCAGCATAGATATGGTCATTCTTATAATTTTTTTTATAGATTCACTTTTTGCAAAAGTATGAAATATTCTAAATACTACGGAATTTCTTCTCCAAGGTATAGATAACTTTACCCGTTTTGGCACACTTTGGAAATTTTGGGTTATTAATGCACTTCATCTTTGTTTGGCTTTCTTTAGGATTTTACCTGAGCGTCACTGATGAGTCTAATGTAGACGAAACACGCGTCTGGCGTATTAAATTATAAGCCCGGTACCTTTGATTAGCATCTCTTAATCTTCTTTTGTATTGTTTATTTGTGTATTTCTCTTTCCTTAATGTTCTTGCATTTATTTGTACTGTAGTCCTGTCATGTAAAGTTGTCATTTTAGTGTTATATTAAGCATTGCAATAAAACTGCAAGGTTTGGCTAGCCACAAAACCAGGTTCAATCCACCATTATTCTTAAAATGTCCTTTACCAAGTCAGGATAATGGCAGTTGTTATCTTATAGTTCGTTTCTGTGTGTTTTGCATTGTCTTTTGGTTTTTTGTTTCATTTCAGTGTTTCTGTCGGTTTGGTGTTTTCCTCTTAAAGTTGATGTGTTTCCTGCAGTTTTGGTTTGTAACCCGGATTTTTTTTGTCTTAAGCGATTTATGGCTTTCGAACAGCGGTATAATACTGTTGCCCTTATTTCTTAAATATAAAAACAGTCTGTTGCTCATAGTACATTTTGTACATGAGATGTAGAAAAGACTACAAGGACTGCCCTTGACTATCGATTTATTTAAACAATTTCTAGATTATACGAATAAAATTAAGAATACAAATGGGGAACGTGTCAAAGAGACAATAACCCGACCATAGAACAGACAACAGCAGAAGGTCACAATAGGTCTTCAATGCAGCGAGAAACTCCCGCACCTGGAGGCGTCCTTCAGCTGTCCCCCAAACAAATAAATATACTAGTTTTGACCAACATTTATAGTTCCCAAACATTAAATTTATTAATTATTGTTGTCCTATATTTTATGATCAGTTAGAATATTACGTGACAAAAACTTTATATGTTTTCAAGCACGCATTCGTTGAACCATGGAAATGAGATCAAGGACAATGGAAAACCGACAGCCGGAAATCTGGTTACATAAGGCATTTATATACATTGAATATAAAACAGTTGCCACCACCGGATAGTAGTCTAGGAGGTAGGTAATAAAATTTCTGGTGAAATATCAGCATACTGAAAAAATAATTTCATTTTATCATCCAATTTGTTGGATGTAAATGCTTTGAAATTGCTTTTTTTTCATTTATTTTGTACTTGTTTCCATTTACATTTTTGACCTTTGTTAAGTACAGCCTCTTTGGCGTAGAAACTGGAAGTGATGTTACTTGCTTTCTTGTTAGACACATATATATTGTATTCCAGGGAATTTTGTCTTTTATATCAAGTAAAATTTGACGTTTGTTTACATTTTGTATGTCCCCATAGTTTCGGTAACAATGCTCACTGTATTTTAAGTTCTTTCTGATACTGACCATACCTTTTAACAATTTTGGCAGACATCTTTAATTTATCAATAATTTAATAATTTCCGCTTGCAGTTCAATGCATTGATTAAAAACATCACCAAACATGGTTCTGCTTGTCAAAATTACTTCCACAAGCCATTCATAAGGGATACCTTACCATCGATCGTACATAATTCTTTTCCCCGATATAACAAGCACAAATAAATGAATTTTAGTCAGTAATTTTGAATCTGACGTCATCGGAAAAGTCTGAAACTAAGAACGGTAAGCCTTGTGAAGAGTACTGTGGATTCATTTATTTTCGTGGTTTTGCCGAAGTATGCACACATGCCTATGGAAAATTTGATATTCGTTGAACATTAAATTTCGTGGTTCATTTGTTCCCACGAAATCCACAAAAATTGTTATCCAACAAATAATAATGAATCCACAGTATAAGTTTTTTCATACATTTTTGTGGTGTTAAACTCAATACTGTTAAAATTATTTGACTGCAGACAATTAGTACTTTGTTATTCTTATTCAGACAATTCAATATGTTGTTGGTTTGAACAGGTAAATAAAATAGGTTGCACTTTGTAAATACAGCTGTTTCTCAAACCACGCCTCTTTTAGGGAGATCTTGAATATTCATATAAAATTAATTTTGTTTACATTCCGGTTCCCAGTTATGATATCTGTGTTCCATCGCATAGAGACATAACTGGGGAATGTTACCAGTACATATACACGTGCATATTGTTTACATTGAAATCTGTGGTAACCTTTCATTCGAGGTAGGGGTAGTTAAAAATATAGTGTTAGTTTAAACTCTGGAAAATTCAGGGCATATAAACGTTGAAAATATGCCGCACAGCCCTATATTTTGAACTTTGAAATTGATATAAGTGCAAATGAACTTTCTATTCTAGGATAAGATTTTTTTCAAAACTTCATAGTAAAAGTGATACAGTTTTAGCCGTAAACTAAAAATTGCATTGTCAATATTTACAGAAATGCAACCTAAAAGACTTCGAACAACTAGATCATAAGCGGATATGTATAGAAATTCACCTAACACAAACAAATATTTGTTTGTTCTGTCGTTCAAGAGGCCCGAGAACACAGTTATTTCGTAGTGCATTTCTCTAAGACAATAAATTCAAATTAAAATAAATCGCACCTGCTCTTTCTCAAAAAGATTTTTACATTGTAGTGTACTACCAGTGAGACAAATAATATCAAAATTATAGAAACTTCTACCAGCTCTAACTCAAAATATTGACAATTCTGTGTAATGGGGGTGTAAAATTCAGTTTGACAGCTTCAGACGTGATAAAATTAGACCTGTTTGAACTGGACCAATTCACTACTTAACATAAAGATTCAGCACCCAAATTTTTTTTACATGTTATTACATCCCCTTCTTAATACTTCATGCATTTAATATCAAGAAATAAATTTGGTAAATGTATCAAATAAAACATGCAAGTTATACACTGTTTACACTAGGGACTATATTCGTAGACAACGAAAACCAAAGGGCGATAACTGTGTCCTTGGACCTAATATGACAAAAAGACTTGACCAATCTTTATAAAACTTTGCATAACCTTAGCTGAGGCAATAATGAGATATTTTGCCAAGTTTTATGGCCATATGGCATATATTAGAGAAACTAGGGTCATTTTAGTATTGACATTTGGATGTTTATTTTTGATGTATAAATTAAATATCTTCCACTGTCAAGATTTTGGCCTAAAAATTTGAAATTTTGCTTTTTTAATGCTCTTGAATATTATATATTAAGTATTAAAAGCATCTGCACACTCATTTTATTTATCAGATGTGTTGTAATTATTCCAAAGTCAAATTTATATGAGCCTATGCCTGAAAATATAGATTTTCCAATTCAGGGAAGCCTTATATAAATATGCATTTTTCTCAGCCAATTTGAAGTTTTTGAAGTTTTTTAAGCCTAAATTATTCTTTCCTATATACTAAATGTATTTAAATGTATAGAAAAGTTACAAAATAAACTCATCATAGATACCAGGACTAAGTTTAGTATATACGCCAGACGCGCGTTTCGTCTGCTAAAGACTCATCAGTGACGCTCGAATCATAAAAAGTTTAAAATGCCAAATAAAGTACGAAGTTGAAGAGCATTCAGAACCAAAATTCCTAAAAGTTTTGCCAAATACAGCTAAGTTAATCTATGCCTGATGTAGAAAAGACTTAGTATTTCAAACAATTCAAAAAGTATACCACATGAGTATAAAATAGTCTTGGG
Organism: Mytilus trossulus; assembly: GCF_036588685.1. Taxonomy (NCBI): domain Eukaryota; kingdom Metazoa; phylum Mollusca; class Bivalvia; order Mytilida; family Mytilidae; genus Mytilus; species Mytilus trossulus. The sequence goes on from NC_086382.1 coordinate 5,303,188, forward strand.
CCATGTAGTACTGAGAATTATTTAGAGTCAATTTAGGCGGTAGCCCATATTGACATATAAAAATGCACACAGAAGCTATCAGAAGTGAAAATGTGTAACTCTTTGCTCATTTCTATGCTAATGTGTTATGATACAAGAAGTCTAATTGCAAAAGGACTCTTGCATTTAAATTTTTTGAAAGACAAAATGGTCTGAAAGCCATTTTTTTTCACTTTTCAATGGAAAACATGCATTTAGTTTTAGTCTCAATAGGCATTTATTTGGACCACTTACTATCATACAGGGAAAAAATATGGTAGCCTATAAAGGAGTAAGGTGTACTGAATATAGTTAAGTGCTTTTTTTTTACAGATTTAGTGAAATATTTGTGTCGGACTACAGATTTGATGTACAAAGCGCTTCACATTTTACATACATCAAATAGGACGTTTAACCAGGGCCATGTATTCAAAATATGCTACACTTTTTTTCTGTGATAATCTACTTTTCTCTATATTCAGAGTTCACAAATGGTTTATTAAATTTGATTGAAGCATAGAAACACAAATATCAGGAACAAAAAAGCTGTCAGATAGAAAGTCAGCATGCCTCTTAGGCATAAAATGTAAACTGCTTAAAATGCTTATTATAGCCGTAGAATGCCGCCAAAATGGCACATTTTAACAGAATGTCTGTAAACCAAAGATGTAAATGCTTTACTTTGATTGAGTTTGACAAATTGAAACCAGCAAATCATTCAGGAAAGTTGCCAAAGTACAGAATCTAGATTTCAGGAATCCATCTCTTAGGCCCGAGAACACAGATATTTCGTAGTGCATTTCTTTTAGACATACATTCAAATTAAAAAAATCGCACCTGGTCTTTCTCAAAAAGATTTTTTACAGTGTAGTGTACTACCAGTGAGACAAATAATATCAAAATTATAGAAACTTCTACCAGCTCTTACTCAAAATATTGACAATTCTGTGTTAAGGGGGTGTAAAATTCAGAATGACAGCTTCAGACGTGATAAAATTTGACCTTTTAGAACTGGACCAATTCACTACTTAACATAAAGATTCAGCACCCAATTTTTTTTGACATGTAATTACATCCCCCTACTTAATATTTCATGCATTTAATATCAAGAAATAAATTGGGAAAATGTATCAAATAAAACATGCAAGTTATACACTGTTTACACTAGGGACTATATTCGTAGACAACGAAAACCAAAGATCGATAACTGTGTCCTTGGACCAAGAGATGTTCGGATGAAAATTGCCGTTTCATGTTAAAATTGTTCAATAGCTAGTGAAGCAAAGGCTTTATTATAGCGATTGATGTGTTAATAATAAGCTTTCAACATAAGGACACTCCTTCAATTACACATTTACCAATTGTTGACCGCGCTAGGGACATATGTTGCCTTTGTCGCAAGACCACACTTCGAAAATATGTGCACCTCGTTTTAATATTATAAAAAACAACAGTTTTCCAAACAAGCATAAATATAAATACAATATTTTACTACTTGAACATGTTAAATATTAAGCATTTGTCCTAGATAATCAAATTTAAAAAATAACGGCAAATAGCTTATTCACAGATTAAACGTCAGAACATGCAGTTTGTGACAGATTTCGTCACTTCTAAATAAACACCGGGTAAGACACGAAATTCATTCTAAAAATGTCGAGGTCAATGGTTTAATGTCTGCTTTTTAGTTAACATCTGAACTATTTCGGTATGTCCTTTCCCACAAGCAATGCACAGTGGTGTCTCTCCAGTGTTTCTACACTTATTTATGTCTGCCTTATTGTTTATTAGTATCTGAACTATTTCGATGTGTCCTACTTCACAAGAAACAAACAGAGACGATTCACCGGTATCCGTACATTTGGTAATGTCCGCTTTATTGTTAATTAACATCTGAACTACTTCAGTACGTCCATTTTGACAAGCAATATACAGAGGTGATGCTTTTTGCTTGTTACATATGTCCAAATCTGCCTTATTATTAATTAAGACCTGAACCACGTCATAATATCCTTTGCTACATGCAATAAATAGAGGCGATTCTCCAGTAACCATACATTTGTTGATGTCTGCATTATTATCTATTAACATATGAACTATTTCAGTGTGTCCTTCGTGACAAGCAAAGAACAGAGGTGATACTTCCTTCTCGTTACTCTTATTTATGTCTACATTATTGTCTATTAATATTCGAACTATTTCAGTATGTCCTAACCCGCAAGCAAAGAACAGAAGTGATTCTCCAGTTTCTCTACACTTATTAATGTCTGCTTTATTGTTTAGTAACATCTGAACTACTTCAATATGTCCTTTCTGACAAGCAATGTACAGAGGTGATTCTCCAGTATCTTTACACTTATTAGTGTCTGCCTTATTGTTTATTAACATCTGAACTACTTCAATATTTCCTTTCCAACAAACAATATAAAGAGGTGATTCTCCAGTATCCCTACACTTATTGATGTCTGCCTTATTCTTAATTAACATCTGAACTACTTTCTTGCGGCCTCCCTGACAAGCATAGTACAAAGGAGATATTTCATTATCACAACACTTATATATGTCTGCCTTATGGTTAAATAACATTTGAACTACTTCAGTATGTCCTTTCCAACAAGCAATGCTCAGAGGGGATTCTCCAGTATCTCTACACTTATTGACATCTGCCTTATGGTTAATTAACATCTGAACTTCTGCAGAATGACCTTCCTGACAAGCAATGTACAAAGGCGAAGTCTCATTATGGTTACACTTATTTATGTCTGCCTTATTGTTCAATAACATCGTTACTACGTTGGTATGCCCTTGCCCACAGGCAACGTATAGAGGTGATTCTCCAGTAGCTCTACATTTGTTAATGTCTGCTTTTTTTTTTATTAACATATCAACAACTTCAGTATATCCTTTCCAACAGGAAAAGTAAAGAAGTGACTCTCCAGTTTCTCTACATTTATTTATATTTGCCTCACTGTGTATTAACATCTTAACAACTTCAATATGGCCTTCCTGACAAGCAATGTAGAGAGGTGAAATGTCCTGATTATTACACTTATTTATATCTGCCTTATGGTCTATTAGCATTTGAACTATTTCAGCATGTCCTTGAAGACAAGCAATGTAAAGAGGAGATGTCCCACTATCTTTACACTTATCAATGTCAGGCTTATTGTCTATAAGCATCTGCACTATTCTAGTATGGCCTACTTGACAGGCAATGAAGAGTGGTGATATTTCTTGTTCATTACACTTTTTTATGTCAGCATTATTGTTTATCAAAATCTGAACAACTTCAGTATGGCCTTCCTGACAAGCAATGTAGAGAGGTGATACATCCTGTTTATTGCACCTATTTATATCTGCCTTATGGTCTATTAATATTTGAACTATTTCAGTATATCCTCGATTACAAGCAATGTGCAGAGGTGATGCCCAAACAGCGGTTTTCTTATTAATGTCTGCTTTGTTGTTCATTAAAGTTTGAACTATTTCCGTATACCCATTCCAGCAGGAAATATATATTGGCGATTCCCCAGTATTTGTACACTTATATATGTCTGCTTCGTTGTTAATTAAAATCTGAACTACTTCAGTATGCCCTTCCTGACAAGCAACGAACAGAGGTGATCCTTCCTTGTTATTACTTTTATTAATGTCTGCCTTATTGTTTACTAACATCCTCACTACTTTGATATGCCCTTGTCCACTCGCAACGTACAGAGGTGATTCTCCAGTATCTCTACACTTATTAATGTTTGCTTTATTCTTGATCAACATGGTTACTATTTCAATATGTCCTTTCGAACATGAAACGTAAAGAGGTGACTCTCCAGAATATTTACACTTATTAATGTCTGCCTTATTGTTTATCAGCATATGAACAACTTCAGTATGTCCGTTCTGACAAGCAATATAAAGAGGTGATTCTCCAGTATCTTTACACTTATTAATATCTGCCTTATAGTTTATTAACATCTGAACTACTTCAGTATGTCCTTTATATCAAGCACTGTACAGAGGTGATTCTCCAGTATCTATACACTTATTAATATCTGCCTCACTGTTTATTAAAATCTGAACTACACTGATGTGTCCCTCCTTACAAGCAATGAACAAAGATGCCCCTGCCTGATTATTACTTTTATTAATGTCTGCTTTATTGCTTATTAACAAATTAACAACTTCAGAATGTCCTTCCTGACAAGCAAAGTATAGAGGTGACTCTCCACTATCTCTACACTTATCAATGTCTGCGTGGATGTTTATTAACATCTGAACAATTTCGAGATGTCCTGTCCCACTAGCTATGAATAGTGGAGTTTCTCCAGTATGTGTACACTTATTGATATCTGCGTCATTGCTTATCAGGATCTGAACTATTTCAATATGTCCTTTAGCACAAGCAAAGTACAAAGGAGAGTATTCAATATATGTACACTTATTAATGTCTGCCTTATTTTTTATCAATATCTCAACTACTTTGGAATGTCCTGTGCCAGCGGCAATGAATAGTGGTGTTTCTCCGTTATCTCTACACATATTTATGTCCGCCTTTTTGGTTATCAAAATCTGAACTACTTCAATGTGTCTCTCTTGGCATGCAATGTACAATGGTGATACTTTCTTATCATTACTCCTATTTATATCTGCTTCATAATTCAATAATATCGTAACAACTTCAGCATGTCCTTTACAACAAGCAATGTACAGAGGTGATTCCCCTGTATCTCTACACTTATTTATAAGAGCCTTATTGTTTATTAACGTCTGAACTATGTTAGTATAATCATTCTGACAAGCAATAAACAAAGGTGATACATCTTCATCACAACACTTATTTATGTCTGCCTTATTGTTTAATAACATATTAACTACTTCAGTATGTCCTTGTCCACATGCAATGTACAGAGGTGATATTCCAGTATCTGTACACTTATTTATGTCTGCTTTACAGTTTATTAACATCTTAACAACTTCAGTACGCCCATTCTGACAAGCAATGTACAGAGGGGATGCTTCTTTACAGTTACATTTATTTATGTCTGTCTTATTATTTATTAACAAATGCACTACTTCAATGTGTCCTTCATTACAAGCAATAAATACAGGTGTTTCTCCAGTATTTGTAGAATTATCTTTTTCTGCATTTTTGTTTAATAACATCTTCACCTCTTTGATATGGCCTTGTCCACAAGCCATGTGAAGAGGCGAATGTCTAGTATTTGTACATTTATTTATGTCAGCCTTATTGTCTATTAACATCTCAACTATTTGGGTATGTCCTTTGTGACACGCCAAGTGCAAAGGTGATACGTCTTTAACATTACACTTGTTTATGTCAGCCTTATTGTCTATCAACATCTCAACTATTTGGGTATGTCCTTTCTGACACGCCAAGTACAAAGGTGATTCGTCTTCAACATTACACTTATTTATGTCAGCCTTATTGTCTATTAACATCTGAACTATTTCAGTATGTCCTCCTTCACATGCAAAGAATAGAGGCGATACATCTCCATTACTACACTTGTTAATGTCTGCTTTATTAATCATTAATACTCGAACTACTTCAGTATGCCCTTTCCAACAAGCAATTGATAGAGGTGATATTTCTTCATTACTGCATTTATTGATGTGTGCCATTGCGTTTAATAATCTTTTAACTTCTTCAGTATAACCTCCTTCACAGGCAACGTACAAAGGTGATATTCCAGTGTCTTCACACTTGTTAATGTCTGCCTTATGTTGGATTAATATATTGACTATCTCAGAATATCCTTTCGCACAAGCAATATACAGAGATGACTGTCCTGAGTTTGTACATCGATCTATGTCTGCCTTATGATTTAGTAACGTCTTCACCACTTCAGTATATCCTTCCTGACAGGCAACAAACAAAGGAGATATTTCTTCCTTGCTGCATTTATTAATGTCTGCATTATGGTTTGATAACATCTGAACTACTTCTACGTGTCCTTTTGCACAAGCAGCGAAAAGAGGGGAGATTCCAGTATCTTTACACTTATTTATGTCTGCCTTATGATTTAATAACATATGAATAATTTCTATATGGCCTAGCAAACAGGCAATATAAAGAGGGGTTTCTCCGGTATATCTACACTTATTTGTGTCTGCCTTATGATTTAATAAAATCTCAACGATTTGATTATGTCCTTTCCCGCAAGCAATGTACAGTGGTGAGATTGCTTCATTACAACACTCATTGACATCTGCCTTATTATTCGTCAACGTCTTTACAACTTCAGTATGTCCATTTTGACAAGCCATGTACAGAGGAGATGAGTCATCATTACTACACTTATTTACATTTGCCTTATTTTTTATTAAAATATTAACTATTGCAGTGTGTCCGTTCTGACAAGCAACGATCAAAGCTGATGCTCCATCCTTATTACGACAGTGGTCAATATTACTGGTACATTGTTGCAAGCACCATTGGACCATACCAGCATCTCCTATACAACAGCACTGTATTAATGGACTACTGTTGTTATTTGTGTCATATAAACTAGCCAATTGTTTCTGTCTATCTGTTTCTAAACCGTTGTAATATTCGAGAAATTTCTGTCTAAAGATTGAATTGTCCATATTGATATTAGAGTAAACATCAACTACATTTCTTCTTGACCAGTCATCTATCATTCTCTGTATGTACGTTTGTTGATATTCTTCTGGTACAATAATTGTAAACCGATCACTCACAGCTTTACTTTCAAATAAAAACCTTTCACGGATAAAACCACTTGTAGCATTATTAATCAAACACTGAATCATAACACCACCAAAGTAAAACGCGATAAAGTCAAACAGCTTGTCATGAATAGTTCGGTATGCATCACCATCTTTGTGTATAAATGAATCACTGAGGGAATTCAGCTCGTCACGCAGAACAAGTCGTGGCATTCCCTTGGCCACTTTACAAGTTTCGTAAGTGTTCTTGATAATAGTTTTAATATCTTTATTAATCTCTTCCGTTAGCCATTCGTCTTTCAAACAATAATAAAACATTACAATTAGAGCCAGTGCACAGTACTTTCCATGTGCTCCCTCTGTTTGTAATTTATCTATCTCTTCTTTGTAAACTGAGAATGGATTCTTGAAGAAATCTATAACATTCAGCTTTGTGTTTTTACTGTATAATTGACACAAAAGAGGAAAACAATCAAACATGTCATAAAATTCAGTGATCTTTGGAGCGTTTGTTTTCAAATAAAGTTCAGCGAGAGACTTTTTTCCTTTTTCGACAAACGCAAATTTTCAGACAATAGATTACATTCACATGATTGAAAAAATGACAAAGATTTTATTTTTTCATCCTTATAAACCTGTAATCTGCAAGACATGATTAATTTTACTGTCTTCTTTTCTATGAGTGATATGATTTTTTCCAATAGATTTTTCCATTTTTCAAATTTTGTTGGATTCAATGTATATGTTCCACAAAAATCATCAACAACAAACAAAATCTTCTTACTTGGATTGTACCATTTGATAATTTCCTTAGGAGAAGAAACTGGTATGATATCAAAGCCTTCTTTTTGCATGTTTAATGCAACGTGGTGCACCAATTTTGATTTTCCTGTACCAGAACTTCCAGTGACAACAATACAGTTCTTTTCTGTCAAACTTTTTAAAACACTTTTGGTTCCATTGGTTTCTATAAATATTTTATCTGCTTCTTTCCAAGTTTGTAACTCTTCTTTAACTTGTTCTACAGATAAATAAAACATTATTAAATATTGTAGCATTTTTTCTTTTTTTTATTGGTTAGTAAGGTCACGTGATTCAAAGGGTATTTAAGTATAACGGTGCTATATATATATATTCTACATTTCTGTATGACTTTGATATGAACCAGATTATCGAAATAAGGTCTAACAAGTGAATTATTGAAAAAATAAAATATTTAATAAATAATGGTTCATGAAAAACAAATTCAAGATTGAATGATATTGAAATTGAAAGAAACAAAGGAAAAGAATTGTTTAATCAAGATAAAGATGGTTTTTTTTATAATCACAGCAGATAGAATAAAACCTTAAAAAAACATAAGTATCCCTGTCTTAGCTAGTTTTTTACAACTAGCATTACATATAATGTGTTTGGTTTTTTTTATCAATTATAGAGATTATTGCTTTTTCAACAAAATATCGAGAACATGAAGTCAGCAGCCGATTCGTAATTCGATATTCGACATTCTATATACAACCGGCTGCTGGCAGTCGGTTCGATATTCAAATTAAGTTGAAAATCATCAATATCAAAATATTTGAAAACATTAAAAGCATGATACTCATAGTGAAAGGAGGAAACAGATATGTAAAAAATCGTTTTTTGAACCTTTTAGGAGAATAAATATAAAAAAAGAAGATGTGGTGTGATTGCCAATGATACAACTCTCCACAAAAGACCAAACTGACAAAGAAATTGACAACTATAGGTCACCATACGGCCTTCAATAAAGATTTTTATCAATAAAACACCATCAAAGACGTTCTTTTATATATGATATTTCTAGAAGAAAACAAAAGATTACTCTAGTTAAATTTAAAAATACAAAATTATTATGGAAAGCCAAAATAAAAAGAAATCTATATTGAAAATATACAGGAGTCTGCTTAAATGTCATTGAGACACCTTTGATCTCACAATCTTCCATAAATTGATAAAGACAGTAAGATAATATGCGGATTCAATCGATACTAACAGGAATTTGGATAAACTTCCTGTCTCTTAGTTTACAGAGGGCTCAAAGTGCCAGTTTTATATTCAAAACATATGGAGAAAATCTTCCAGAACCGCTGAAATAACGATGACACCGCCCCCCTGGTCATTGAATGTTCATAAAATTCTATGAACTTTTAGACAATGTATATATACAGATGGTATCAAAAGGATTTCCCCAAATAATGTCATCTCCGCTATCTACAGATGGCTTGAATTAACCCTTTTCAGCTAAAAATACGCAAAAAATCAGATCAAAGGGCACAGGGCGATGTTTAACCCCTCTCCTCTTTCAATATCCATAACATTCGACAAAATCATAGACTCGTTTTAATCATCAAATCTTTTAGTAGCAGAAGCGTTTGTTATTGGATGCAAACAATATGGCAAAAGTGAAACAGAGGTTAGAATGTACAATTATTTAAATGTGTACCCTAAAATACAACACTCTAGTATTACGATATACCTTTGATGTTCCATGGCATCGGGTCTTTTAAGATCTTTATTTCCTCTGTAACTTTTGTGTGTTCAGTCTGTAACGAAGTATAGGAATCCTGCAGATTTTTCAGGTTTATTGTCACTTTTGAGTGTTCCATTCCTAAACTGTTCATTGTTCGTCTCAGTTCTTTCATCTCTTCCTGTGATTGTTTAATTTCCAACATTATTTCCTGATTTGACTGATCTAAGATTTTAACCTTCAATTCCTGGCACTCTTGGTTCATTAGCATACCACCCAGTCGACTTACAGCCTACAAAAATGTCTTAGATTATGATATTCTAAAAGCTATGCACATTAGGTCTTCAGGTACAATCATGACATTGTCATTGATGGAATGCATTTGTAAACTCGTCAAAGATACTAAACTCATAGTTTGTTACGTCAGACTCTCGTGATTAAAAAAGGTTAAATCAAACACAAAATGAAGGTGCCATTTCGAGCCCAAAAATTTCAAAATGTGTGCATAATACAGCTACGGCAATATATGTACATGCAGTCTTTGTATCAATATCAAACCGGGTATAATCATGACCTTAATAATTTTATAAAATGAAAGTATATAAATTACAGTGTACTATCGGCACCAGGTGCGCATTTTTCAAAAAAATCCACTACACCGCTCGAGGCGAAAATATTTGAAAGTCCGAAATTTGATACAATCGCTTATGAACAGAAATTAACCAAACGAAAACGAAATCAGGAAAGGAATCAGAGTTTTGCGTGAGGGAGATACATTCATTTATTATTTATAAAGATATTTATAACAGCAAGTTAAAAAACAACAAAAGCACACACTGTGTAACATTCAGTTCATAATTTTTTTTTAGATCATTGCACTCAAATCAAAAGGTGTACCCATGTTTCTAGTCCGGAAAACCTACAAAAAGTTGACATTTCCTTTTACAATGTATAAGCATTTGTGATTAACATATATTTCGTTCGATGTCATAAAAACAACAACTCATACGTCAATTTTCAAAACGAGCAGAAGTCTATATAAAACTTGTTTTTTTTTTCTACACGCACAAGTTGGATTTAGTTCAAATGAAAGGAAACAAGACTATAGAATGCAACTTAGAGTAAACTGGAAAAATTATTTTCCCAAGCATTTTTCTAAAATTTATTTCAATAGAAATAAAAAAAAAAGTTTTAAACTGCCAGAGGCAAAGTTGAACTTAAATGATTCAGACTATTCTTTATACATTTCATATGTCCATTTGATCATATAGATCAAATAGTGTTCATTGCAACACAATTGTTTGTTTCTCGAGGCACGAAGAAACTAGAAAAGATACCAAATTTTATAAAGTGTTACAATTTTACATCCAAATAAAATGCATCGAGCTGTTTATCCACAAAAGAATGTATTTTTGATAGTCTTTTTTTCTTTAAAATCATTCAAAATTTAATACACAACTCTAGAAAAACATTAGTTTATAAACATTTTCCATAATCTAAAAATATTTATACATACACACATTACATATTGAGACAGAGACCATATGCATACAGTCTATCATATTTTCATGATTCCACATCTTGAATATATGAAAGCAAGTCCTTTAGAATAGTATTGGTTCCTAGAGTGCTGTTATATATATCTGATCTAGATAAGAAGTGTAGGTGTCTCTTCCCAGAAGGTGAACACATAAAAAAAAATCAGCCGTTTAGAATATAAAGTAATGAGAACCTAATTTTGTCGTGAATTGGCCAATTTTCCAGGCATAATTGGTGAACAAAAATCTGAGTTATTGTGTTTAACTAGTATCAACAAACTTACGTCTGATATCTCGCTCCATGCTGTATTGAAATAAGCAGTGTCTATAGTATCACTGTCATGATGAGCTATTTCATTTCTGTAACACTTTATTCTTGCAAGATCAGGACCTGGAGTTGTTTCATTTGGCAAAGGTAGCTTGTCAAATCCATTGATTGGAGGAATGACGGATGTCAAGTTTCTGATCAAACAAATCATTAAGGTGACATCAAAAGTTTTGGAGTCAGGTACACCTGTAGTAAATACGTTTGGAACGTTTACATATATGTTTGGAATCCATTGTTACAAACCCTCATTCAAACCAATACAAACTTGAAGCTATAATTTCGGATATTGCAAGTCACAGACTTTTAAAGCCATTCCGCATTGGAAAAGATGAATAAGATAAAAGATCTTTTCTTAATCTTTCCTTTGCCAACAAATGTCTCGATGGCTTCAACTTAGGCAATATTCTTCATCATAAATTATTTCCATCGAAAATACCTCCTTATTTCAAAGACCAGTCTGTACCAATCATTTCTTATACCTATACCAAATCTATTGCAACTAAAATTTTCAATTACAAACACGTTTTGCAGGATCTCAATATTGACGACTTCAAGTCTATACCTCCGGATTGCACTTTTGCTAGTTCCCAATTCACATATAATGCGGCTGGCCACGTTATTACCTGTGACCTCAACATTGTTAATAACACTTCTCCATTTGTTCTCTACGAATTGTGTTATCAAAAGGTCCGAAATATCGAGAGCCTAAATCCATCAATTCGAAATACAACTTTAAAATTTTGATGGATTTAGTCGAGGATTATGCCAGGCAATGGGGCCGGCTAAGCGCGAGAAGGAAGATGTAGACACTCTTTCCGAATGGATTAATAATAAACTCATCATAGATACCAGGACTAAATTTGTATATACGCCAGACGCGCGTTTCGTCTACAAAAGACTCATCAGTGACGCTCGAATCCAAAAAAGTTTAAAAGGCCAAATAAAGTACGAAGTTGAAGAGCATTGAGGACCAAAATTCCTAAAAGTTTTGCCAAATACAGCTAAGGTAATCTATGTCTGAGGTAGAAAAGCCTTAGTAGTTCAAAAATTCAAAATTTTGTAAACAGTTAATTTATAAATATAACCATATCAATGATAATTCATGTCAGCACGAGCACAAAAGTGCTGTCTACTGGCAGTGAGGTCGTTGATACACATCAGAATTAAGAACTAAGTCAGGAATCTGATGTACAGTAGTTGTCGTTTGTTTATGTAATATATACGTGTTTCTCGTTTCTCGTTTTGTTTATATAGATTAGACCGTTGGTTTTCCCGTTTGAATGGTTTTACACTAGTAATTTTGGGGCCCTTTATAGCTTGTTGTTCGGTGTGAGCCAAGGCTCCGTGTTGAAGGCCGTACTTTAACCTATAATGGTTTAATTTTTAAATTGTTATTTGGATGGAGAGTTGTCTCATTGGCACTCACACCACATCTTCCTATATCTATCAATGCCCATGCTACGTCAATCTTTAAAGACCCAAATGTTGCAAAACACTTATCATACCTCAATGACAAATATGTTGTTGTTCCCGCAGATAAAGCCCAAAACAACATCGTTTTTGTGTGTAAAAATCATTACATTAACTGCTTGATAAACGAATTAAGTATTGACAATTCACTTGGAAACTCAACATATACCCTGACGACACTTACCAAAGAGGAAATCCTGGATAATCATAGGTCTGTTCTATGGTCCTTTGGATTTTCAACCAAAGATGATGAACTGGATCTTCCATCACTGTATTGGATACCTAAACTACATAAGTGTCCTTACAAACAACGGTATATTGCTGGGTCTTCCAAGTGCTCCACGAAACCTCTTTCTAAATTATTAACATCTATTTTACCAGCAATCAAAGACGGGCTTCAAAGTTATTGTGAAACTGCCTATTCTAGAGGTGGCGTGAATCAGATGTGGATACTTAAAATTTCCAAAGATCTTTTAGAGTACATACAATCTAACTCTCTTTCATCTTGTAATAGTATTAAAACATTAGACTTTTCTACTCTTTACACAAGTATTCTACATTCCAAACTAAAAGACAAATTGAAAGAGTTGGTATTGCTTTGCTTCATAAAAAAGAATGGCCAACGTAGATACAAGTATCTTGTCTAAGGGAGGGATAAATCCTACTTTGTAAAGGATCACTCTGATTCAAACAAAAAATCTCTGAAACTGATATTATCAAGATGCTTGATTTCTTGATTGACAACATATTTGTTACTTTCGGAGGACGTGTTTTTCAACAGACTGTCGGCATTCCAATGGGAACAAATTGTGCCCCTCTACTTGCCGACTTGTTTCTTTAAAATTATGAGGTTGACTTCATGCAGGAACTTCTTAGGAAGAAAGATAAGAAGTTAGCGATATCCTTTAACTTTATTCCGCTATATGGATGATGTTCTTTCACTAAATAATTCAAAATTTGGTGACTATGTGGAACGCATCTTTCCCATCAAACTAGAGATAAAAGATACTATAGATACAATTAAGTCGGCCTCATATCTTGACTTAAATCTAGAAATTGACAATGAGGGTCGGTTAAAAACAAAACTTTATGACAAAAGAGATGAGTTCAGCTTTCCAATTGTGAACTTTCCATTTCTAAGTAGCATTCCAGCATACGGGGTATATATCTACCGAATTAGACTATTTACCGGATTTGTTATCACATAAGCAACACGACAGGTGCCACATGTGGAGCAGGATCTGCTTACCCTTCCAGAGCACATGAGATCACCCCTAGTTTTTGGCGGGGTTCGTGTTGTTTATTCTTTAATTGTCTATATTGTGTCATGTGCACTACTGTTTGTCTGTTTGTCTTTTTCATTTTTAGCCAGGGCGTTGTCAGTTTATTTTCGATTTATGAGTTTGACTGTCCCTTTGGAATCTTTCGTCGCTCTTTTAAAGTTATAAAAGTCATACATGAAAAGTACATTTATAAGTAAACAGGTTCCTCCATGTCAATAACAACTTTAACGGTACCAATTTTCCTGCACCAGATGCGCATTTCGACAATACATGTCTCTTCGGTGACAACCTTTAACTTCCGATATTTAGTTGATGTCAGTTTATTGAATAATTGAACATTTTAGATAATTTCGCCTGCATATCTCCAAATTAAACTTAAAATCAAGCATGTTAAGATGCTCAGTATATGGACTTCATCTAAAATTAAAAATGAGAGTTTACGGCATAATTTCCACAATGCAGTTTTCTGATGTGTGTCTTGATTTATCAGAGGGTCACTGATTACAAGAAAGCTAGTGTATCAAGGGTTCAAACTGGTGAAACCAGCATGATTCGATTGACCCTAGTTTTATATCAGTGTCACAGACGACCACAATTTCACACAATTAAAACGTGATTTTTATTTACATGAGCAGCCGTGTTGCTTTTGTCTTAACCAGTAAGTTCGGTTCTAAAACAACACAATTGAGATGATACAGGAAAAACATAAAAAAAAATCCCGTTTGAACAGCTAAATCTTTTGGTGATGAATGACCAATTGACCATGTTCCTATTGTTCATATCTAGCCCCAACAACATTTAATGTTATTTTTTACTTCATTTGTTATTTCAGATATATCATTAAGCCGTCGTAAGTTGGTTAAACTTTTAATGATTGAACGCTTTCAGAAGTTTATAACCAAATAAAAACTTCTAGTATCTATTATGACTCATACCTGAATTATATGAATTTGCTCATCATAAGAAAACAAGAATGTGTCCAAAGTACACGGATGCCCCACTCGCACTATCATTTTCCATGTTCAATGGACCGTGAAATTGGGTAAAAAATCTAATTTGGCATTAAAATTAGAAAGATCATATCATAGGGAACATGTGTTCTCAGTTTCAAGTTGATTGGACTTCAACTTCATAAAAAAAACTACCTTGGCCAAAAATTTTAACTTGAAACTCCCACTTTCATTTTCTATGGTCAGTGGACCGCGAAATTGGGATCAGAACTCTAATTTGACATTAAAATTAGAAAGCTTATATCATAAGGAACATATATATTAAGTTTCAGGTTGATTGGACTGCAACTTCATCAAAAACTACCTCGACCAAAAACTTTAACCTGAAACTGGACAGACGAACGGACGGACGAACGGACGGTACGACGGACGGACGGACGAACGGACGGTAAGACCAACGGACGGACGAACGGACGGACGAACGGACGGACGAACGCACGGACCAGAAAACATAATGCCCCTCTACTATCGTAGGTGGGGCATAAAAAATCCCAATATTTTTTTTCATTTACTTTTTTTTTAATTGGGACGTCATTGTTGAGTCTTTTGTAGACGAAAAGCGCGTCTGACGTTCGAAATGATACGCCTGATATCTTTGATGTTTTTTTTATATACAATGTGAAATAAAGTTATAATCACAAAAATCCTGATAAACAATAGATGAAATGTGTTTAAAAGGTAAGACAATCATTCATCAATAGATCTGTAAACAACTTATCAAGTCGGGGTACGTGGATAACCTTTTTTTGAGGGGTTATTTCGTGTTGGTGTTTTATGTGTATTTTTTTCATTTTGCAGCAGTATTGTCATTCTATGTTTTACAATACTTTGTACAGTATCTTTATCAAATGAAAACAATTGTCAAAGAATGCTACATTCCCAAGTTTCCCAAGTCAGAAGCCTTTGGCCTTTGTTAGTCTTGTTTTATCCCTTTTTTTAGTTTCTTGTGTATAATTTGGAGTTTAGTATGGCGTTCATTATCACTGAACTTGTATATTTATTTGTGTAGGGGCCAGCTGAGGGACGCCTCCGGGTGCTGGAATTACTCGCTGCATTGAAGACCTATGGATGACCTTCTGCTCTGGTCTGTTTTATGGTCGTGTTGTTGTCTCTTTGACACATTCCCCATTTCCATTCTCAATTTTAAATTGTTACTGCAGTTCATCTTTTCTTAAACATACCATTTGTAGGTCTCAAAAGGTTCCACTGAGGCTGGTTCAAAATTCTCTTCATATACAAGTCATTAAGAGTCTTGTGATTGGTATGCAGCGTTGAAGGTAGAGTGGTAGGTGGAAATTCTTTATCAAAGAGAGTTCGCACTGCTCTTGGTGACACTCCTTTTAATAACAAAGTTAATCGAACATAATTCTCTTCTTCCTCGGAAAGGGATGACATTATTCCTAGGATTTATGCGTTGTACAATAGAAAACTATATCGTTGTTACATTTTGGTCAATGGCTTCCTGAAATGAATATTAATCTACATTTGAAAAAATGTTGTAGTGAAAAACGAAGCATATGCCAGAATTCTTTATGTCTTCACATGACTTGTAAGAACCTTCTCTATTACAAGTGAAAAAGTTACCTGATACATTTCTCCATCTTATAGCCAGCATATTGTTAAAATATCATTTTAATGGCAAATTACTTGGCATAGTTTTCCAAATTTAAGCAGATTTTATCAACTAACTAATGAAATTTGATACATACCACACAATAATTATTGATTGATATATGATCATATATACGCACACACCTCTTTATTCTTATAAATTCTTCAAAATTCTTAAGTGTAGAGCCTAAGAAGTAGTTCATGAGGTGAACTAAGTAACAATGGATTCGGCATGAGACAAAATGTGAAGGTCACTGTTTTTTATATCCTGTGGTGTTTTGTCGTTGATGGAATATGTTCGTTGAGGTTCTGTGGTTTGTATGTTGTGTCGACTATTATTTTATTTGTATGTGGGTTTGTCTGTAATGAATGTTCTTGCGTGTGTGTGTGCTGTATTTCTTTCACGTAGTGTAGTCATTTAAGCGATATTTTTTTTTAAATTGTCATAAAGCTGGATGGTTTGGCTAGCCATTAATCCAGGTTCAACCAAATCTAAATATTTCTCTACCAAGTCAGAAATATGGCATTTGTTATCAAATAATTAGTTTCGAAGTATGTTGTTGTTTGTTTTTGTGTTTCTTTGTCTTATAGTTTATGTTCCCTCGGTTTAAGTTTGTAACTCGGATTTGTTTTCTCTCCATTGATTTGTTACTTTCGAACACCGGTATACTTCTGTTGCCTTTCTTTACGAAATTTAGAAGTAAATTGCCAATGCGTGAACATATTCGTAAGGGTGTTTTGTAGTACTGAAAATACATTGTATCTGAATCATTTCGTGAAACTCAGAAAGCATTGACTTGAAATACAAACTTTAACTATTAATTTATGAATTAAGTTTAAATTGTAATATCCTATTTTGATCATCTAGAGAATCATATTCGGGCATACAATTACATGAAACAAAAGAACCCTTTAAATGTAAAGCTTGCCAACTCGTTGGTATCTTATGAATTCATCTCAAGTTTAAGTAAATATAAAACATGACGAAACAAAAGAAAATGATTGAAAGATTGTTTTTATAAACAAACATTTTATTAAATTAAATCTCCAAATATGACTTTTGACTTTAGACTATTACAAGCATGTTGGAAATGATGTTAAACGCCTAGTTAGGATTACTATTATAGGAATAAGCACATTTAACCTATAGGTTATTGATGTGTAAACTGGGGCGAATAACGCACAAACTGATTAAAAGTCCAAAGTAGTACTCTTAAGTCAAACTAGTAAATCAGCTTCCCAGTTTACACATCAATAACCTCTTGATAAAATGTGTCTAATCCTTATCATTCTGGACCTAAAATTTATAATTACCTACTTTTAGTACATTGGCTACTATTTACTATCTAAAGGACAATTGGCTTTTCGTAACTAAGGAGTATAGCCCGTCATATTGTCTTTCAGAAAATCAACTAATGTTCGATTAATTTCGAATTTTGGTAAAGACTTTTGAGATATTAAAAAAAATCAAATTTGACGACTTAAATGTTGAGAGGGTAATAGCTTTTAAGAATATTTTAGAAACATATTCTGACATAGAAAAACATTTAATATTACCCAATAAAGGTCCCAATTGCCAAATCGTAGTTATCTTTTGAATGCATCTTAGTCATGAGTTTATATGAATTATGACCAAACAAAAGATAATGATTTAAAGATTGTTTTAATGAACAAATCTGTTATTAATTTATATCTCTAAACATTACTCTGGGCTTTAGACTATGACAAGCACGATTTTATATTTTCACACCAAATGGGGACAGAAGCCTTGGTATGCATTCTTTGTTTTCAAAATATTTATCAAATCTTCCATTTTTAGATTAGGTATATGCAAATATATGTAAAGATCACAACAAAAAAAACAAAAAATGTTGTCAAATGTTAAATGCTGACAACATTATACAATAATGCACAAAAAATGAATTTATAATTGTTGCATTTAAAGCTCATTCACACTTTACTATAACAGTGTAAGGAGTAATGATGGACATATTTATTCTAAGTTGTGAGGGCAACTGACTGGCGGAACGAAGCTTTAACTTCCCACAGATCTTTGGTTTAGAATATCCTTGTTACACTTTAATAAATACTTCAAGTTTTTATTTTGGTCATTGTTCGACTATACATCAAAATGTTTTTGAATTATCAACAAACACATGTTAATCCATGGTACTGTGAATTTAAGAAACGATTAGATAATGATGCGTGTATGAAATAAAGACAGGGAACATTTGCCTTACCTTTTTATTGTCTATTTCTTTATTCTGGATACCAAAACTTCAAAAGATTTGTTTGAAAGAACGATCCTTAGCGACTAGGTCAAGATGTCACGCTTAGAAAGCTTTTATTACCATTTTTTTTTACAGTAAAGGATGGTCTTCTGAAATATGAAGATGAGGTATATTCAGTAACCTTGTTGCATTCTTCCTGATATTCAGTTTAACATTTGGATTTTCTATTGTTTTGAATAGTGTGGGCAATTAATTGGTCTTATGGAGACGAAACCTGCTTTTCTCATATCATACATATGGGTTAATTGTTGTATATTGAATATTATTTAAAAGACACCTGGTTCATTTTCTATTATTCTATAGATATTATCAGTATAGTGGTATAAAGCCAAAGATCAAAACGTAATCTATGAATTAAAATCCTTTGTATCATTCCAATTCTTCAAATCTGATATTAACATATCTATGACAGGACCAATACAAAAGCAGCCAGATCATCAAACCTTTTTTTTTTATGATTTCAATTATTCCAGTACACAAAGAAACTTGCCGTAAAAAAATATATAGAAATTATATTTGAACTGGTCTATTTGCAGTTACGACGCATTATGAAATTTCTAAGTATATATATTTGCTGTTTCTATTCATTTTATCTAGAAAGTGTATAGTAGCTAGAAATAATAATAATATTATTCAAACTTATTTAAAAGTTTTCTTAAATTATATAATATGAAAATGTTCATGTATCTAATGTAGAAAGCAATACACCGTTTTCTACATTTGAAAATGCCTGTACCCGGAATATGACAGTTGTTGTCCATTCGTTTGATGTGTTTTGTCATTTGATTTTGCTATTTGATTAGAGATTTTTCGATTGGATTTTCCTCGGAGTTCAGTATTTTTGTGATTTTACATTTTATGAATAACAATACGTCTGAAGTTACGGAAGGCGTAAATAATGAAACAAGAAGTGAACCCGAGTCCCGTATTCGCACATGAGCTTGGCCAAAAAGCAATATTTTAAAACCATTGATTAATATTTACAGCGCAACGTCATCAGTATGGCAGATGCTGATGAATCCGTATAAGGGCTGATTTGCATATATCATTTAATAATATAGGGTTATTGCATGAATATTGGGGAATATTGTCCCGAGTAGAATTTATATTGCACGAGCTTGCGAGTGCAATATATGTTCTACGAGGGACAATATTCCCCAATGTTCATGCAATAACCCTTTTATTATATAGCAATATAACTTTTGAAAGTAAAAATTGGTTTAAACTAAAAATTTGTCGTTGATGACGTCATGAATTTTGTAGATTCATTGCACTTGTGCAATATTAGAATTTATTGCACGCTAACTTTTGGTTACTTTCTGTGGGAAATATTATATTGCTATGCAATAATAAATTATATATAAGACACCTGGTTCAATGTCTATTTTTCTGTAGATATTATCAGTATAGTATGATCAAAACGTTTTCAATGTTTTAAAATCCTCTGTTATCATCAAACTATTTAAATCTCATATTAACATTTAAAAATTTAAATATTGAGAACAATTTGGTGTAGATAAGATATATAAACTTCAGAAATAATAGTCCCTACAAGTGTGAAAATTCCAAAATTTCGTGAATATGAAGGAAAGTAATGCGATATCGAAAATAAGTCATATCTTCTCTTTTTTTATTATGGTCTTATTACACAGTGCTTGGCTAGTGTTCCTTGTCTTACTGGTTTTTGATTGAATTAAGCTGCTTATTACTATAGGTTATTGATGTGAAAAATGGGGCGAATAACGCATTAAATGATTTAAAGTCCAAAGTAGTACTCTTAAGTCAAACTAGTAAATCAGCTACCCAGTTTACACATCAATAACCTCTTGATAAAATGTGTCTAATCATTATCATTCTGAACCTAACATTTATAATTACCTACATTGGCTACTATTTACTATCTAAAGGACAATTGGCTTTTCGTAACTAAGTAGTATAGCCCGTCATATTGTCTTTCAGAAATCAACTAATGTTCGAATAATTTTGAGATATTAAAAAAAATCAAATTTGACGACTTAAATGTTGAGACAGTAATAGCTTTTCATAATATTTTAGAAACATATTCTGACATAGAAAAACATTTTATATCCCATTAAAGGTCTAATTGCCAAAGTTATCTTTTGAATGCATCTTAGTCACGAGTTTAAATGAATTAAGACAAAACAAAAGATAATGATGTAAAGATTGTTTTAATGAACACATCTGTTATTAATTTATATCTCTAAATATTACTCTGGGCTTTAGACTATGACAAGCACGATTTTATATTTTAACACCAAATGGGGACAGAAGCCTTGGTATGCATTCTTTGTTTTCAAAATATTTATCAAATCTATAATTGTTGCTTTTAAAGCTCATTCACACTTTACTATAACAGTGTAAGGAGTAATGATGGACATATTTTATCTAAGTTGTGAGGGCAACTGACCATGCTGACTGGCGGAACGAAGCTTTAACTTTACACAGATCTTTGGTTCAAAAGATCCTTGTTACACTTTAATAAATACTTCAAATTTTTATTTGGTCACTGTTCGAATATACATCAAAATGTTTTTGAAATCTCAACATACACATAATAATCCATTGTACTGTGAATTCAAGAAACGATTGAACTACCTTTATTTTAGATAATTCCGCGTGTATGAAATAAAGACAGGTAAAATTTGCCTTATCTTTTTATTGCTTATTTCTTTATACTGGATATCAAAACTTCACAAGATTTGTTTGAAAGGACGATCTATAGCCACTAGGTCAATATGTCACACTAAATATTTTTCGAAAGCTTTTACTACCATTTTTTCTACAGTAAATGATGGTCTTCTGAAATATGAAGATGAGGTATATTCAGTCACCTTGTTGCATTCTTCCTGATATTCAGGTTTACATTTGGCTTTTCTATTGTTTTGAATAGTGTGGGCAATTAGTTGGTCTTATGAAAGACACCTGGTTCAATGTCTATTTTTCTGTAGATATTATCAGTATAGTATGATCAAAACTTATTCAATGTTGTAAAATCCTCTGTTATCATCAAACTATTCAAATCTCATATTAACATTTAAAAATTTTAATATTGAGATTCTTATTCATAAAAACAATCGTGTTGTCTAGATTAAAAAAAAGACATTGAAAATAAAAACAGACACCTATAAGTAACTCTTGTGTGTACTCATTTGTAAAAATGTATTAATAATGCCGAAAACTAGAGAGATAAGATACTTACTTTGAACTATCCTGGATTTGCTCCAAACATGAACTTATAAATAACAAGAAAGTTTTTAATAGTATCCTTTATTGAATGTTAAAGCTCCGAGTTCCACTACAATGTGTCTTCTAGATAAATGATCATAGCGCAAGATGTTTGTCTTTATTTAATATATTCATGCTTGAGTAAATATGAATGTAAGTTCGTTATAGTTATCGTTCTTTAACTATTGCATTACACATATTTCAACATTATCTATCCAATAACAGCAAATGTTGTTGTGCGACAATTTTTTTCCATTTTTCTGGTCATAATTGTAACATAAAGTTCAAAAAGTCATTTTTTTTTAAATCTTATAAAATCCTTGTTACTTTTCCCCAGATTTTTTAAAGTAAAAAGATGCCAATGTTATATGAATTTAAAATATAGAGAGAATCATTTTCCGCTAACTATTCAATGGTTTATATCTCGGAAACAAGAAAACGGACCGTTCAGTTTTTTTCTACTTTTTGAGTTCGTGTCTCAATATACCTTCATTTTATAAAAGTGTTTTAAAATTTAAGCAGGTTCGTTTGAAACAAAGAAGCGAACATCCTTAAAGTCATCTTGTTTTGTTCTTCATTAAATCTTGTTTTGTAAATATATATCTTCAGAAATCTCCTTAGCCAAGTATAATGAAAGTTGGGTAGCATATTGGCATTTTCTCAAGATATCATTCAACATTCGACAGGCATTTATATACATAGATATATATACACCGTATACAGGTCCTGCTGGAATGCTGCTGCTTAGAAATGGAAACTCCACAATTTGAAAGCTGAAATCATCTCTTTTGTCGTAAAGTTTTGTTTTCAATCGACCCTCATTGTCAATTAGATGTAAGTCAAGATATGAGGCGGACTTAACTGTTTCTGTTGTATCCTCTAGCTCTAGTTCAATGGGATAGATGCGTTCTACATAGTCACCAAATTTTGAATTATTTAGTGAAAGAAAATCATTTATATAGCGAAAAGTAGAGATTAAGGATATTGGTTACTTCTTATCTTTCTTCCTAAGAAGTTCCTGTATGAAGTCAGCCTGATGTTCATATGATGAAATCATAATCTTTCAGTCAGTTCAATTGAAGTCTGGAGCTGGCATGTCAGTTAACTGCTAGTAGTCTGTTGTTATTTATGTATTATTGTCATTTTGTTTATTTTCTTTGGTTACATCTTCTGACATCAGACTCGGACTTCTCTTGAACTGAATTTAATGTGCGTATTGTTATGCGTTTATTTTTCTACATTGGTTAGAGGTATAGGGGGAGGGTTGAGATCTCACAAACATGTTTAACCCCGCCGCATTTTTGCGCCTGTCCCAAGTCAGGAGCCTCTGGCCTTTGTTAGTCTTGTATTATTTTTATATTAGTTTCTTGTGTACAATTTGGAAATTAGTATGGCGTTCATTATCACTGAACTAGTATATATTTGTTTAGGGGCCAGCTGAAGGACGCCTCCGGGTGCGGGAATTTCTCGCTACATTGAAGACCTGCTGGTGACCTTCTGCTGTTGTTTTTTATTTGGTAGGGTTGTTGTCTTTTTGAAACATTCCCCATTTCCATTCTCAATTTTTCATAATAATTAAAAAAAAGTCGGCAAGAAGAGGGGGGCAATTCGTTCCCAATGGAATGCCAATAGTCTGTTCAAAAACACGTCCCCCGAACGTAACAAATATGTTGTCAATCAAGAAATCAAGCATCTTAATAATGTCAGTTTCAGAGAATTTTCTGTTTGAATCAGAGTGATCCTTTACAAAGTAGGATTTATCCCTTCCTAAGACAAGATACTTGTATCTTCGTTGGCCATTCTTTTTTATGAAACAAAGCAATACCAACTCTTTCAATTTGTCTTTTAGTTTTGAATGTGGAATACTTGTATAAAGTGTAGAAAAGTCAAATGTTTTAATACTATTACAAGATGAAAGAGAGTTAGATTGTATGTTCTCTAAAAGATCTTTGGAATTTTTAAGTATCCACATCTGATTCACGCCATCTCTAGAATATGCAGTTTCACAATATCTTTGAAGCCAATCTTTGATTGCTGATAAAATAGATGTTAATAATTTAGAACGAGGTTTCGTGAAGCACTTGGAAGACCCAGCAATATACCATTGTTTGTAAGGACACCTATGCAGTTTAGGTATCCAATACAGTGCTGGAAGATCCAGTTCATCATCTTTGGTTGAAATTCCAAAGGAACATTGAACAGACCTATGATTATCCAGGATTTCCTGTCGTGAGGGTATAAATGTTCCAGTCTGTGTTTGCTGCCAGTAGCTGGCATTTTGAAATATTAAGAAGATTTTTGCATGGCACATTTTATAAATAAAAAGCACTAAAGGGTAAAAATAGCATTCTCTTTCTAATGAGAACTTATACATTAATATTTCACTGTATAGGATAGCCTAGCCAATAACGTATTTCAAATCAAGACTTTGAAAAGACATATTTTCATATGAACATAACTGTATTTAGTTTCAAAGACTATTATGAAAAAAGAACGATAACTTGAATTCTTAACATTATCGTTGGTATTTATACAATGTACAAATTCATGTGTCATGTACAATTTATGTAACTGTTTTTGTATTTACTCATACAGATCAATTTACAACTTAAATAACAAAGTATGTATTACATTGGAAAATTTCGTGAATAGTTCATGAATACATGGAAAAGAATTTTATTAAAAAAAAGAAGTGTGAAATATGCTATCAAGCCGGCACATAAAGGTTTTGATTGCATGAATGTCATATATACCTCACAAATCAATTACTAGTAATATACATAAACAATTGAGTACAAATAGTTTGAGTGGGTATTTTTCACGTTCGCAGTACGATTCTGTTGTGGTTTCAAAGATTCAAAACAAAAAGTCCCTAACCAAATGGCAAAATCAAAAGCTCAAACATATCAAACGAATGGACAACAACTGTCGTATTACTGATATGGTACATGCATTTGCTTATGCAGAAAATGATAGATTCAACCTGGTTATAAAGGTAACTGATCATCTCACTTGTATGACAATCGCATGGAATTCCATTATATTGAGAACGATCTGCAAACAAATAAACAGACATAATAGGTAAAATATCGAAAATAGGGGTACAGCAGTCAACATAATGTGTTATAATCTTATTTACTGAAGACAAGTTGAACAAATGCATCTCCTAATCAATGACCATTAAAAATTCGTAACATCTATGGCAACGGAACCGCTAGTACAAGGCATTACAAGGCTGACTCCGTCGGGCGTAGCTAGAATTAACCAAGTCGAATTGTCGCTTTCAAAAGTGGAAGTTCGTGGACCTCGGGCCACTGCTTATTTGCACCCCTGTTTGCAAATTGAAAAGATACGAAAACATCGTCTTCTAATTTGAAATTGCCGCTAACAGCATGAACAGTTGAACTTATTATATAATAGACTACTGACGTAGTTGTACTACGTATTGACGACAAACAATATTCCTACGACTTTTGCCAATTGGGAAATCTAAAAAACTTGTCTTTAGAGATTTTCGATGATTAAATATATTACATACAATTGTTCTTTGACATCTTAGCCAAAAGCACAGGTCATAATAAACTACACAAGAATTCCTAATGAGCACTACTTCCTATGTGTAACTTCAAAACTTTTGGATGATTCGACGATCATTTAAGGTTTTTCTGGTCATATTTTTTGTAATCCAGAATAAAAAAAGTATTAAAAAAATGTTCAATTAGTTATATATAACATAGTAGCCAGCTAGATAATAACAATGGGAAGTATTTCAGCATTTATTAGGTAGAACACAAATCTAGGGTACTCGCATAATGCAGCTTGGCTGCATAAAAACCAAACAGTACACAAAACATCATAGAAAACAAAAGACTGAGAACCACTAACCTCAACATAGGTTACGGGTAGTCTCAGGTGCACCAGAAAGGTAACAAGGTAACTGCAGATCCTGTCCCACATATGGCACCCGTCGTGTTGCTCATGTTATAACAAATAATTCGGTAGGTCACATTTGGGGAAAGGGGAGGGCATCGTAGTTTGAAAATTTGAACATACGGGTTGTCATCCGTGAACGGATATTTTATAACGGTTCATATGAAAAGTTAATGTAATCAAATCAGATCACCTGATCTAGATGAACATTTAAAGGAAAATATATAAATAACAGCAGTCATGAATGTCAGTAAGTAACACTGAATGCATAGGTTGAACATTTATCAGTAAAGTTTCTTCAAATTTAGTCACTATCAAAGATGTTTTTAAATGATAACAGATGTCGATAGAATGTACAATATATAATAAAAGCGAAACACACTGCCTTTTTATCAAGAAGAGCAAAACTCAGTAGAATATGACGAACAACTAGCAAACAGAAAAGTGATAACAATTTTAGTATATAAGCTAGCAATCTAACATACAGTAATTATATGTAGCCATCTAAAACTAAACACTGACTACAGAAAATTTTCTATGTGTCAATGTTTGAGGTTTATCTGTAGCCCATCAGTATCAATATGCACACAGCTCAATAAACGTAGGAATAATGAAACAAATCCTGGATGGTGAATGTCAATTCATAATTGTTTATGTATTTGAACCTCTTGACAGCTTTTTTTTTAAAATGTTTCCCCTGTTTTTCCATCTTTCATAATGAACCCATAGGAAAAAAGATGTCTAATGACTATTGTGTCATTGGTTAGCTGGATTATTGGCGTATATCCTACTTTCCTTTACTCACTGTACAGATACTACAATTCGATTCATTTGACATACATTTTGGGTTTAACAATCTGGAACTCATGCATTTAGAAAGACACTTTGGTGTTGATTTTTGTTTTGTATGTGTGCTTTGATATCTGTGTCATTGATGTTTACCCAACATCTCTATTTATTTATATTGGGAGAAAAATAATCAGGTAAGGCATATAAAGTAACAACAGGTAAAACCATTTTTAAGTAAAACTATAATTATTGCAATACATGACAAGTGTAAAAATATTATTTTGAGTACATAATATATATCAAAATATGATAAAACAATATATATATAATTTAATTATCACAGTTTGTTATTTTCCTGCCTAGATAACAGTGTACAATACATCTTGATTTAAACCCAAATCAATCTTCCAATTATAAAACGCGATAGATAAAGGTGGCTTAAGATTTTTTTTAATATTTTTTGCAGTTGGCACCTCCTCCATTTTAAAACCTTTGGATCTTCCACTGTAATCATGGTAATCAATGCATAACCATTAAAAAGAATTATCACTAACATCAAGTAAACTACTTGTTATATATAAATCCAATACAATGAATGATTCTTAAAAGAGATAATTAAAAGCTGTATACACAAGTAACAAATTTATGACAACATGTTTTTTTATAAATTATATAAATCAAAATAGAAAATACATAATCGTTTATTATTGATTTTGAAGTCAGTATGCATGTTTGACCCTCGGTTTGACCAATATCAATAGTGGGTAAGGAACTTAGGTTGCCATGGTATGGTATATGATACGAATTTGTCATAGATTTTACTCTATCCATCAAATGTTTCATCAAATTTGTTATGTTTTATTTTGTTGATCAAAATAAAATATAGCTTTTTTTCTCCATAGTGACTGCAAAATTTTAATGAGTTATCTTCATAGCATTCTTTATGCATTATTCAGATACTTCCATGGTTGAAAATTTATCCTTTGGTCTATCAAGTCATATTTGTCTATTTGTGATTCTCAACAAATACCAACATTGATATAATAAGATTTGTTATACGTGC
Source organism: Mytilus trossulus (assembly GCF_036588685.1). Lineage (NCBI taxonomy): Eukaryota > Metazoa > Mollusca > Bivalvia > Mytilida > Mytilidae > Mytilus > Mytilus trossulus. The sequence goes on from NC_086382.1 coordinate 5,330,964, forward strand.
CAATGAGACAACTCTCCGTCCAAGTTACAATTTATAAAAGTAAACCATGAGTGATGTGCACAAATCCTCTATACAAATATCTTTGAATTCAATTGGAAGACAAACTATATATAAAGGTGATTTGGCTGTTCAATAGATTCCTGAAATATATATTTTAATAACATTCAGATAAATATTAAATTAAAAAAATGTAAACCCATGACACAGTCTGAAACATCAATATGCATGCAACTAGAAATAAAAAAAGATATTAATTCAATTCGAATATGTTAAACAAGAAATAGTTTGAGTAAAAATTTTATTAAACATGTAAAAATTATTTTTTTAAATAAAAGACGAATTTCAGTTGAGTGAAACACTTTTCACCTTTGAGTGTAAAAAGAAGGAAGTTTGATAAGAACCAGTATTTTGAACATTGAAAACCAGAGATTGATTTTTTTGAGGAAATTCACTTTCCAAAAACAATTTCAATCTTTGCTATTCAACCAGCTGAATAAATGTTGTTTCAGTTAACTTATAAACTACATCCCTTTTAAAATGGAAGGGCTTTATAGTTATCAAAGATACCAGGCCAAACAAGTACTAAGTTGAAGAGCATTGAGGATCCAAAATTCCAAAAAAAATGTGCCAAATACGGCTCAGGTAATCAGTATGCCTGGGATAAGAAAATCTTTAGCTTTTCGAATAACTCAAAAGTTTTATAAACAGGATCACATTATTGATATTCATGTCAACACCGAAGTGTTGACTACTGGGCTAGTGATACCCCCGGGGACGAAACATCCACCAGCAATGGCATCGACCCAGTGGTATACATAGTTATCAAAGGTACCAGGATTATAAATTAGGTCGCCAGACGCGCGTTTCGTCTACCTAAGACTCATCAGTGACGCTCATATCAAAATATTTATAAAACCAAACAAGTACGAAGTTTTTTATAACACCAATCAAGTTAACAAAGGCTAGCACATAAATACAATGACAGGCTTACATGTAAACACAAACCAGAACTGAAATCATAAAATTAAGAATGGAAATGGGGAATGTGTCAAAGAGACAACAACAACCGAAAGCCAACAATCCCACATCAAGATTCGTGCTTCGGCTGGCCCTAAACAAAAATATGTACTACTACATTGATGATGGACGTCACACGTAACTCTGAAATATATAAGAAGAAACTAAAACTAAAAGCATACAAGACTAACAAATGCCAGAAGCTCCTGACTTGGGACAGGCTAAAAAATGCAGCTGGGTTGAACATGTGTTTGAGATCTAAACCCTCCCCTATACTTCCAGCCTATGTAGAAAAAACAAACACACATCAATAAGCACAACAAAAAGAAGTACAAGTCCAATGTCAGAATTGGTAACAAAAGAAACTAAACAAAATGACAAGGATACATGAACTAACAAAGGACTACTATAGCAGTTACTGACATGCCAGGTCCGGAACCTGAATTAAACTTATTGAAAGACTATGTCTTCATCATATTAATATCAAGAAAAATTCCGCCCGTCAATGGTTTCGTAACAAACCATCATGAAATGCCAATAACTAGTTTTAGAATAAATGTGTTTATTTCCGATTCAACAAACTTACAACCTTCCTATTGCTTTGATAAAACATAAATAAAGCTGATTTGTTAATAAAAAGCAGAGCTTTTGATGGATCCTACCCTTGGCTTAAATATTAAAAAATCTAATTAACTAGACTTAGACCCTGTTCACACTAGCATTTTTTTTTATCAATCTAATTTGAATCAATCTAAATAAAACCAGTTAGCGTTCACATTATCTTTAATCATATCGATCTCTATCGGTCTAATATGAACCACTGCGTTCACACTACAATTAAAAACGCAATCGATCTAACCTTTTTGCCCGTAAAACTGTAAACACTGTGTATAAATAGAACTGATTTATCAAAAGCATGTGCTGATACATTGATACACACACTTGGAAACAAAATGGAAAAAGTTATTGTTTCTCTTGAATCACAATTTAAAATTTAAATCCTGGTGTTAATGCAGTTTTCTTTAATTTTGAAAAAAATAGCTGTATCAACGAAGTTACAACACGACGCCGGAAATACTGCGGTTCCTGTAAAGTAAAAAAAATCAACATAAGAAAAGAAGACACAGATTTCGCAAATCTATGCTATGGCGAAGACAACATGTTTACTGTTTATTTTAAAGGTCTTTTAACAGAGAAATATGGGCTAAACAACGAACCTCTGAGATTGTTTTGCCGCTATACATGCGCATACGTTATTTTCGATTCAATCGTACTAGTTTAAAAGAGGGACGAAAGATACCAAAGGGACAGTCAAACTCATAAATCTAAAACAAACTGACAACGCCATGGCTACAAATGAAAAAGACAAACAGAAAAACAATAGTACACATGACACAGCATAGAAAACTAAAGAATAAACAACACGAACCCCACCAAAAACTAGGGGTGATCTCAGGTGCTCCGGAAGGGTAAGCAGATCCTGCTCAACATGTGGCACCCGTCGTGTTGCTTATGTGATTACAAATCCGGTAAATAGTCTAATTCGGTAGGTCACATCCATGAAAGGGAAGGGGATTGTAGTTACGACGTAAGGAACATATCCGATATCATTTGTGAAACGGTTATTCCATAACGGTCAACCAACTCGTGATGGCGATCTCTGCGTTCACATCTAAAGTAAGATCGGTTTACTTTAGATCGATTCAAACTAAACTACCTCTTTTGGTGTTTTAGTTTAGACCGATTGAAGATCGATTCAATACGTTCACATTAACCCTTAAACCGATCTAAAGTGAACCGGTCTAGTTTAAGTCGATAAAAATGTCCTAGTGTGAACGGGGTCTAACGGTCTGATTAGGACCTGATATTATAATGAATTTGAATTGCCTTATCTGTATTTACAAGATTTTCCGTTTGTTACTGCTTATATCTAATGTTTAAACATGACTTAAAGGGTTGACCGGGTAAAACGTTCATCAGAGGAACAGTTACTTCACTAATCTGTAGTCATAACCATAAAAATAAAAATTTCCATCATAGATGGTCCACCTTAGATCCATGGTTTGTGTCAATATTTTGAATGGCTGACAAAGAAAACTATGCAAGATTAACAATCTTTTGGCAAGCCGTTTGGAAATGATTATAATATGACGTTTTTAATACTTTAATTTCATATTTGTTTGCATGAAAAGTTGTGTCTATCAATCAACATACAATCAATCTACAAAGCCAATGCTTTCAACATGTTTGTCGTGAATGAAATTCATTATAAAAGAGAATTGAAAATTGCCACAACTTCATCGTTGTAAAAAAATGCTGAGGTTGTTTTTTTCATATTTTTTCTATAACCAATGTACTTCTTTTGAACAATTTTATGTTAATTTTTATATATCTTTTAATCTGTTATTTCTGTATTATAAAGGCTATAAGGTAGTCTGACAAAGCTCTCAATTGTTGTCTATCAGGATTTTCTGTAATCATCCATATGATAAGCATTCACATTTCATTTCCTTATTTCTACATCATTCAGTTGTTTCTATAAACATCATGTTTGCCCATTTTTTTACAACCAAAACTAAATAAATAAAGCTGTTTTGTTCAACCATTTTTTAATTAGTTGTTTCATTCAAAATTATTGTATTGAAATATCAGTATGTTTTAGATGGTAAGTAAAAAAAGCTTTTTTTATATTGAAAGAAGTAAAATAACAAAAATACCGAAATCCGAGGTAATTCTAAATGGAAAGTCCTTATGCAAAATCAAACGCTCAAACACAACAAAGGAATGGATAACAACTCTCATATTCATATAAATCACTGTAAATTGGGATATTTTGTTGTAGTCAATGCAGATTTGTTTTCAATTATATAATCAAACAATTAAATTTAACTTTTGAAAATTCTAATTACCCCCATCAACAGATAAATGTTTAATAGTCTGTGTTTACCTTCTATATCCAGAAGAAATAACATGCAGTGCCAACCATTGCTATAACAGTGACAGCTATGTCAACATACTTTGTAGGTTGTCTCTGACTGTTGTTTATCCTTTGTTTCTATAATAAAAGTAATATATGGCATCAGTCTACTCTGTTTTACTAGCAAGATTAATCAAAAGACACTAAATGGTTCTTCCAACTACTTCTTTCTGAAAAAAAACCTTGTTTGATGACCTAAATTGCTGATAGTACTATATTTAGATAATACTTTTTTATTTTTTCAGATTTCACAAGTCCTGGCAAAGATGTAAATATCTGTTTTTTTAATGCATTTCCTCATTGAATAATTGGAAAGATCTTTTTTATCTTATTCCTTTAAAAAGTTAAGGTTCACTTTGCCTGTTTTTTTTGTTTTTTTAATTTGGTAAATAGAGCCACCATTGTTCATGTTGCTAGTTATGTGAATATCAAACATCAAATTAAATTGTAAATGGTTTTTTCAAGTCACCTATCCTTCTATTTAAGGTAGTCACCACCAAATTTTTGTTATTTACAATTATATATCAGCAACTAAACATTTTCAAATGAAAACAATGTATACAGAAACATTCTGAAAAATTTACAATAGTAGAAAAGTGCAATACCAAAAACAGGTACTATCTTGCCAAACTGCCCTCCAAGCTATCAGGAAGATTTGTAAATCTTAAAAACCTGACTAAATATAAAATCTAACAATTAAATACAAGAACTATAGTATGAATGCCAATGAGACAGCTCTTCATCCAAGTCACAATTTATAAAAGTGAAACATTACAGGTAAAAACTAAGGCAACCGTAGTATACCGCTGTTCGAATAAATTAATAAATCGATTAAGAAAAAACAAATCCGGGTTACAACCCAAAAATGTAGGAAACACATTAAATATAAGAGAAGAACAGCGACAAAGTACGGAGCCTTGGATCACACCAAACATCAAGCTCTAAATGTCCCAAACAAATAAAAGCTGTAAAAGAATTCAAGTGGGAAAAACAAGTCTTATAATGATGTGTTTGTCCCAGCTGGATATCCCTGGCCTCACAACTTTTTGGAACTTTTGGTCTTCGGCGATTTTCAACCTTGTAGTTGTTATGGCTTTCAAACTTTTTACATCTGAACATAGTTTTGTGTGGACGTAGCGCGCGTCTGGCGTATACAATATTTTTTAACCTGTTATCTTTTGATTGCTATTATTCGTTGATTTCTCTGTCCTATAATTTCTCCCATTTATCTGTTTATTCATTGTAACCCTGTCGTGTAATGTTGTCATTTTAATGTTATAATTAACACTGCCATTAAAGCGGGAGGTTTGACATGCCACAAAATCAGTTCAACCCACCATTATTTTTCATAAAATGCACTGTACCAAGTCAGGAAAATGGCCATTGTTATATTATAGTTCGTTTCTGTGTATGTTACGTTTCGGTGTTGTGTCCCTGTTGTGTCGTAGTTCTCCTATATTTGATACGTTTCCCTCAGTTTTAGTTTGTAACCCGGATTTGTTTTTTTCTCTATCGATTTATGAATTTTAAACAGCGGTATACTATTGTTGCCTTTATCTATATATATATAAAACAAGAAACAACGAATCCTTATGAACCACATCAATAAACGACAACTACTAAACACCAGATTCTTGACTTAGGACTGGTGCAAACAATTGCAGCGGATTTCAAAATTCCAATGGACCAAACCTTCACCCTTATCTGAAACAATAGTGTAACATTACAATATAGAAAGACACCTTAAAAATATCAATATCAAATTAAATATCAATATGTATTTCCCTTAAAGTGTTTACAATATTCTTTACTAAGTTATGTACTTTCTATTATCACCAAGGTCAATGATAGTACTTCAAAATACCTGTCTTGTATTTGATATGCTATTTAGTCTAATACTTCGTCTAAACCTTTCTGCATACTGTAGAAGCATATTCATCACCATACGTTCATAAAATCCTACATGATTCATTGCGACAATGCTGACAACATTCAAATACCCTCGAAAATATCGGTAAGACATTTCAGTTTCCAACGCACTGAAAATTATTCAAAGTAATTAAAATCTGAAAACAAATTCAACAAATTATACTGGTGATACTCTTTTCTTCAAAATCCTCCTTTTGTTGCCTTAACCATTTATTGTTAATGTGTCAGTGTTTATAAAGTAATCTTTCTTTGATATTTCCTTGGAGATTTGTATTTTCGTTATTTTACTTTTTACTATGATATTATAACAGACAACTTTCGAGTTTGATGCATGTCCGTCAAAAACATTGGTTTTATTGAGCATCATTCGTTAAGGGGCATCGTCACTTCCGTTCCAATGTTTAGCAAGTGGTTGGCAAACTATGATGCTATTTTACACGAATTATTCACTGCTGTCATTATGGAATTGTAATTAGGAACCAACAGAACAAAATTTTTTCTAGTTTATCCTGAACACTTACAATCACTACAACGCTTGATAAAATTGAGAATGGAAATGGAGAATGTGTCAAAGAGACAACAACCCGGCCATGGAACAGACAGCATCAGTTGATGAACCTTATTTGTACAGGGATACAGACGATCTCCTCTATCTGGTACATGACGTCATAAAGGCGCTCATAATTGACGAGTTTTTTTTCACGAAATTCAATAATTTTACATGCATTTATCATTAAGTTTACTAAAAAATTAACGAAAATGCAGAATTCATTAAAGCCATTTCAGAAAAAAGCTGCATTAAATTATGCCATCAAAATTTCAAATGTCAATTTCACTATCCTATCTTGTTGCATTTTTTTGCAATAAAAACCTCACAAAAACAACTGAATTTACATTTCATGACGTTGTTATCATGCTTCATGATAATGTCAATTACACAGTCACATGAAAGAGAAACTGTCTTACAATTGAACAAAAAAATTAGATAAGAACCAAAAATTAACCCAGTTTTCAGACGTCAGTCTATCGTTTTATCGTAAATATTATTTCAAGAATCCACTGACCACTGTGTTATCTTAAGATAACGTATATTATAATTTTTAAAATTTAACTTATTACCTTTTATCTTCACAATATACAACTGCGCCATGAGCCGTCGTATTTTCACAGAATAAGTTCAATATCTTTTCAATGTCATATGAGAAATTATATAAAAAAAAAATATAATTGGAGGTTTTCTTATTAGATATAAACCAGTCACCAAAGTTAGATGACAACTGCTCAAAGCACTTAGGGGATATTGACTGAAATCTGAAAAATCACCCCTTTTTATGAATAAAATGCCATAACTCGATAACGTAAAATCTAAAATTTACAATAATCGGAAGGCATTTCATGTCAATAGATATAAATAATTCATTTTCAGCTAATGATCGAAAATTGGAAAATCCCTTTTTTACAATGATTAAAACGCCATTACTCGGAAACGCAAAATCTTAATTTATAACTAGAGGCTACAAGGAGCCTGTGTCGTTCACATGATATCTGTATTTACAATTGATGCATTAAATAATGCAACCATTGTAATTTTACTTTAGTTTCAGAGATATTAGTCAAAATCAGCATTTTCCCCCCATGTTCTAAACACCAGCCCAGTAGCCAGTACTTCGGTACTGGCATGAAAATACGGATTTGTTTGTGTTATTAAAATTGCTGTTACAAAATGATAGAAATTATTATAAATTAAGGAATGTCTCTCCCTCATGCAAAGCTCTGATTCCTTTCACGGATTTGGCTATACTTTTTGGACCTTTTGGATTAAAGCTCTTCATCTTTTATATAAGCTCTCGATTTCAAATATTTTGGCCACGAGCATCACTGAAGAGACATGTATTGTCGAAATGCGCATCTGGTGCAAGACAATTGGTACCGTTAGTTTTATTAATTCTATTTTATAGCCATATCTGCCATGTTGGTTGGCAGGCGTTGATAGCCTTGATATGAGGTCACTACAATGATATATTGACCTGAAAGAAGTATATTGACTGAGGGAAAAGTCTGAGACCCATATACTTCTTTGGGTCGATATATATAGTTATCCAAAATACTAGAATTATAATTTAATACGCCAGACGCGCGTTATATTGACCTTTATAAAAGGCTAAAAAAAACAGATATTACCAATTTCCGATTATATTTGTGTCAAAATCGTCAGTGAAATAAATTTGATCAATTGATTTAATTGGAATTTTAAAGATATCATATTGTCTTCTAGACTATAATAACAAATTAGTTGTTATTTCATTTATTTTTTATGTTTTTTTCATCTTATATGTTTTCGTTAAGGTTTTCTTCAAATAATCGATCATAAATATATATCTTTTTTAATCTTTTAACAATATCATGAAATTCATTACATGACGTCACAAAGTATATCGTTTTTTTAATTATTCTTAAAATAACTGTGCAATATGATTTTTTTCTATCGTCCGTTTTCTATCTATTTGGCACAACTTTTTGGAATTTTAGAACCTCAATGCACTTCACGTTGTACTTTTTTGCTTTATAACTATTTTGATCTGAGCGTCACTGATGAGTCTTATGTAGACAAAACGCGCGTGTGTCGTTTTAAATCATAATCCTGGTACTTTTGATAAATATCTATCTACCTTCGAAAATTTGACTAAATCAAATCAAATTAGTTAAAATATACGAATTAATAGTATTTAAATTAAAAAGTAATGGCACGTTATTGTTAATTGATGACAATAAACTTGCTGATAATTTATTTAGATTCAATTAAATATATATTATGTCTTGGGTTGGTTCATTTTCTTATTCAAATTATTGTGACTTCTTTTATTTTAGGTGTTATTTTTCATAGGAAGATAATGATAGACATTTGATGGTTCTTGAGTATAATTAAATAGTAATATCAAAATATAGAACGACACCGATACAAGAGAAAGCCAGATGCTCCGCAGAGTTCGAACCCTGAACATTGGGACAAGTATGGACACAACATTCAAGCTTGACACAGCTCTGAATTTGGATGTGATTAAATAGTTGACACAACACAGGTTTCTGACACATAATGAATGTTGTCTAAGAACTTAAACTTAAAACTTTTAAAATTTTTAAATTGGATATTACCTATTATGGTCAAATATCCAAATTTCCAAATACATGGTTAAATTCAGCATATCAAAGAACCCCAAGAACTCAATTGTTGATGAAATCAAATAAAGTTCAATTTTGGACCCTTTAAACCTCAATGTGGACCAATCTGATAATTGGGCCCAAACATCAAAAATCTAAATACATGGTTAGATCAAGCATATATCAAAGAACCCCATATATATATAATGTTTCTTGAAATCAAACAAATTTTAATTTTGGACCGCAATTTGGACCAACTTGGAAACTGGGCCCATAATAAAAATTATAAGTACATGTTTAGATTCAGCATATCAAAGAACCCAAATGATTCAATTTTTGTTGAAATAAAACAAAATTTAATTTTGGACCACGATTTGGACCAACTTGAAAACTGGGCCAATAATAAAAAATCTAAGTACATGTTTAGATTCAGCATATCAAAAACCCCAAGAATTCAATTTTTGCTAAAATCAAACTTAGTTTAAATTTTAAACCCTTGGACCTTAACGTAGACCAATTTGAAAATAGGACCAAAAATTAAGAATCTACATACACCGTTAGATTCGGCATATCAAAGAACCCCAATCATTAATTTTTTTCATTTCATTCAAAGTTTAATTTTGGACCCTTTGGCCCCTTATTCCAAAACTGTTGGGACCAAAACTCCCAAAATCAATACCAACATTCTTTTTATGGTCATAAACCTTGTGTTTAAATTTCATAGATGTCTATGTACTTATACTTAAGTTATGGTGCAAAAACCAAGAAAAATGCTTATTTGGGCCCTTTTGTGGCCCTTAATTTCTAAACTGATGGGACCTCAACTCCCAAAATCAATCCCAACTTTCCTTTTGTGTTCATAAACCTTGTGTTTAAATTTTATTGATTTCTATTTACTTATACTAAAGTTATTGTGCGAAAACCAAGAATAATGCTTATTTGAGCCCTTTTTATGGCCCCTTATTCCTAAACTGTTGGGACCAAAACTCCCAAAATCAATCCCAACCTTCCTTTTATGGTCATAAACCTTGTGTTTAAATTTAATAGATTTCTATTCACTTATACTAAAGTTATAGTGCGAAAACCAAAAGTCTTCGGACGCCGACGACGACGACTACCGACGACGACGACGCCAACGTGATACCAATATTCGACCAAAAATTTTTCAATTTTTGCGGTCGTATAAAAATAAATAAAACATCTTCTCCACAGTAATAAAAAGAGTTTATTTCGAATGTCAAGTTTAAACATTCGTCGATTTTTAAGATTGTTATCATGAATTGAACCTTCATACGATTGTGGATATTACTGGCAGCAGTAAGTCTGATCTAGTCAATATATAAGTTCCTGCTGTAACATTATAAAATCAAGGCATTGGCTATATCAGTTCAAATCTTTGATAAAATAAACATCCATAGGCCAATTACATGCATTTTTCATTTTGACATTATAAGGACTTTCAATTTTCTTTTTCATCATAGCAAATGCTTACTTAAAGTTTTAGAGTACTAATCTTATCATACTATCAATCAAGTGTTCTTTGTTTGATTATACATCACGTCGAGAGTGAAGATTCTTGACAATAATTTGAATTAAGTGTGATATGAAATCTACGACTGTAACACTACTTCTAAAAAAATTGTAAGGGTTCCGCGGAACCCAGTGTCTCGCCTATTTTTGCTATAAATGGCAGGCTCAACAACAATGAGGAAAAAAATCAATAAAAATATTCCTCTTGTTACTATTTTATGATTGTAAGAAAATCTAAGTCCATTTAAAAGTAAATTACAGAAAAAACGGAGTAATCTTTTTACAAACTTTACTTCTGGATACAATCTTATGATCATAAATAAGCTTCTGTCCAAGTTTGGTACAAACCCAGGATAGTTTAAGAAAGTTGTTAAAATTTTAAAAACTTTAACCACAGAGTGAATGTGATGGTTCCCCGCAGAAAAACTAAGTCCATTTAAAAGTAAAATATGAAAAAAATAGATTTATTTATTTACAAAATTTACTTCTGGATACTATCTTATGATCATAAAAAAGCTTCTGATCAAGTTTGGTACAAACCCAGGATAGTTTAAGAAAGTTATTAAAATTCTAAAAACTTTAACCACAGAGTGAATGTTTTGTTTCCACGCAGAAACTAAGTCCATTTATAGTAAAATACGGAAAAAATGGAATTTTATTTTTACCAAATTTACTTCTGGATACTATCTTATGATCATAAACAAGCTTCTGTCAAAGTTTGGTAGGAATCCAGTATAGTGTTAGAAAGTTATTAAAATTTCAAAAACTTTAACCACAGAGTGAATATTTGTTGACGCCGCCGACTACGCCGACGACGACGGAATGTAGGATCGCTTAGTCTCACATTTTTCGACTTAAGTCGAAGGCTCGACAAAAACGAAGTTTTAATAGCAATATAAAAACAGCTAACATTTGTAATTTGGTCTATCTGTGCACAAGAGTTATTTAATTTCACAACTTCAATTCACAGAGACTTAATGAAAACCAATCTTTGCAAGAATCATTTACCTATATAAGATTTTTTGCTCACCGTTTTGCAATATTCAATAAATATCTGCAACTTACAGGTCGATCTCCAATGTCCAATAATATAAAAAACCAAAAATAACTTCTATTTGTTTCATCACCTATGATACGTGCAGTACGTCCAAATTTTGCAATTTCTGAATATGTCCACATATCTCCACATGTAGCATATACCTTTCCAATGTTCATACTGTAATATAAAAATATAAATAATAATACATTCAATATGTCTATGTTTATCAATCAATCAAAACAACTTTGACAGCTTGAGCAGTACTATAAATTCATTACTGTAGGTGGGATATCAATTTTCAAATCTTAATTAATTACCTTTTATTTAACTTTTACTTATTTTTCAGATATGTCTTGTCATTTATATATAGTTTTACTTAATTTGGGGATTAATTAAGGATAAATATTGTACTAATTCGAGGATTAATTTAGGATAAATGTTGTACAAAAAAAAAACCTTCAGTTTTAAAGCTTTTCTCTGTCCCTTAAACATTGACAATATAATTTCATTTGAGATTTTAAGCAATGTATTTCTACAAAGTTTTTATCTATGTTTTTATTGTAAGACAAGAGTAGATTTGAAGGGTGCTTATAAAATCGGTATACGTAGTGAACGCTGTGCATTATGCAGAATATAGCACAGTTATAACAGAGAGGTGTTGCCTATGTCGTATGTTGAACGATCTTGAATTCATGTCTATAAAAACTGTTAACTTGTGGACAGGATGTTGTGCCACAAACATTCGGTGTCAATATTTCTTTAGTACACCATATCCGGATTTCGACAATAAATGTCTCTTCAGTGATGTTAGGGATCGAAACGGTATTTGGAAGGCCATATAAAAAGTACCCTCATTTTTAGAGAAAGTATATATATATATTCATTAAATAAAATAGTAAAATAAGTTAACTAGAGGCTCTCAAGAGCCTGTGTCGCTCACGTTGGTGTATGTGCATATTAAACAATGGACAGATAAATTCATAACAAAATTGTGTTTTGATTATGGTGATGAATTTGTAGATCTTACTTTACTGAACATTCTTCTTGTTACAATTATATCTATCTATAATGAACTTGGCCCAGTAATTACAGTGGAAAATATTTTCTAAAAGTCTACAAATACTTATGAAAAAAGGGCAATAACTCCTAATGGGGCCAACTGACCAGATCGGTCGTGTTGACTTATTTGTAAATCTTGCTTGCTTACTTGCTGAACATTATTGCTGTTTACTGTT